>NC_062213.1:196132928-196463762 GCF_902686445.1 Sciurus carolinensis | reverse complement strand
CCTCCTGGGCCTCCAGATAATAAATAAATAAATAAAATAAACTTCAGGCTCTGAGACTCTGGAGGGCCGAACCTCTCAGAGTAGGATTCAGCAAACCTGGCTGAACCCGGCTCGACTGCAGGCTCGCTGTGTGACCTGGGGTATCCACGTGGCGTCTCTGGACCGCACCTTCCTGGAGAAGGAGGCCAGAGGGATAGTCCCCAAAAGACTCTTGGGTGGCCCGTGGCCCTGCCCCCCAGGCCCCGCACGCAGCTCTGGGAAACCCCGACAGGCTGGGCCGGACGGTCGTGCCCACTCCGCCGAGCAGAACCTGAACTTCGGCAGGTGACTCACGGAGGGTGACGGGCCGCGGAACTCAGAGCCGGTGCCGGATGTGCGGGTCTGTCTGACCCCCGCCCCCCACAGAGCCTGCCGTGTGACCCAGCCAGGCTGGACGGAGGTGGGGAGAGGTCAGCTGGAGGACGGAGGGTGGGCACCTGCCCCAGGAGCCTCCTGGGCTTCCCCGCACAGGGCGGGCTCCCTCCCCGGCCGCTCTGGAGCAGAGTTCTTGTCCGTCAGGGAAACAGGCCAGGGGAGGCTCCTTCCTGCCTCGCGTGGGAGTGACGTCGCCAGGTAAGCGGGGGACGACGCTTGGGACGCACACTAAAGTCACTTGCTGCTCATCTGAAGTGCGCGTCGTTTGCTCGCTCTGGCTGCCCTGGGCGCACCCACTCCCCAGCCGGGCGAGGACGGGCGGGTGGTCTGTCCCTTCCCACCTGAGCGGCGCTGGCCTGGAGTCCTGGGCCCGGCAAGGAGCACGCACCCGAGCGAGAAGCTGGGGTCACGGCCTGGAGGCTCCGCTCAGGGCCCAGAGGGGCCGCGCAGGGCAGGACAGGGAGGGCGAGGAGGGAAAAGCAGGGAGAGCCCGGGCCGCCACCTCCCACAAGCGCCGGGCAGGCGGCCGCTCTTGAACCCCTTAGGCCTGACTGCGTGACCCTGAGCAAGTGCCACCACCTCTCTGGGCCTCGGTTGCCCCCTCTGTGACGTGGGAACAGGCTTCCCTTCCCTGTGGCCCCGTCCGTAAGGCCCTGGCCCTGGTGGCCCTGCCCACCCTGGCCCGTGCTCACGGGCACCCGGGCTCTGGGGGTGTGAAGCTCGTTGTCCCTGTTCCTCCAAGGTCAGGGTGGAGGACAGGGGCCGGGAGGGCAGCCGGGCCCCGCCTGGGACACGCTGCTTCTGCCTCGCTGGCGGCTGGGTGGGCCACGTCCCAGCTGCAGGTGTCCCATCCTCCACCCAGGGCGGCGCCCAGCAACGCTGCCCAACCTCTGCCTCGTGCCACGCCCGGGCGCCCCCCGGGCATGGCGGGTCTAACCCCCTGGACCACCTTGTCCCCTGAGGCGGCACTTCACCCCATGACAGCTGGTGGCCTCAGTGCCGGTCACCTGCCTCCCCCGCCATCCGCCGGGTTCTGGGTGGACAGCAGAGCCCCCGTAGCAAGGCCTCGTGATTGGGCCAGTGCTATGCAGTGGGAAACTGGGCAGAGAGGTCGAGTAGGTCGCCCAAGGTCACAGGTGTGCACATTTGAACCCAGGCAGCCGACTGGACTGGACGGCACAGGAAAGGCAGTCCAGGAACGTGTGAATGGACAAGTGAGTGGGCACATGGCGGGGGCAGGCAGCAAGCCCCTGGAAGGACCAGGATGGTGCAGGCAGGTACCCTTGGCTCAGGACTCGATTCCTCCAGCATGCTGTGTGACTTTCAGAAGTCCACACGCCCTCTCTGAGCGTCTTGCCTTATTAGCTGTTCAATGGTTCACTAACCCTAACCCTTCCGCCTCCCTGTGGCCCTGCAGCTCTGCACCAGCCAGGGTGTGACCTGGTGTGTGTCACAGACCAAGCTCCCTCCAAGCCAGCATCTTGGCCAAGTGCCCACTGAGGCCTGGGGCACGAGCCCAATGAGTCTTGGGTCAGAGCAGCTGGCACACTAACGTCAGAGAACCTTCCAGAGGACCAAGCTTTGGAAAGCAGCCACCAGCATCTCCAGCCCATGGATGGGCCGACTGAGGCTGGGCAACCGGCCTTACCCGGGTCCCACCACTCGGAAGCAGGTGAGCCTGAGTTCCAATCTGGGGGCCCCAGCTCCAGCCCCACCGGAAGGCTGCTGGGTAGACACGGTTGTCCCGGCCCTGCTGTGTGCTCTGCTCAGCTTCCCGTGGGGACATCTCCAGCTTTCTAGTTCCCCTGGCTGATGCCGAAGCCTGGACAAGCTCCTCTGAGCACTTACTGCATACCAGGCTCGGTGCTGAGCCCACTAAGTCCCCATTTCACAGGCGAGGACTTGCGGGCGGGGCCCAGGGGTCTGCTCGGGGTCTCAGCTGAACCTGGACTGGTCACCGCCTGGGGGCCTCCTGGCTTCGTTTTCTCCAGACGCCTCTTGCTCTCTCTGAGGACCTTTCCTTGCATTCACCCAGGAAGGTGTTTCTTTTGGCTTGCCCTGACGGTCTGCAGGGTCCTGGGGCCCGTCCTCTTCGATGCTGGGTCCCCAGAGCCTGGGTCAGTGCTGGGCACATAGTAGGTGCTCAACAAACGTTCATTAGTTAGGTTGGAAGGAAGTGCTTTGTAGGCTGAGAAGCTCTCTGCATGGGATGGGAACCTCACACATAAGCAGCCCAGGGGAGGCAGTGAGGCCGGGACAGGGTGGAGGCTGCTCCAAGGGGAAGGATCAGCAAAGGCATCAAAGCCAGGTCTTGGTGAATGACTTGGACCACTCGCTCAGCCCAGCGTGTCTGGCACAATCGGCCCCCAAAGGGAGGACACTGCCCCAGCTTCCCCAGGGAACTCCAGGGCCCTCCTGAGTCCCAAAGCCCTTGTGTAGCCCCTCCTTGGTCCCCTCACCTGGCTGCCCACATGCCGTGTCCAGTGGGAGCAGTACAGCCCTTCTAGAACACTCCCTGGCCTCCACCACCTTCCTGGGAGGCGGCCGGACCCTCCTGGCCTCTGCCCGGCCTTGGGCCTCGCCTCCTCTCCCGCTCCCCCGCCCACCGGGCCCTGGCGCCCACGCACGGCCTCTCCACCCGTCCGAAGTTAATTCCTTGCAAACTTTCCTTGGGAGCAATTTCTACTTCTTATTATGCCTGCTGGGAGGCCCTGCTCCGTGCTATCTGGCTCCTTCCAGCAGGGAAGACAGTGTGACACTTTCCTGGAATAGCAGAGGTGAGGCGGGCCGGCTCCTGGGATTACGATAAGGGCCTGCGGGCTTGGTGGGCGCCGGGCGGCCGTGCGGCGGGAGATAGGCCGATTCTCATGCCGCCCTATCTGCTATCGCCGCATTCAAATGCAGCCCAGCACCGGCCTCTCCGCGGCCTGCGCGACGCCACCTCCTCCAGAGGAAATGGAACCTGTGATTTGAAAGGGGAAAGAAAATTAATTGCGGTGGCCAGACGTTCGCGCTCCGCTCCGGGATTTAATGAGCAGCCCGGGCGCCGCGATGCCAGGTGGGCGGCGGGCAGGGGCTCCCACGGGTCCTCCGGAGACCCCAGGCAGGGGCACCAAGCCCCACCCCTGGGCAGGTGCTTCGGCCTCGAGGGTGCGCGATCCAGGAGCTGGAGGGCGACCTTGACCCCCAGGAGGCCCCGGGCTGCGAGGGAGGGGCTGGCTGCCACCCCCTTCATGAAATTCCACCCCAGAAGAAAGAGGCTTCTGGAAGGTGTGGGTTCTCGAACCATCATCTTCTTATTATTTTAGGGTTTGGGAATTGCCTCCCGGGTTCCGAGCCGTCAGCAGAATATTTATTGTCCTGTACGGTGCGTTAGCGGGGAGAAGGCTCCCTCCACGGCGCCTCCGACCCGCCGTCTGAAGTGGTGTGTGACGCGGGGAGGATTTCTTTTTTGCCAAAGTCAGCAACCTTGGGCGGCGGCTCCCCAACTCCCGGCCTCGGCAGGAAGGGGAGGTGGCCGGGCTTCAGGCTGCAGGCCTGGCTGGGCCTGGCTCCCCTGAACTCTTAGACGGCCACTGCAGCCCGCGGAGCCGGGAGCCCCAGGGCCTGGCCCTGCCCCGCCCACCCTGTCCCCCACCAAGAGACCACACCCCGGGCGGCTTCAGCTCCCGCCACAAATTACAGCCTAGGCAGCTGCGGCTTACGGGCAGGGAAGGGCTGGGACCTGGACAGAGCGTCACCATCCCCCTCTGAGGGGGACAAAGGGACAGAGAGGTGGCCTCCCTGGGGCAGCTGCGCCCCCACAGCCTCTCCTGCAGGTTCTGCAGGTCGCGGAGGCGGAGGTGGGGGGGGGGGGGGGAGTAGGCCGCAGCCATGATTCACCTGGGTTCAGGGAGGAGGGCTTCCGGCGGCAGCCCTGGGGGCCTCCCTGCTCTGGGCCCGGCCAGGAGGGCGTCCAGGTGCTTCTCCTTCCGTGGGGGTGTCCAGCGCTCCCCCCTCTGGGCCCCATTTCCCCGTCTGTCAGTCAGAGGATGGATCAGATCATCCCTAGGGAACGTTCCTAAGGCTGCTGCTGATGCTGGTCACAACAGTGATGGGCACATGATCTCGTCCAGTCTGCCCCACGCTGTGGACCAAGAAGGCAGGAGAAGGGGCAGCGAATGCAGTGGCCCTGGGTGGGGTGGAGTGCACACTGTCCCTGGTAGGTGGCCACGGTGCCTGGACCAGCCTCCTGCCTGACTCCAAATCCCTCCTCGTGACTCTCAGTACAACCGCCGAGACGGTTCTGTGAGTCTAGGATTATACACTTATCTTCCAACTTTTCCTCATCAACCTAAAATAAATAAAGACATGTGCCTAGAATCCTAAACCTTCTGGATAAGTTCCCAGCAGCTGCAGTTTCCTCCCGGGCCCATGCAGATGTCAGCTGGTCTTTATTCTGAGAACTGGAAAGGGAATGGAGGAGGCTCCCAGGCCCCGAGTCTTGAAAACACCATGTATTCGTCCATTTTCTGTTGCTGTAACAAAATACCAGATGCCAGACGTTTTATGAAGAAAGGAGGTTTATGAACTCACATTGGGGAGATTTAAGAGGGTGGTTCCAGCACCTGCTTGGCTCGGGCGGGGGCCTGGGCTACCTCACACCATGGCTGCTGGCCTCACGGGGGTGTGCATGAGCGAGGGAGAGATCACGTGGTGAGACAGGAAGCCAGAGCCTGGACCCACCACATTCTATTGTAACAAGCCCCTCTTACCGGGGTCCAGGGAAAGCTGCATTCATCTGCCCCAGCGGCCAGACCTCCCTCGAGGTACCACCTTCTGCAGGTTCCCCACCTCTCAGCCTTGCAAACCAAGCTTCCTTCACACGTGCCTTGGGGGACACCCTGAAGCCACGTCCAAACCTCAGCCTCCGCCTGCCCACCGTCTTCCTTCTGCGCCCGTCCCCGTCACACAGGCCCACCGCCCCCCGTCTAGACCGCCGTCTAGAGCAAGCTTCTCTGCCCCAGCACCTCTGCTGTGTGTGGGGGGTGCTCCAGGCCCTGGGGACATGCGGAGCTCCGCCCCTCGTGGTGGCAACCCGCCCTTCCGGTATTGTCCAGTGTCCTCTGGGGAGAACCATCGTCCCTGGGGGAGAGCGGCTCCTCCGACAGGCAGAAGTAAAGGATCAGAGTGTCCCGGGGCCACATGTCCCATCTGCCACTGAGCTCGGTCATCCTGGTCCAGAGGACCCGCCCAAGAGCCGCACATAGTACACCTGGCCCGGCTCCTGGCCATGGCACTAATCAAAGGAAGTGGCCAGGGAACAGAAGAGGCGCAAACAGAAGACAGATTTCAAGGAGGGACGTCGCCAGAGTTGGGTCTGATGCTTCTTCACGGGTTGGTCCAGCACAGTTGGAAATGACCTGTGCAGACCTCACAGGACCGTCCCCATCCCGCCATGTCACCCCGAGATCCCGCACCACAATGATTCACACCCCTTTCTTTCCCTTTTTGCTTTGGCCACTAGCAAGCTCGGACAGAGCAAAGCTCCATGCTCGGCTGCTGTAGCCTCTCTCGGTCCAGGTTTCGATCCTCTCTCTGCCTCCCCGACTCCCATGGAGGATTATTCTACGTATTCTCCTTTTATCCTTCTCTCAGTAGGCTTACGGAATTTTTGTTTCATTTTAATCATGCTGTATTGCTTTAGGGAGGAGATAATATACAAACCAAACCCAAACTAATCCCTGTTGCTTTTTTTCAGGTGATTAAAAGTTTTCTATGGTTTGGTTTCTTTTGTAAGTTATTTTCATCTCAGGTGAGGAAACTGAGGCTTTGCCAAGTAATTCTGTGCACACAGGACCACCTGGGATGCACATGTGAATTAAATGAAATGTCGGAGACAAAATGAATCACGTTAATCTGCTTAGATGGACAATAATGACATTACTAATCATTCTTAATGTATTAATCTCAATTAACCAATTAATCTTCATAACAACCTTTTTAAACATAACACTATTTCCTTTTGAAACATGAAGAAACCCCAGTACTGGGGGGTGTACATTGATGGTAGCTACTGGGTTCCCTCCCTACCACCTCAAAAATATGAGAAGACCCAGCATTTCCAGCCACTTAGAAGGCCTCACCCAAAAGCCAGCTTGA
Source organism: Sciurus carolinensis (assembly GCF_902686445.1). Classification (NCBI taxonomy): domain Eukaryota; kingdom Metazoa; phylum Chordata; class Mammalia; order Rodentia; family Sciuridae; genus Sciurus; species Sciurus carolinensis. The sequence goes on along the minus strand of NC_062213.1, from coordinate 196,457,207 downwards.
TCCATCCTGTGGCCCACACAAGCCAAGTCTCCAGATGGCTGACACGTGGACACTGTCTGGTCATCTTCCTGCCCGGCTCATTGTTACAGCGTCCTCCTCCCCTCCATGGGGGCTGCCTGGTGGACCACCAGACTCAGAATGGTGGAAATGTGTGTATCCATGCACTGGAATGGTATTCAGCCATGAAAAGGGAGAAAGTGCTATTTCAATGTCCAGCAGGGGCGAATCTTGAAAATGCGCTGAATAAGAGAAACCAGACACTAAGGATACGGAAAGCATGATTCCATTTATACAAAATATCCACAACGGGCCAATTCACAGAGACAGAAAGCAAGTTAGCGGTTGCATGGGGTAGGAGGAGGAATGAGGAATGACAGGGAACAGGTATAGGGCTTTATTTGGGGGTGTGATAAAAATATTCTAGAACAATATACCAGTGATAGTCACACGGCACTGTGAACGTCCTAAATGCCATAGAAGTATATGCAGACGGAAATGGTTAGAGGGTGTATCTTGCCTTGTGTGTGTTTTACAATAAAATATAAAGGAAGAGGAGGGGGAGGGGGGGAGGGGGAGGGGGGAGGGGGGGGGAGGGGCGAGCAGAGCCACCTCCCCACTCTGGGCCAGAAGAGAATGCGCATTTCCTTCCTTTTCCTCCCATCTCTGTAATATGGGAGCAGAGTCTGCACCAAAGAAAGAAAGGAAAAGGAAATCGGGACAAGGCACAAGTGGCGGGGTCGCTGAGTCCTTCCGCCGCGGGCAGCAGGAAGGGTCCCGAGGCGCTGCGTCCGTCCGCCCCCGTCGAGGGCCCGTCGAGCGCCCCGGCGTTGACGCAGCGCAGCGCGGGAGCAGCTGGAGAAAGGCGGGAACACCGCATCTGCCCTCCAGCTCGGTTCCAGCGGCCGGGCGTGGGAGAGGCCTGGGGCGTGGGAGCCGCAGCTGGGCCCAGGGAGGGGAAGGGGCAGCAGGGACCCTGGCTCCCGCCCGGCGAGGGCGGGGGCTCTTTTCTGGTTGGGCAGGTGCCGGGGTCCCCAGGGCACAGGAAAGCCCCCCGCGTCCCGGCTGGGCCGGCGGAGCTGCAGCATCCCCGGCGAGGCAGCTCCACGGCCCACCACGAAGAAACCTGGGGAACCGAAGAGAAATCGTCACCCAGCAAGGAGGGGGCCCACGGGAACCCAGGGGGCCGCGCAGGTGCGGGGCGGCGGAGGAGCCGCGGCGCGAAGCCCGCTGCACCCAGCTCCGCACCGAGCGCCGTCGCTTTTATGATCCAAAACCGTTTCTTTTTTCAAACATTCCAAGGAATATCAAGGCCCAGGCTTCTCTTTGAATGCTTCCCAGCTCGCAGACGCACGCGCTCTCCTCCGTGGGGGACTCAGATCACAGGCGGAGGAGGGGTCCCTGCGGCCGCTCCTGGCCACCTCCCAGCCAAGATGCTTCTGCAGAGACGGGCGGGCCATGCAGACCAGAGAAGGAGGCCGTGGGGAGCGGGGCGGACACAGCCTCTCAGAGACGCTCTGGGGTGGTTCAGTGTGAGCCTCTCCCCCGAGCTGGGAATGGAACCCAGGGCCCCCGCGTGCCAGGCAATCACCCTACCACTGAGCCAAACCTGGCCCACCCATCCTCCTTCCTGACAGCCTCTACTTCTGTTCTGCCTCTTAGCCGGCTGTGGATCCTCAGGCGGGTCATTTGAGTCACTCACCGGGTGTGTGGTCGCTCCAGCGGGGTCCAGGTGAGGAGTCCTGGGCGCCATCCTGGGAGCCCTCTCCTCACGCTGCCGGTCTGAGCGAACACCTCGGAGGCAGCACCATGGATGAGGAAACGGAGGTTCCAAGGTCACCTAGTGCACAGCTAGACAACGGCAGAGCCAGGATTCAAACCAGAGCCCAGGATTCAAAGGCCCAAGCTTTGGAATGTCTCTCATTTGTGGGTTCCCCACGGTCCCTCTGGCTGCACAGCACCTGGGAGATCTGCACACGTCAGGTGGTCAGCATCCATGAAGGAGCCACAGTAACCATGGCGATGAGCATTATTGTGCAACTACTAACCGACTGCTTTTCATACCTGGCCTCTTGAATCCTCTCCTCGGCCCCTTGGAAGGAGGTATAATATTATCCTCCGTCTACAGGTGAGCAGATGAAGACACAGAGAGGTACACTGACCTCACCGAGTATCACACAGCTGGGAGGGCCGGGGATCTGACCCCAGGGCTGCCTGATGAGTTCCAGGCGGGGCCTGTGGTGTGGGCTTGTGTAGATCACCAGGGGTGACGGGTTCTAACCTGACCACTTGCCCTGGGTAGTTTCAGCCAAGAGGACCACCGAGACTTGATCGCAGGCTGGCACTTAGAGCGGGCCTTCAGCCGGGGCCCAGTGCACTGGGCACACGGAGTGTCACGTATGAAGCAGGTGCCGTGGCAGCTGGAGATGACACGGCTCTGCGCTGGGATTCCTGGTGGCCCTGCTCCCTCCTGGCAGATCGGGGTGGAGGCCCCCGAGACCTCACGGGCGTTTGCCTCCCGACCTCCAGCACACAAGACACCCACAGCTCGGCTGACACCACAAGACCACGCGCAGCGGCAGGAACTGGCCGAGCCCCCGGCAGGCCCAGCCCCGGCTCCGTGCGAGCTCGGTGCGGGATTGGGGGGCTGCTCCCAACCGGCCTCTAGGACTCCCCTGTTCCCTCGAAGGGAAAATAAAGAGGTGACCTTGAAAAGGGTTTCAGTGTCTCCCTGTCACCCCGGGCAGCTCTGCTTTAACGTGGCTCCGCATCGTCCCCGTAGCGCCACGGTCGCCCGTGAGCAGATGAGGGAGTGTTTGGCCTTCTGGTGACGGCCACGCTGACGAGTGACCACAGCCCCAGTCCAGTGGGCAGTATGTCATCCCCCCTCGCAGGGAAACGGGAATACGGTCTTTCCATCCGCACCAGCTCTTCCCGCCTTAGGGCCCGGTCCGCAGCGCCTTCCGGACAGACACGCGTACACACACCGCCGTGGACAGCTCCGCGGGCGCCCGCCCTGACAGTCCACACAGGAAGCACGCCTTCGAGAACGGTCTCGGCAGCGCCCGGCTCTGGAAGTGGGAACGGAATAGAACTGGCAAGGTTTCAGGGTCCCTCTGACTGCCATGAACCAGAGGGAACACACAGACCACAGGGAAGGTGACGGGGCCCAAGGTCATTAGGAAGCCATGCTGGGGCTCCCGCTGGCTCCCAGAGAGGCACAAGAGGCAGAGGCGTCGTCTGAACGTCAGGACAGGACGGCGCGTTCCCGGAGGAGAGCGGAGGCCAGTGGAAGAGACCTTCGCAGGCGCAAATGGCCACGAAAGTTTTCAAGACTTCCCAGCCTAATGCATGGGGGGAAATCTTTGGAGAGTCATTCCCATTAATCAGCTGTCAGCCGCGTGCTGGGGGAGGGGACGGGCGGAGAGCGGAGGACGCTAACTCATTTCCCAGAGCCGGTCTTCCAGGTTTCAAAAATGAGTTTAGCAGAGGGAGCCACTTTGGGGGGCGTCTGAGAAAACAAGAGAGGCCCGTGATGCCCTCAAATATTCCAACCTGCACACCGACCCCTCTGGTTGGGTGACTCTCACACTCTCCGTGTGCACTGGAACCTTCTGGAAAGCTCACGCAGGCTGCTGCCCCCACCCACGCACCCCCTCCAGAGATCTGGTTCAGGAGGTCTGGCCATTTCTAACCCGTTCCCAGGGGTTGCCCAGGCTGCTGGTCCGCGGCCCGCACTTTGAGATCATTGCTGTGAGGGTTGAGGCTCTGCGGACGGTTCTGGGAAAAGGGTGGAGAGCAGCTTTATTCACCCGAGGGCGGAATGGCGTGGTGGTCAGGCCTGGGACTCTGTCAGCCTGCTGTGGCCAGCAGAGGAGCTCTGGGGAGACGGGGGCCCACACTTCACGGGCATCTGGTAAGTGAGCCTCCCTCATCCTAGGGGAAAGGAACGGGAGATGGCACAAGCATCCTCGGGAACAGCCAGGGGCCCGAGTCTCTGACGGCCTGGCCTTGATAGGGGTTAGGGCAGCTAGGTGCTGAAGCCAGAATCGGGCCCAAAGTCCACTTCTTTCCACAGTAGTGATTTTTACACAGATGTTGTGTTTTTTAAAGAGACAACCCCTCATTACAGAAAGTGCGGGAAAAACCTGGAGATAAAAAGAAGAGACCAAACAAAACCCGCAACCCTCACCCCGAGCAGTTGCTCTTTGGTCTTTGGGGGAACACATCCTTCCAGGGTATTTTTCTACACATTAAGGAAGTCACTTTCCTTCGCTCAACATTTCAGGGAGATTTTTGCCAAGTCATTAAAAACTCTGAGAGATAAAATAGTTCAGCTAAGAACACAGAGCCTAGGCTGGGCACAGTGGCACACACCTGTAATCCCAGTGGCTCGGGAGGCTGAGGCAGGAGGATCACAAGTTAGAGGCCAGCCTTATCAAGTTAGTGAGGATCTCAGTAACTGGGCAAGACTTGTCTCAAATTATATATTTAAATAAAGAGCTGGGGATGTGGCCCAGTGGTAAAGTGCCCTGGATTCAATCCCTGATACCAAAAAAAAAGAAAAGAAAAGAAAAAGAAAAAAACCCAGCCCCTAGGGTTGGGCTAGGTGCAGCTCGGCAGTAGAGCACTTGCTGAGCATGTGCAGGACCTTGGATTCCATCCCCAGCACTGGAAATAAAAAAGAAAGGAAGGAAGGAAGGAAAAAGAGAGAAAGGTAAAGAAACAAGAACACAGACCCTGGAGCCAACCGTCCTGACCTTGGTTTCTGCCAGTTTCTCATTCAGGGCTGAGATGCGTTCCTTAACCTCTCAGTGCCTGGCTCTTCCTCCAGATTAGAATGACAGCATTGTACTCCTCTCCACCGGCGGTGGGGATGGTGAGCTAACTGATAGAGCGTTCAGGATGTTTTCAGTGTCTCGAGAGGCTGAGGCAGGAGGATCTGGAGTTCAAAACCAGCCTCAGCAACTTAGCAAGGCCCTATCTCTAAATAAAATATTAAAAAATATCTGGGGATGTTGCTTGGTGGTTAGGCACCCCTGGGTTCAATCCCTGGTACCAAAAAAATAAGAAAGAAAGAAATGTTTATCTTATCCAGTTTTCCCTACTACCAAAAAAAAAACCCATGATGCACTTATATCCTGGCACTTTTGCATGACAGATTCCTAGACATACAAAACAAGATGCCAACGATGGTTCCAAACATTTCTACAGTTCTTGAAACATACTTTCCAAATTGCCCTTCAGAAGCTGGTCCCAATTTACTCTGCCACAAATGGTACACACGAGTCAAAGTTTCCAGAACCCTCAGCAATTCTGCTGGTATCGTTTTTCCCCCTGTGACTTCCACTCTGACGACTGATCGTGGGATCTTATTGTTTTCATTAGATTTTCTTAGATGTCTAATAAGACTGACAGTTTTTCATATGCCTCCGGGTCCCAGTACATCTCTCCTAATCACCGGTCTATGCACTTGGCCCCGCAGGCATTGGTCGTCCTTATTGATTTGTGAGAGCTCTTTACATAGCGAGGATGGTAATTCTTTGCAGCAGAGATATTGAAAGTGTTTTCTCCAGTTTGCAGTTTGCTCTCTGTTTTGTTTTTGGCAGGCTTCTTTCCCCTTGCATGCCACTCTCAGGTCCCTTTGGTAACCCAGCAAGGGAGCCTCCTCCCCTCCCAGCCTCCATCCTGCCCGCTCACACCAGCCTGGGGGGCCCTTTTCAGTTCCCAGCCTGGGCACTCCCTTTGATTTACTGTCCGCTGCTTATGAAAAGCTCCAGACTGGAAAGTGGTCTATCAGGTCTTTCCAGAAGTCTGAAATAACCCCAGGTCCACTGGACTCTTACCCCTGCTGGCTGCCTCACAGGTCACAGGTCACAGGTCATTACGCCCCAGTGACCCCCCCCAAAGGAATAACTCAAGCCCCCTGGTGATAGCAGTCGATGCCAGCCAACTGGTTTGGCTGCTTGCTTCTCTACATTTCCCTGGATAATTTTTGGAGGAATGTAGGTTATAGCCCAGGACTGCAGGGAGAAATAATACTCAATTGAGGAGACGTGATAGAGCCGCCCTCTCTGCGCCCTGTGAAGTGCCGGCCGCTGTCCATGCATTATCTCTCCGGCAATTCCCACGAGCTAAGTGTTACTGTGCTCGTTGCTTTTAAAAGAGGAAATGGAAGTTCAGAGAGGTTAAGTGACTTGCCCCAGGAAACCCAGCTCCTGAGGATGGAAACCAAGATTAATATTTAGCTTGTCAGGTTTCCCAGCCCGAGCCCTCAGGCTGAGCCCCGCTCACTGGGTTTAACCCTCCCCCGGCTTTGCTACTTGCTTTGCTCTAAGGCACCAGAAAACCACTTTGTGACTCCAGTCTCCAGTTTTCCTTCACAGGGAAATAATCATAGCCAACACCATGTCAAGGCTAGAATCAAGTTTTTAGAAGATAGACGTGCAAAGCCAACAACTGCAGCGCTGGATGGAAGGGCAGATTCGCAGAAGGTGGCCATTCACTTGTGCTCACTTCCGCTCGTGTCAATCACGCTGGCAGGACGGATGGGCACCCCTGCCCGCCTCGCCACCATCGCTCATCCACCCAACAAGTACTCAGCTTTCTGGCCCCAGGGGGGTGGGTGGTGTCTGTGACCTCAGGGAGCTCATGCTAATGCACACACGAGCACACGCGTGCACATGCGTGCCCACACGTGCATTCCGTTCCCTTTGAGTGTCTTTACTTCTTGACTTGGAAACCTCTTGACTCTCCAGTCTCAGAGATACAAGGCCCCCAAGCTCACGTGAAGCCAGGTCCCCAGCAAATCTGCATCACCTGGTCCTGGTGGGCAAGCGCGTGGCCCTGCCCTTTCAGAATGTGACAGCCGGAGCTGCCTCCCTGACTCCCCCCAGAGCACTCTGCAGAGGCAAGACATGCCCACCACCATCCACCCGGATCTGCCCTGCAATCAGACCTCAGCCAGCCCTCGCTGGGTCAGTGAGGACGAATCTTGCAACTGTTATGTTGGGCAAGCAAGCGTGTAAATATGTAGTCAAAATACATAAGCAGGTCCACTAGCCTCCCAAGTCGGCTGGAACGAATTACGACAAACCTGGTGGCTTCAAACAACAGAACCCAGCTGGGCATGGTGGCCCACACCTGTCATCCCAGTCACTCGGGAGGCTGAGGCAGGAGGATTGAAAGTTGGAGGCCAGCCTCAGCAACTTAGCGAGACTCGTCTTGAAATAAAAGGAGTTGGGGATTCAGGTCAGTGGAAGACTGTGCAAGGCCCTGGGCTCAATCCCCAATGCTGGAAAAAAAAAACCTAATATAATAGCACTAGTAATAATAATAATAAATGAAATGGAGGTCGGAAGCCCTGGGTTATTACCGCTGGGTCAAAATCGAGGTGTGGGCGGGTGACTTCTCCCTGCGTCCTCTCCTCTTCGGCCTCTGGTGGTGCTGGCGTTGCTGCATGGAGGGCCAGCTCCCTCCAGGCTCATCCACGGACACAGCACCGCTCGCCCGCTATGTGCGTCACGTCCCTTTCTCTCTGATGAAGGCACCCGTGGTGGCACGCAGGGCCCCACGGACATGCATGACCACCCGTGCGATCCGTGACCTAGTCCCACGTGTGACCACGCTTCTACATCTCAAGGGAAGAGTTACGCGTTCCAGAGATGAAGACCTGATATTTTAGGACACGTTTTTGGCCCTACTGAATATGCAGAAGGGCCGGCTGCCAAGTCAGGGGTCACAGTTGCTCCTGGGAGAAGAGAGACCACCTGGGGCGGGGACATCACTGTGTCCGTAAATCATTAATAATCTTGGAACATTATTGAAATAAATCAGTAACTTTGGGGCGCTGGGGTCGGACCAGGGCCTGAGCGCATGCTACGCCACTGAGCCACATCCTCCGGTCCCTAATTTCTGTCTCCCCCTCCCTTTTTTTTTTTAATTTTAAGACCTGCCCCCTCCTAGTTGTATGAACGTGGGCAATTGCTTCACATCTCTGGACCTTTATCTTTGTTTGTTTGTTTTTGGTACCAAGTATCGAACCCAAGGGCACTCACTCCACCACGGAGCCACATCCCCGGCCCCTTATTTTTTTTATTTTGAGGACAGGATCTGGCTAAGTTGCCTACAGCCTCACTAAGTTGCTGAGGCTGACCTTGAACCTGTGATCCTCCTGCCTTGGCCTCAAGAGCTGCTGGGATTACAGGCGTGCGCCCTGTGCCGTAGGGACCTTTATCATCTGATCCCTAATAGGAATACTGGTTCCTACTTCACATGAGGATCAAATAATAAGAGGCAGGTACAGAAGCTTGTAGAGGCTCTGCTCGTTGTAAATGCTGACTCGCCACTATTACCATCAAAACTGTCACTGCTGCCTCTTTGGAAGTGAGGAGCCTCTTGTGCAACACACGGCATGTGCCCATGTACACACCACACGCCCTTACACCCTTCCTGGGCGTCGGACTCAGTGTCCCAGCTCAGAGTCCTGGTTTCTGAAACTCAGCCTGGAGAGGGGGTGAAGACGACAATGGGGGGGGTCTCTGCAAGGGCACTTTTGATCTGCTCTAACTACCACTATAGAGAATTAGATGGAATTCATTTTATGATGAAGGAATTATGGTTATGGAGAGAATCGGGTCCAGGTGGAAGACCTGAATCAAAGAAGGGAATAAAGCCTTGAAATTCAAATGAAAAATTACTATATAAGCATAAGGAAACCTATTTTACACCTGTAAGACTGAATGTATAAATATGAACCAGCGGTTCCCTCTGGGAAATGGGGATTGTGCTTTTAATTCACCTAGACAAATATGCGCTGGCTTCTCCCTGCCGCCCATACATTTCAATGAAGACCTGCACCTGCCGAGAGCTCCCGAGCTCCCTCCCACAGCCCCTTCCCCCGGGCTATGCCCCTGGCCAGGCAAAAGTCCCCGGGTATGGCCAGAACCCCCAGAAAGCAGGGGCCCCCCTGAAGCTGCAAACTCTTAAACGGGGTCATTTCAAAGGCTCCCTCCCTCCCCCCTCCCCGCACTGACACTCTCTGGTCCTAGATCCCCCCCCAGGACTCCTGTGGCACAGCAGAGACTCCCGCTGTCCTGGCCCCCCTCAGTTTCATCCCTTCATTCAGCAGCCCCTCCTCAGCACCCACCAGGTGCCAGTCTCCGTGCCAATGCCAAGGGGAACCAAGGCTCTTTGCAAGAGAGAAAGAGGGCAGGCTTCGGAGTCAGGGAGGCCTGTGCCCAAGCCCTTCCCGTCACCTGACTGCACTCTGAGCTCAGTGGGGTCAGCCCCTGGGCCTCCCCGGCCGGCCGTGTCCCTCCTCTGCAGCACAGCGGGCGACAGGCATCTGGGAGGCATTCCCAAAGGCACAGGTCAAAGAGGAGGGTGGTCAGCCAACAGGGCTCTTTCCTGAGCACCTCTTCGTTCTACAGCTGAGGACAGCGCTGGCTCTGCAGAGGTGAGTGCCCGGGCCCAGTGCCCCCACAGAGAAGCACAGAGCAGCGCGCGTGCGTGCGAGCAGCGCCAACTGCGGCCAGGCGCTAGGCTGGGTGTTTTCACACCCTCTGTGAAGACAGTACTGACTCCATGTTCGGGGTTCTGTTTGACCTGCCAGTAACCTTGGTCCCCAGAGGACACACACACAAAGGTTCACACAGCAACCTGTTGCCGAGCCCAGGTCTTCCCGCCTTTTCCCAAATCCAGATATGCGTTTATGCTGGGACCACTCACTAGTTTCTCGCCGGCGAACATTTATTGAGCATCTACTAGGGCACTTAGGGCAGAGTGATGAAGAACACCGAATGAGCCATCCTTGTCCTTTGCTCCAGTGCCCTCCTACCGAGTGGTCATGACCAAGAAGGGGCAGGGAGCAGGAGCCCTGGGGACCAACTGGAACACAATTCCATCAGGCTTCCCCTTGACAGCGAGCCAATCTGAGGCGGAGAGAACAGGCAGCGTTTGATCTTTTCATCCTCATTCCAGTCCCAGCCCCACGCCCCAGAGAAGCCTGGGGGCTGGAGGGAAGTTCGTCCGGGCTTGTGGGACTTTCCTGGAACTTGTGCACAGCCTGAGCGGCAGGCCTGCGGTGTGCTGGGCACCTGTGGCCCGCTTTGATTCCTTTAATGAAACACGCTGCTGGTTCCGTAGATGCTGTGCTGCGATATAAAGCGCCATCCAAAGGCAACGCGAAGAACCCGGGAGTGCTGGACTCAGTGCAGATAGGAACTTGGACTGTGATCTAACGGGCGGAGCAGCAGCCCCGTGGGATGTGACACTTGGTCTATTGAGCCGCTGCTGGAGTCTGGGAGGAGGCCTCCCTCGGGGCTCTGAAGGGCAAGGGGCGCAAGAAACTGAAACCCCACTGCACGCGCCCACCTAGGTCGGAGCTCACCAGCGCGCTGCTGTGTGCACGCCCATGCGTGTAGACACGCTCGCGTTGCACGCATGTGGCCTCGAGGTGCCCCTGCACACGGTTGCCTGCATCCTGCCCCGTTCTCTTTAGGCCGCTGGGACAGATGGGGCCACTCTCCTGTTCCTGAGACGGCCTTTTCCCCGCTCCAGACAGGAAGGGAGGGAAGGAAAACCAGGCTCGGGCAGAGAAGAAAGATGTGCACAGATATTGGGGACCCCCTGCAAAGACAGCCTGGACCCCGTCTCTGAAAAACCAGGAGGCAGTGAGCCAGAGAGGGAAGAACTCAGGAGGAGTTGGTCGGCAGTCCCCAAGGCCCAGGTGGGCAGGAGAGGCTTCCCGGCACCTCCTGGTTCCCCTCGAAGATTCAGCACCCCTCTTCCTTATTTCTAGAAACCCAGGAGGCAAAAGGCTCCCAGGGCCAGACTGAGAACAAGAAGGAGTAAGAAAAGGAGGAGAAGACTGAGGGAGGAAGGGGAAGAGGGGGGAAGGAGGAGAGGGGGAGGACGTTCAGGAGGAGAAAGAAGAGGGAAGAAAAGAAAGAGGGGCGAGGAGGAGGGAGCGGGAGGAGGGAGGAGAGCGGAGAGAGAGCAGGAGGGGAGGCAGGAGGCCGTGGAGAAAGAGGAAATGGAAGAGGAGGAAGAGAAAGGCCCAGGAGAGGCGAAGGAGGAGAGCAGTCAGGGCGGAGGAGGCCGGAGTGGGGGGCCTGCGCCCTGGCCTTCTCCACCTGGAGACCTGGGGCCCCAAGAGCACCACAAACTGTCAAGAGAGAAAACCACTCTCTCCCTTTCCTTCCGCTCAGGTCTGGGCAGGTATTTGGAGGCCCCTCTTGGAGAGTCCCACCTCCTCCTAGGGGAAGGGAGCGGGCCAGGGGTCCTTTGGAGGAGACCTCTCCCACCGCAGCCTGGGACTCCCGCCGGAGGACTCACAGGAGCCTGCAGAGGGCTCTTTGTTCGTGGATAGTCCTCTCTCGGCCACTCTACCCCCTGCTCTGGCCTTATCAACATTTGAGGACTGAATTGTCCATTTGTCCAACGCCCAGCCCCTCCCCGCAGAGGGGAGCTGGCCAGAACCTCAGAAAATGCAAAAAAAAAAAAAAAAAAAAAAAAAAAAAAAAAAAAAAAAAAAAAAAAAAACCCTGGTGCTCAAAGTGGATTTATCATCTTTAAAGAAAGATTTATTGGAGAATTGCTTTCAAAAGTGCTCACTGCCCAGGGTCTGGAGTGGACTGTTCTCTCCCTTGGGCAGGGGTGGAGGCCCTCGGCACTTGGGGGCAGGGAGGAGGGAGCCCCTTTGGCCTCCTACCCACGCACAGCCTGGAGGGAGCCGCGGAGGCCAGGTTTCCCCAATGGACTCGCCTGGCGTCTCGCTCGCCAATCCCGGGGCCTGTTCCCGCCGCCTCTTCCCTTTAATTGGGGTTGGAGGACTCCACTGGGAAACTTGGGGAGAAGACTTTCTGTTAGTGCTGTTTCTTTTTAAAAAGAGAAAAGGGTGTGTGTGCGGAAGATCTCGCGCCAGCCAGGGAAGGTGGAGGACACCCGAAGGGTGAGCCAGGCAGCACTGGTGGGGCAGGGATGCTGGGGGCGGGCAGCCCGGCGGCCCGAGACGCGCCTTCAGAGCAGGGCGAGCGGAGGAGGACCTGTCCTGAGGTCTCTGCCCCACCCCAGCTGAACCCAGGGACTGTCCGGGGGATTCAGCTCTGAGTTCCAGCCCACAGAGCAATGGCGGCCTGAAATACCTCAGGAAACCATGGAGATGGGGAGGCGGCAGAGGAGGCTGCCAGAGAACCAGGCTGGGGAGGAAAGAGGAGACCACAGACAGACTTTGGGGGGCAAAGGGAGGCAGAGAAGGAAAAAGAGTGTGTGAGACCCAGAAAGGGAGGGAGAGGGGGCGGGCGGGACACAGATGGACAGAGGGAGGGAGTGCAGGGGGCTGGAGGGGCGGCTGCCCCAGCAGATCCGCTCACAGCCCAGGCAGAAGCCCCTCGGAGCCTCAGGGGCGGCTGGAGGCTCGGGAGTTGATTGATGGCCGTGTGGGGAGAGGGTTTGGGCAGGCAGGCCAGGGAGGGCCAGGGAGGGGGAGCGGCCCGTCCCCAGGTGAACCCCCCTTTCCCCTGCGGGATGTGAAATCGCCATTTCACCCGCCACACTTCTTAATTGTTGCAAAAATCATTTGTGAAATTGGTCTCCAACAGGCGAGAACCGCCACGCTCATTCCGACAGACAAGCCCGCTTCCTCCCCCTGCCCAGGGCCCGGAGCCCCAGCCGCCCAACGCAGGGCCGCGAGGCCAGCGCAGGCCCCGGAGTCTGCCCCTGGCCTGGGTCGCCACGGGACCAGCGCCGCTCCCTCTGTGGGGGGTCTCCTCGAGGGCAAGGTGACCCGGGCGCAAGAGAGTTCCGAGGACCCTGCACCAGGGACCCGAGGTGCACACGCCACTGGGAGCCGCGCTGGCCGCCGCCAGCACAGGGGACAGACGGAGCCTCCAGGCGCACTCGCCAGGCCCTTCTGCCGACAAATTGGTGAAAACACACACTCACACCTTGCTTTTCAACCCAGGCAGAGGCAACCCGGATGTGACCCCATCACATGCAAACACAAACAGAGTCTCACTGAGAAACCCACATTGCTCAGACCGACCCCAAACAGACCTAGTAAACCCACCTGCCCCCGACACGCCCCTGCAGAAGCCGCACTGCCCACAAGCCCAGGGCCACTCCACAATGGAGCAGGTGCCTTAAACGTGCCAGGAAGGCAGGGAGCCGGGGATGGGCGGCTGGGCGGATGGCTATGGGATGTGGCATGGGAGGGTATTCTGGGTATGGATACATTGTACATGTGCAGGTGCCCACGTGTGTCTGCATAAGCATATCCACCTCTAAAGGCAGGCCAGCCCCCCAGTAAGTTCCCATCCTCCCTGACGCATTAGGGCTTCAAGCTTTCTCTGTGTCTCTCCTGGGGAAGGTCCCCATAACTCAGGCAGCCCCCTAAGCAAAACACCCTGGCGACCCCTTTCCAGTGTTTCCTGTTCAGTTCTGAGAGCTTGAGTTCAACAAGTATTTTTGAGCAGGGTCCTATTCCCAGGAAGCCCCCTAAAGTCTGAGAAGCCCCTAGTGCGAGGAAAAGGGGCTGTCGCTTGCTGAGAGGGTCAAAGGCACAGGTGAGGAGAGGGAAGGGGAGAGAGGGCTCTGGGCCAACCTGCAAGAGCCCCCAGGCCAAGACGAAGCTGACCCCAGGCGGGAGAGGGCAGGCGGCGAGCTCCAGGGCGGGGTTCTTTTTTGCTCATCGCCTCCAGCGCTGGGCCAGAGACGCTTTTCCCCTGGGAGACAAAGGACTGCATTTGTGGCGTCCTGTCCCGCTGGGAGGGCGTTTCGCCCCCCATTCATGTCCTGAGGCTGGGGCCACTGGTCACTCAGCCTCAGAGAGTGCAGAACTGTGGGGCCTCTGGTCACTTCTCCAACCCCGGACCATCTAATGGGGCTCCCTCCCCAACCCCCCAGCAGAGGAGCTCAGAGTTGGTATCAAGTTCTGACGTTCCCTCCCCTGCATCCCACCCCTTTTGGAGTCCCAGATCCACAGCACAGCCATACTGCACAGCCTGGGGACACCGGATGAACTGCCCACTCTAAAGAGATCCTGGGTTGCGGTCTGGGGCTTTAAGGAGGAGGGTAGGTCCTCCCAGCCCCCCACGGGCCTGGGCCAGGTTGAAGAGGAAGAGATGCGTCCCTAACTCTGGGCAGACCCAGTTTTCAAGCATTAAACCCAGATACAGTCACTCTGGCTGCAGCCAGGCAAGGACTGGACACCAGGGCTCTGACATTATTTCACAGAGTCGTAATCCCTCCCTTGATGACACCCGAGCTATTTCCCAGTGAGTCCAACTCGAGGAAATTTCAGAGCGTGTAAGATGAGGAAGGAGACATGAAATACGGCGGACTCTACCCTGTGAGGCCGGAGTAAAGGCGACAATCCAGGGAAGCGGCCCAACCGGAGGCGCGTTCCCATAGAGCGAGGACCGCAGAAAGCAGCGGTGGGCGACCAGAGGCTGGGGACCCGGCCGATCCGGCCCATTCATCAAAGGGAGACACTGGACAAAGTTGCCCCCCTCCCCTTTCCCCCAACCCCCAGCTCCCCGGCTCTGCTCTGTTTTCACGGGCAGGTTTCAAATTCTCCCCCCAAAACGAGGTCGAGTCGAGGATTAGAAGAGAGAAAAAAATATTCGTTGGCGATTTCTTTTCGTTATTGGTTCTCCACTGCCTTCCGTCCGGGCCCCCTTCGCTCCTCATGATAAAAGAAAAGTCCGAACCTATCAGATCTGTCGGCGGCCTCTCCTCCTCCTCCTCCTCCTCCTCCTCCTCCAGTTGAGCACTTTGGCACAACTTACCCAGCTGATCACTCGCGCCCCCTCGCTTTTCCTCTTCTAGTCCCCGACCCCGTCACTCCCGGTCGCCTCCCCTCAAGCCCCGAGACCCGGGGGGCGCTAGCTCTCTCCTCAAGTCTTCCCGGGGACCGGAGCGCGAGGGAGCCCGTGCGCAGGGGGTGGAGAAAGGCGCGGGGAGGAGGGAGGGAGCCGGGGAGAGCAGAACTATATAAATAAATAGGAAGAGAAATCCACTCTGCAGCCTCTGGGCTCAGGAACTTTGGCCCCCGAGCGCAAGAGCCGGTCGCTGGCCAGCCAGAGGCCGGGGCCCGGGATCCGGCCGCGTCCCCCAGTCCCCTCCGCCGCCGGGCCTGGTCGCCCAGTTCTGCCTGGCGCATCGGCGGCGCGCACAACTTCTGGCCGAGCCTCGCCGGCGGAGGCGGACTTGGGGTTGGAGTGTTTGTTTGTTTGAACTTCCTCGTCGCCACCTTCCTCCCCAGCCTCCGCCCCCACCGCGCCCCCCTCCCCAGCTTCGGGACGCGGCGGGCTGCAGCGGGGTGGGGGGCGGGGTGGGGAGCGTGCGGAGGGAGGAGGAAGAGGTTAAAAAAAGGAGGAGGAGGAGGAGGGAAGAAAGATCGCAGCAGGGGTAAAGGGAGCGGACGGGAAGCGATTTTTGCCGACTCTGGATTCGTCCCCGGCGTGCGCAAGAATGGCGGCCCTTCCCGGCGCGGTACCCAGGATGATGCGACCCGCTCCGGGGCAGAACTATCCCCGCACCGGCTTCCCTCTGGAAGGTAAGAGCGCCCGGGCTTGCCTGGCCTGCCTCCTCTGCCCGCAACTCAAGCTCCTTGGAGGTGGCAGTCTCCTGGGGGTGGCGGCGGCGCGGGCAGGAGCAGGGGCTCCGCTCCCCGTCTGGGTTCAAGTCGGGGCGCGGGACCCAGGAAGTTTCGGGGGCTGACACTTGTCGGTTTCTGCGTGGGTCTCACTGACCCGCGGCCTGGCTTCACAGGGTCGCGGACGGCTGGCCTTTACCCGCAGGGTGGGACTCCCGGTGGATCTCAGCCCCTTGTAACTCCCGGGGCTCCGGGGACTGCAGAGCTTGCTGCCCGCTTGCCACTCTTCGGACACTGCTTGCCCGGGAGTTTTCCAGCTCTCGGCGCCGCCGGCCCCGGTTTTCTACTCTCGTTTCAATTGTCCCTTCCGCTACCGGGACGGTCTTCCAATCCCTTTTATTCCGAAATACCAACAACGTGCGGTACTTGGTGTCCCCGCGGAGGCTCTCCGCTTCTTCCAAAGCAACTCTTCGGCCCTCCTGCTTTGGGGCCTGCCAACCAATTAATTTGAGCTCATAAATAGTAACGCTGTTTTCTCCCCAAAACTTTTCACTCGGGCTTCCGAACTCTGCAAATCTCCCGGGAGAGAACCTCAAGACAGCGAGCCGGCGCGGCCATGCGCGGCCCGGGGCAAAGTGCTTATTTCCAACGTGCCCTTCCCGACTCCATCCAGCAGCCGGGGAGAGCCG
This sequence comes from Sciurus carolinensis, assembly GCF_902686445.1. Classification (NCBI taxonomy): domain Eukaryota; kingdom Metazoa; phylum Chordata; class Mammalia; order Rodentia; family Sciuridae; genus Sciurus; species Sciurus carolinensis. Next base: position 196,440,923 of record NC_062213.1, on the reverse strand, counting down.
AGAGGATGGGCGGCGACCGGGCTCCCGGCTGAGAAAGGGCTGGGGGCGCCCGGCGGAGGCCCTTCCCCGCATTTTTTGTTCTGTCCTTTTTAAACTAAGGAAGAGCTTCAACCTGTCACTGGGGGATCATTTGGCTCCTGGGGGTGGGCAGCCCAGGGTGTCTTAGGGAAGTCGTTAGAAGCACGGGCGACTTTTATTTTTTAATCACTCTTCCTGTGATTGTATGAGCCCCTTGTGCGTGAGGAAGGGAGAGCAGGCAGGGAGCGGGTGGGCGAGCGGGCAGCCTGCGATCTGGGGAGGGGGGCCCCTCGGGCAGAGAGAAGGCGCCGGGGCCCTGAATTAGACCGAGGCGAAGAGAGCGGCTCCGTGATCAAGTGCGCGCGAGCAGCCACGCAGGCGGGAGGGCGCGCCAGCCCGGGGATTTGCCGCGGCACTCTGCTGTAGCGAATGCAAGTAAAACAGGCTGCCGCGGACGCGCGGCGGATTAGAACAATATTTGCCCAACATGACGCAGAATACTGAGAAGAGCCGAGTGCCGGTCGCTAAAGAGGCTCTTGAATATAAAGTTGGGCGCTCGAGAGCTCTCCAGCGCTAATGGCATATCCCGCCACGGAGACCGAGTGACTCTGACTTGGCGACGCACGATTTCTGATTAAATCCGAGGGTGGCTTCAGACACCTACTTTTACAAAGAGAGGTGGGGGGCCCGGGAGAGTGAGGGAGGGGGCGGTAGGAACAGCCCTGCAGCCGGGCCTCTCCTCGCCCCCTCCCTTCCAATTATACCGTCAGCTCCCTCCACTCCGGCGGCTGTGAAATCGTTCTAATCTTCCAGATCTCCGCAGCCGCCGAGTCCCCAAATTGGGGGGATCGAGGCCGGATTAGTGCACCGGGTGTCCCCCAACCTTCTGTGAGAAAATCGTGTAGACTTTGCATTAAGGCGACCCGTGCCTGCCGTTCTCCTTCTCCAGAACACACGGGGGGTGTCTGCCTCTCTGGTTCCCAAAGTCACCCGCACCCTTGGGACTGTGGCCCATCTGTGTTCAGGCAGAGTCTGCAGGAACAGTTCATGGGTTTCTGAGACCAAGCGGGATATTCTGGCTTTTGCTGGCAGTGGCGGGTGTCCCCAAACAAGGGAATCCCCCAAGGGACAGCCAGGTGCCTCTGGAGCCAGAACCTACCGCACTGTGTCATAGCCCCTGGGCTGCTCAGCCAGGGGTAGGGCAGGTTGCTGCCCAGCAGTAAATGCTGGTCATCAACCAACCCTTCTAACCGCCAATAAACTGGCTCAGTCATGACTCCTGGGAGCACAGAACTGATCTGATGGCCACAGCTCATCAGTTACTGGCCTCTCTGAGAGGAAGGCAGACCAGTGACCCAAGCCATGGCCTGGGGGACAGAGAGCCATTGCCCCAGAGATCCCTAGAGAGCCACCATGCTTATTCCTCTGCAGTCCCTCTGCCTCTCTCAGCTCCTCAGGGGCAGTCAAACTGGCCAGGTGTGTCTCATTCCCTTCGGCGAGGCTGGAGTGTGTGGGGGACACAGCGTTATGGAGGCACTTGCAGTCATGACCCCTGCCTCCATCCCTGCAGGTCCTCCCTCAGCTTCATGACAGCTCTTTCCCCACCTCCAGATCACCCGAGCAGCTCTGAATGTGAGGGGATCCCGGGTCAGGGGTCTTGGGGCGCAAGCAACCCTGCGTCCTTCCGGGAGTGCGGTCGGGCTCGGCTCCTCCCTGTCCTCACCCGGGTCTCTGTGTGCTCATCTCCCCTCCTTCTCCAGTGTCCACCCCGCTTGGCCAAGGCCGAGTCAATCAGCTTGGTGGGGTCTTCATCAACGGGCGCCCCCTGCCTAACCACATCCGCCACAAGATTGTGGAGATGGCCCATCACGGCATCCGGCCCTGTGTCATCTCCCGCCAGCTGCGCGTCTCCCATGGCTGTGTCTCCAAGATTCTCTGCCGCTACCAGGAGACCGGGTCCATCAGGCCTGGGGCCATCGGCGGCAGCAAGCCCAGAGTGAGTGTCTGTGCCACAGAGGCTGGCAGCCGGCCTTCCCATGGCCCGGGACCCTGGCTGCCACCCCTCGCAGTACTCAAGTGTGACATCCAGCAGCCTCTGTGCTTCCCCTGGGAAGTATGGTGGGAGAGTGTCCCCAGCCCCCAGCCAAGTCCCCATTATTTCCCCATTATTTGCATTTCTCGGGAGTGGGAATAACTGTGGTCTAGATTGTCCCAGACTTTGAGGCTAATAAGCTATCTCTGGACTGTCCCTGCAACTGACCCAAGTCTCTGCTGGCACCCCAAACCAGGGGACATCTCTCAGTCTTTCTGAGATGGTGAGGGGAGGTCCTGGGGGTCCTAATTAGGTTCTGTTCTATTACCTCTCCCTGCCCCCCGCCCCAGCTGCCATTCTGGGAGCCAGGAACTAATTTCTTGAAAGAATAGAGCCAGTCTTTGAAGGGGAACATGGTGACCAAAGCCACCAGCCTGGCCTGGGGCTCTTGGGAGGTTGGTATTAAAAGTCTCTCCCTTCCCCCACCCCATCTGTCCACTCCTGCTCTCCCACCTCCACCTCTGAAGCAGGTGGCGACTCCGGATGTGGAGAAAAAGATCGAGGAGTACAAGAGGGAAAACCCGGGCATGTTCAGCTGGGAGATCCGGGACCGGCTGCTGAAGGACGGGCACTGTGATCGCAGCACCGTGCCCTCAGGTGAGAAGGCAGCTGAGCCGGTAGACCTTGCCCTCAGTCGTGCATGGGGACGAGGAGAGAAAGAGCAGGGAGTGATGGTTCCCAGGGACCTTGGAGCAGAGTTGGGAGCAAGAGGGAGCAAGAAGGCAGAGGAGAGCAATCAGGAGCCCGACAGAAAGGAGATGAGCAGAGGAGAAAGTTAGGAGAGAAGAGAGGGAAGGAAGAAAGCGAGGAAGGAGAAGGAAAGGCAGGCAGGCAGGTGGGGAGGGAGGGAGGAAGGGAGAGAGGGCCAGAAGTTAACCCAGAGGAGCTCCCTTTCTGGAAGTGGCCCAGAGGAGAGACCTACCCCAGGAGGGTTGATGTCCAAGGTCTTTCCTGGACTCCTTTCCCCAAATCATTTCCATTCTGTTGCTACCACCAACCACCAGTGAGTCCCACATTCAGAGGCCCCAAACCATCATAACAGGGAAAGTAGGTGTGTGTGTGTGTGTGTGTGTGTGTGTGTGTCCATGTGCATTCAGGCATGCAGGGCCAGGACACACCTGAACCTGGGCAAGGCAGCAGCAGGGGTTGGGGACACTTCCCGGAGGCCCTCTGGCAGTGGGTGTGGACTAGAGTGCATCCAGGGTGTGCAGTAGGGTGGGATGTGTATGGGAAGGCACCCAGTGGTTGCCTCAGGTGTGGCAAGGGTCCCTAAGTGGGTGGTTCTTTGAGTGGGTGCAAATGCTAACTGCCTTCCGGAGGGGTGTGTGAGTGAGGGGGTCCCCGACTTCTTCCAGGTCAGGCCCCGCAGCCTCTTTTGCCCCAACAACTTATACTCCCTCTTTGGCCTTTGAATTTCTGAGGTTTAGTGAGTTCGATTAGCCGCGTGCTCAGAATCAAGTTCGGGAAGAAAGAGGAGGAGGACGAAGGGGACAAGAAGGAGGACGATGGCGAGAAGAAGGCCAAACACAGTATCGATGGCATTCTGGGCGACAAAGGTAGGAAACCGCCAGGGCTCCGCGACAACGGAGCCACATTTTCCCACGCTCCTCGTGTGGCCTCGTGGCTCGCTCCCGCTGCCCCGGTACCGCGGTCACAACTCGTGGGGGAAAACTCGAGGGCAGTTGGCAGCCCGGGCCTTTCAGGCTGTGCGGAGAGCGCCCCCTCCGTGCGTCCCCGGGCCGGGCGGGGGGCAGATCCCGCATCTCCTCTGCGTCTCCAGGCACCGGGCTGCGGCCAGGAGCGCCGTGCGCCGCGGAGCGCCGTGCGCCGCGACTGTGCAGCCCCTGCGCGCGGGGTCTGCCCTGGTCGGTCCGTGCGTCCTCCGGGGCCGGTGTTTGGGCTGCTAGTCCCGGTGTTGATCAATTATTTATAGGAAACTTGGGGAAGGCGGGGAGGGGCGAGGAAGGAGGAGCTGGCCCGCGGATCTCTAAATGAATTTGTTAACCAGACCCGCACACGTCTCTAAACGGTCCCTTGAAACCCCGCCTGACAGTTGACTGACCGCTGCAATCAATAAAAATTAGCGAGGGCGGCCGCCTGACTCAGCCTGCGTCGCCAAGGCACAGTGGCGGGCGCAAGGGTGCTTTCCTCTCCGGCGTTCGCGGGTGGGGCGGGGAGTTGAGGCCAAGTTCCCAGATGTCCTCCCGGGCGGGGGCATTCAGGCGACGCACACCCTCTCCCCACCTTGGCAAGACTTGGGCGCGGGCTGGAGTCTGCACAGCGCCCAGCGTTACCCTGCGATCCGAGGAAGGCGTTTTCTCTTTCAAGCGCCTGCACGCCCGGGGAAGGGGATTGTGCTTTTGTTACTGAAGGGAGAAGTTTCCGAGGAGGAAGGGACAGACTGCCCGGCGCCCCCTCCCTCGCAGTCCTCCGGGAGACTCGGTCTGTGTGCATGAGGGGCGGAGGGAGAAGTGGAAATGGAAGACCCAGAGCCACAAAGACTGATCTGGGGGAAGAAGGGGCCCCCAAACACACGCAGGGAGTCGCAGGCAGAGAATCGGAAAGACAGTGGTCGGAGGAACCTGCGAAACCAGCCTTTGGGAAAAGTGGGCGAGCAGTTTTGTGGCGTCTCCTTCCACAGGTTTCTCCCGGGCGCCCCTCTCGGAGCCTTCCGGGCGTTCCAGGCCCAGGTCTCCCTCCAGTTCTTCGTTGTCCCTCCCAACCTTGAAGATGAACTTCACAGACAAAGCCCGCTTCCAAAGACAACTCCCAGCGAGGGAGGCCCAGCCCCCACCGGCCCAGGCCGAGGGGGAAGGATTGGGGGGCGGGCAGCCCCGTGTGAGAGTTCTCTGTGCCGGGCAGGGGCGGGCTATTGACATTCAGGGCCCCGAGTGGAGCGGCAGTCCCGCCCGGGACAAAGGGCGAGGGAAGAAAGGGAGCGAGCTGAGCGCGGCACCCCGCTGCGCCGGGGCTGCCGAGGGGCCTGGATCTGCCGGAGAAGGCAGCCCTGCACTCTAAGTAGCCCCTGGCTTGACAGGACCCCCGCCCCAGACCCCTGGGCCCCCTGCGGGGGGTGGGACCCCGTGCTTACTTTAGTTCCTTTCGGAAAGACTATTTGGTCCTTTTTACAGGAGTGGGGGTCTGGGGAATGGTCTTTCCCAAATATTCCACCCCTGACACTTCTCTGAGAGTCATCCCAGGGAGAAGTGGAGGGGGGGGTCTGGATTTATCTGGAAAGACTTCAGGGGCGGGGTCTGTCTGTGTGTCTGGGGTATTTCCAATTCAGTCTGTGAGGAAGTACAAATAGGTAAATTTTCTCTGAGAGAGAAGGAAAAAGAAAGGAAAGGGGAAAGAGAGAGGAGGGGAACCATGGGGTTCCTTGGACCCCAGGGAATCTGGGGACTTCCAGAGCTGGTCTGGGCTTATGAAACCAGTGAGCAGGCCACTTCGCTGGAGAGAGGTTTTCCCGCTAGAAAAGCCAGGAAACTCTGAGTCTCCAGGGGTCAAAAGAGCAGCCTGGTGGCTCCAGATGGGGAGGCTGAAGACACAGGTGCGGCCTCTCTGAGGAGCTGCCCAAGCGGATGACCTCATGGGGCGGGCCTGCGTCCAGAAAGCCCTCAGTGTTTGAGTGATGATGGGCGCGGGAGACGCTGTGATGTGCTGGATGGTCCCCGAGCCTCTGCATCTCTCTCCATGTCACTGTTCATCCACCCCCCTTGGGGTCCAAATGCCCTGGCGCTTGTATCTGTGCCAGTGGGTTCTACCGGTGTGCAGGGTGACCTACACGGTGTCCATGGGTTTTTGATGGAGCAGAGGAGAGGCCGCTATCTATCCATCTCTGGACAAATTGTATCGGTTTCCTGTTCGAGTGTGGGGTGGTCAGCAGGCATCCTGATGAACCCCTCACCTCCTTCCCAGACCCTGGACATCAGTGTCATGGCCAAGTTAAAGGTGGGGGAAAAAAAAAAAAAACAAAAAAAACACAAAAAAAAAAACCAGCCTCTACCCCAGCTGTCCAGAGCAGGAGAGGCAGAGAGGCCCCACGGGCAGAGCAGGGGGAGGGGTGCACACCCACAACTTTGTTTTTTGGCTTCTTGGTCTTGACAAATGCTTTCTCCGGGGGTTGCCCCTCTCGTGGCAGGGAGCCGCCAAAGAAGGGGTTTAAGAGCTCTCTTCTTTAAGCGCTAAAGAGAGATCCCTCCCTGAGTCCGTTTTTCCCTATCGTCCGCTTGGCATTTAATAATGTTAAGACTTATTAGAGCTGGTAATGAAAACTGGGGCTGTTGAATAGGAAACTGTGTTGGAGAGGGGTGTAATAGCTTCCAGGCATGGTAAGAAACTATTTATCCGCAATCAGTCCTCACTCTCAGAGTTTGAAGCACAAACGTTAAGTTGAAGGGTTTTAAAGCAGATTAAATTGAGCTTTTATTTCTGTGCACTTTCATCTCTGAACGGCTCACTCCTGCTCCCCTTGGGCTGATATTCATGAGACTGCTCGTGTTTTTTTTTTTTTTTTTTTTTTTCCTTTTTGCTCTCATCCTTGTTAAGACTGAGTTATTAGGATTGTTGCTTGTGTGAATTCTCAGACCACTGCCGGTAGGTGCTCCGGCCCAGATCTGCTCACCTGTACCCTACCTCCTCCCTGCCCCCATCCACGTAGGCTCGATCCTCTACACCCCTTTCTCCAAGGATCAGGGGGTAGGCAGGCCAGGGAGCCAACAGGAAGAAGGTCTGAGGAGCAAAGAGGCAGAAAAAAAGATCCTAGAATCTGGGCTGGAGAGATTCTAGTGAGGAACTTGCATAGGGGCTTGCCTGTCTTAGGAGCTGGGTCCGGGCGAAGGAATCGGCAGTAATGTACACAACAATAGCAACAGAAACCCACGGCAACCCTAAAGCCTGGGCATCTGTCCGGGCACAAGTTGAAGCTGCAGTTGACCAGATTGGACACCAGGCTCCACTTTAGTCTCCTGGACCCCAAGCCCAATGAGGTTACAATGATCATGAAACACTGAAGAAAGTTCCAGGAGTTGTTCTCCTGTGGCCAGAAAAACACTCTGGAAGTCAAGAGTCCCCTAGGAGAATTTGCAGATTTTCTGGGTCTGAAAGATCATCGTGGGAGGGTTGGGGGGGTCTCGGGGAGGGATGGAGGCCAGATTTGGTTTTCTTGGCCTTTCTCCTTAATTTCTTTTTAAGGCAGTAAACGTACAGGTGCGGAGTGCGAAGGGTCGGTAGAAGATGGGGAAGGAGGGGAGAGCCGGAGTGTGGGTTTTAGACACTTGTAAAGGGAGGTGGGAAACAATTTAATTTGGCAGCAGCGATCGCGCTAATGCGGTTTTCGGTGGTTTGCTACAGTGGAGGAAGCTGTTTTGATTGTGTGTACAAGGACCTGCCAAATTTAATTAGGCTCCGGGGGAGCGAATGAATAGGGGAAGGGGGGCACGGCTCCCCATAGCCCACACTCCCCCCCTCCTGGGCTTCACACCTGGAAGGGACATTGTTGAGGGTGTAGGTGAAGACGCTGAGAGGGAGGGGTCCGGGAGGGAGCCGGGCCTCGGAAGAGGGGGCGAGGGAGGGGCCGCAGAGCGTCCATTTATCAAGAAACAATCTGCATTGATTTAAACCAACAAGTTCTCTCCTCTGTAAATGTGTGTTTAGAGAAAGGTAATTGACACTCCACCAAATCAAAGGATTACCCCGGGTTGGCAATCTAATCAAACAGAGTCCAGGCGGGATTTGAAGCTGTTCAGAGTGGGATCAGCTTCGCATAATGGGGGCTCCGAGGAAGATGGGAGGGTGTCAGGCAATTCCCCGGCTTTAGGCTGCGCTCGGCGGTGGATATTCCGAGGCCAGAGGGAAAGAGGGAGGGGGCCCGGGAGGCCCGGCGGCCGGGGCGGGGGTGGAGCGGGAGGGCTGCGCAGCGCGGCGCGTCCCGGGGGAGGGGGCCCCCGGCGAGGGGCGAGCCCACACTGGGCCGACAAGGCTCCCCCTTTTCTTCCCTCCATCCCCCCAACCGGAGGAGAGGGGGCGGGAGGGAGCTGCGACTAGCGAAGAACAACGGCGCGGAGATAACTATTACAAAGGCGAACACTGGCGCTCGCGCGCGCAGCCCCAGAACCCGCGGTAAATAAACAAAGTCGGCAAACTGTGCGCCAGATAAACTCGCGCCTAAATCGAGTGTGACGGGCAAGGGGAGAAGAGACAGAGGAGATAAGCTTGGAGGGGGAACGAACGAGCATAATCTAATAGAAGACGTTTAGAAAACAAACTTTAAACAAGGGCGAACAGGCGAGCGGCGCGTAATTATCCGCCCCCGAGTGCGGGGAAGCCGTCGGGGGACCGCGAGGGGGCGGCGGGTCTGCGGGCCGCCGAGGCGCTGTGCTGGGGGGTGCCCTTCGCACTCCACGGGGAACCCGGAGAGGGTCCCCCGGGCGCGCCAGGAGAGGGGCTCGGCTCCCCGGGGGAGGCTCGGGCGCAGCCCCCGTCTCCGATGGCAGGCGCGTCGGAAGGAGCGGGTCCCCCGCCGCGAGGGCGCGCGGGCTTTGTGTTCACCTCGGGGCACGCACCGCCACACACCGGCTGTTTCAAGGCGTTTGTACCTAAAAGACTCGTGTGCACGGCGCAGCAGTTAAAGGAATTAGATATTTACCAGTTTGAAATAAGCCTGGCTAAGAAGAGAGGAGAGAGACATTGAAAAGATGAGGCTGGGGGAAGACTTCAAACGAATTCATCATTTGGAATGGTGGAAGGGAGATTTACCAGACAGTATTGGGAAGTTATTTAGATATTAATAACACATTTTCCTGAGGCGCGACCACGGCAGCCATCTGCGCTGCTCTCCGAGCTATTTGGCTGGGTAAAATATGGGCGTCTCAAATGTTGGGACGAGATAACGCAATCAGGCTAACCCCGGTCCTAAGACTGCATCGCGGCGTTAAACCCGGATTAACCTCCCCCACCCTGGCCGCCCCCTCCCCTTCGCAGCTTTCCAAATTTTCAGTGGAATTTACATGGAGGGATTTAAAAGCATATATAACAGTAGACTTAAAGCAGTAAGGTGATTATTTGGGCCTTTTTTTCTTTCCTTAAGGAATGTTTTTCTGAAAATGATAGTTGTCACACACTCTAAAAAAATAATATTATGTAAAACGTATTTTTAATAGAGAGATGGGGGCTGAGCAAATGAAATTTCCTTGCAGGTGACCTCTTTGGAGTTCCTGTTTAGCTTTATTTTATCACTATCAACAAAGTCGACAGAGGCTTCGTTTTATAGTCCCCGGAAGGGTATCTGAGGATAGAAACATGAAATGGACCAAGTCCTGGCTTTGGCCCTGGAAGCGCCTGGTCTAAGCCGGACACGATTCATCCCGCAGAAGGGACAATGCCTGGCTAGGGAAGCGTTCCTGCACAGGGGGGAGACCCCAAAAGGAAGGTCCTTCAGGGGCTCTAGGGCCTTGAAGGCCGTGACTAAGGGGGAGCACATTCCAGGAATTCCAGAAAAGTAGCTCTTCTTCCCTCCCACTCTAGACTAATGGGGTAATTAGGAAGCGGAGTCGAGGACGGGGTGAGAGATTCTAGAAGGTGGGGTGCCCCTCAGGTTCTGCAGTCCTGGCCCTTCGCTCTGCTTCTCCCCCTCCCCCTCCCCCCCACTCCGGCTGAAAGAGGAAAAGGTGGAAATGGGGTCAGCACTTTCTGACCTGCTCTGGAGGGATTGGCCCCACTGGGGTCGGGCAGGGGAGGGAGGGAACTCGCCTTTCCAAATCGAATCAAGGCAGAACGGTGACCTAAGGGGGAAACTTCGCCATTAATAGATAGATCTCTCCAAAACTTCAAACAAAGTGGGGTGGGGGAGAGGTGAGGCCGGGAAGGGGTCCGGAGAAAGCGCAGGGGGACTCCTAGCCTGCGGAGGGGAGGGGCTTGAGGAGGAAGAGAGGGGTCGAGGGCAAAGGGGAGGTGGGGGCCAAAGGAAGGGGTGTGGGGACGGGTGCAAAGCGGGGTGGGCCGCAGATGCAACTGCAGCCCCTGGGGAGCGGAAAATCCTCCACCCGCCACTGCAGCCTGCGAGGGGTGAGGGGAAGTCGCGTGTGCCCCAACCCAGCTCCGAAGCCCGCGGTGGCATTCCTGGCGCTTTCGGCAGCTAAGCTGAGTCAGGGTGCGTCGTAAGGCGCCGGGAGGCCGCGGCCGGGCTCTGCATGCCTGCTGCAATGCGGCGACCCGGGTCCCCGCGTCTGCGGGTCAGTGGAGGGACCCCTCAGTGACTTGGCCGCCGGGACCCTAGCGCAGCGCTGGGCTTGAGCCCGGGCGCAGACCGAGGGAGGGGTGGGAAGAGGCGGTGGAGACAGGGGGCCACCGGGGTGGGATGGAATGTCCGAGAGGACGCGCGTCAGCAGAGACCCCAGCGAGCGCCGGGCGCGCGAGAGGAGAACGTGCCCCGAGCTCTGCTCGAGGACTCGGCGAGGCCAGGGGCCCGGAGGCGCTGCGCGACGGCAAGGAAGACAAAGGGACGCGGAGTCACCGAAAGGCTGGCCCGGGGCCTGGCGGATCGGGAGAGACAGGGCCGTGGAGCGGAGCCGCAGGAGCGCGCGGGCGGAGAGGGCGAGCGGCGGGGAAGGCGGGAGGCGGGAGCCGGGCCGCCCTTTTGATCCTCCGCCGCTTCTCCTTATCAGAAGCGCTTTCGGTGACACCGGCACAAAGGCAGTTCATCATATTACAGCGCGGCCCGGCGGCTCGCTGCCATCCCGCCGCTTAATTAGAGGCGGGCGCGCTGGGCCGGCGGGGCGGGCGGGAGGCCGACGGGGAGCCGGGCGCCCGGCAGGGCCGCCCGCGCGCCTGGCGGTGTCGGACGCTGAGCCAGGGGGCGGGGACCCTCATTCAGAGCGTCGCTAAATAAACACGCCAGCCCGGGTTTCGCTGCCGGGAGAGGGAGGCTCGCCGCCTTCCGGTGTAGCAACCGCCCCTTCTAAGTTCTCGGCTTTGAGAAGGGGCGGTGCTCAGGCCACTGTCCCCGCTCCCAGGCTGCGCGCGGGTAAGGGCGAGGCGACACCCCAGCCCACTCGTGCTGCTCCGGGTCCGGCTACCGGCGGTTGAGTGTTCGATTCCCTTGTTGGACCGTCTATACTCCCGGTCTTCGTCTAAACCCGGGTGTCGGGGCTGGAGGGCCCCCAAGGGACCCCGCAGGAACCAAGTGCACAGTTCGTGAGGGGGTACTGTCCATCTGCCCCCACTCACTCACGTGGTAATTTTTCACTCAGCCTCTCTGGGTCTGTTTCCTCCCCTGAACAGAAAACTAGGCTAAGAGAAGGTTTTTGTCCTGGGGGGTGTGTGGGGGGGGTGGGATTCTGCAGTCCCTTGGGAATCGGGTAACCGCCTAAAAAAGGAAAACAAACTCCGCCCTTCACACACATCCATGGGGCCAGAATTTTGCATACACTATAAAGAGGTCCCTGGGCTTCTTGAGGCCACACCTCAGTTCTGAACCCACAGCTGCCTGGTTCTCCAGGCCTCCAGTGTTCTCTGGGAATTTCTGATTCCCGGAGTCCAGTCCCCATGGAGATGGGTGCGGGCTGGGAGTCCACACTATGGCGGTGCTGCTTCCTCCCCTTTCCAAAATAGGCATCCAGTTCCACCCCCGCCCCTCTCCATTTGGTGGTTGAAAGGATCCTTTCTGAGACATTTGATGAGCATACATGCTCTCTCCCCTTTTGTCCAAAAGAGAGAAGAGAAAGAAAATTTCCTTCTGGAGGTGAATATATGTGAATCACTTCATTCATTCTAAAGATTTTGTTGAGCACCTACTAGGTGCCAGACATTGTATTAAGCGCCCAGATTTCTGTCCTCAGGAAGTTCTGAGTCAGTTGGTGGAGACAGTAAGCCCACAAATAAACATGTATTTCCGTGCGTGTGTTCCTTTTGAGTTTACCTGGATCTCCCTGGGTGCCTGCTTCCTTTCCAGGCTGCCTGAGTGTGTCTGTGTGTGTGTGTGTGTTGGTTCAGGTTTGGGAGCAAGCACAACAGTAGGGTGTGTTTGGCGCTGGAGCTGAATTAGGTGGGCAGCCCCAAGCCAGAGGCACCGCCAGACTCTGTCTAGCAGAGCTGCAGGTCCCAGGGAGAGACCAGAAGCCCTGGCTCAGCTGGCCTCCCAAGCCTCATGCCTTTACTGCGCTCTTTGTCTGACTTTGCAAAAAGACCAGAGATCAAAAAGGCTCTGGGGCAGACCGAAGAGGGGCGGGGCGGTAGGGCAAGAATTAGCTTGGAAAACTCCACCCTGAACTTTCTGGGGTGCAATCCCTGGGATCCAGCCCCTGCAGAGCTGCTGCTGAGTGGGCAGGCTGCCGTTCTGCCGGGTCTTCTCCGTGGTCCTAAGAGGGTGACAGGTGGAGAGCCATCGCTGTGGCTTCGGGTTCGAATCGGACCTTGGTTGGAGAGAGCAACATTTGGGAGACACCGCGGGGTGTATGTGGGTGGTGTGGCGTGTGTGCCTTTGTGGACACTCAGGCTGGGATCAGGCCTTCTGTGTCCCTGGAAACTTTTTTAAAGTCCACACGGATTTATCTGGGCTGCGTAGACAGGGGAGTGGATTTAAGCTGGAGTTCGCCTAGTTTTGTTTCCGTGGCCTCCTGGTTCCCCGCCCAGACCTTCGGAAGCACCTCTGTGGACAGGCTCTCCTGGAACCGGGGACCCCGCTCTGGCAGGTCTGCCTGGCCACTCACTTTAGCCCTGTCCGCTTGGCATTAAGGCCCCCCTCCTGCGCCCTCATCCTTCGCTTTTCCTCCTCTGCTGGGCTTCTTGAGCTCGGATTTGCCCTTCCGAGGGGCCAGAAATCCAGCAGAAAAAAGAAATTCCAATGGAGGTGGGCGGGGAAGGGGCGCAGCGGGAAGAAACCCTTTTCTTCTGCTTTTTGACCTCCCCCACCCCCGCGGGCCAGTCCCCCTTCCTCTCTGGCTCCTGCTGCCGCAGATGCCAAAATTCAAGGTGTCCGCTGCTCCCACTTGGGCGACAGGGGAAGACTGAATTAGTGCAGAATCTGCAGAATCCGGGCATTTGGGGGGTTTGTTGGAGGTGCTTGAGTGCACTCCAGGAAAAAGAGTCTGGAACTCTCTTTCATAAATGGGCTCCCTATTGCCTTCTGTTCCGAGGACACCAAGAGGTTCAGTTGGAACTCTCAGAGAAGCACAGGACCAGGGACACTGCTGCAAAAGGCCCTTTGCGTCCCCCCCTCCCCAAAGACCCCGGTTATTCCTTTGGAGCTGGGCGGTGGGTTTGAACCCGGGGCCCAGCCTCTTGCGTGGAATCTTGCCTCCATTACCCCCAGTGCCCGAGCCTCAGTTTCCCTATCCGAGTAGTGGGAATGAGAGCCCTGGGGCCTCCCGGGCCAGCTGTCGCGGACAGGCCTGCGGGTGGAGGCTGCAGAGGGAGGCCCGAGGGCGGGGCCTCCTCCCCGCCGCCCCCTCGCGCGTCCCCGCTCGCGCCTCAATGGCCACTTTAGAAATACAAACAACTTTAGAAATAAAGTAACCAAACCCGAAAGGGGCTTTGAAGGGGCGAATGCCTGGTGGCGCTTTCCTACGGTGTGGGCCAGGCCCCGGCCTAATCCCGCTTTCATTTCCACCGACGGCCGCGGGGGAAGCGCTCCCGGCCGCCCGGCCCCTCAGGAGGCTGATTAGGCCACAAAGAGCCCCCATTATTCCGAGAAGAAGACCGGGGGGCGGCGGCGCGGGGGGAGCGGCCCGCCCGCGCCCGCTGTTGACTTAGGGGATGAAGTCAAGAGCCCGCACGCGGGGGCCGGGGGCCGGCGGCGCGGGGGCGGGGCGGCGGCGACACCGCGGGACGCACAGAAACCACAACAAACCCCAGCTCCACCGGGTTGGCCTGGCCCGGCTGGGGGCCTGGGCCGCGGAGGGAGGGGCCAAGGGAGCTGGGCGTGCGCCCCTGTCGCCTAGAGTCGGTGGTTTTGGAGGCAGGGGGGTGGGTAAAGCCACCGAAGCAGAGTCACTGCTAAGTACTGCGTGACTAGGGCACCAGACTGCCCCTCAGGCCTTCTCTTCCTCCTTCGTGAGCCCAGGAAGTGGGTTACAGAGGTCTGGCAAAGCCACCCCAGCTGTGGCCACCTGCCCATCAGTGATCAGAGGTGTTTGACCCTGGCGCAGCCTCTCCTCTGAGATGCTGTAAAGCAAATTTCTGAAGGTGGGGGGGGGGCGGTGAAGGAGAAAGAGAAGGGTGCTGGAGCCTGAGAGATCTGGGTAACTTTAAGTGGGGTACTCTGAGACCCTCAGTGTCCTCTTCTGCAAAATGGGCCTATGGATGGCCATCTCAAAGGTAGGAAGGCAGACAGAGCCAGTTCTTGGGGCCCAACAGACACTGTCAGATGTGGTCAGAATTCTTCCAGGTGTGAAGGAGGTAGGTGAGGCCATGACACAGCCCCCAGCCCACCGGACTGGCTCCCATTGCGTAGGCCCAGACGAGGACGGGGAGGCTTTGCAGACCTGAGACCCTCCCTCTGGTCACTCACAGCTATTTGTGAAGCCCCTCGCTTGGGCAGGCTGTGCTGGGAAGGAGCCCCCAGAGTTCAAGTTGTAGACTCATCGAGGGGCCAGTTAAGGAGTTAGGACTTACAGGGCAGTGGGGAACAATGGAAGGCTTTCAGCAGAGAATGTTCTGGAAGGTGTGAAGCTTGGTGCTGAGACCCAGGAGCAGCGGGGCGAGGGTGCGGAGGATGAGCTCAGGCGCGCGGGCGATGGAGAGGGGGAAGGAGCCTCGCCCCAGTCGCCTCTCCCTCTTGTGGGCGCTCAGGGTTGCAGAGCCCGTGACCAGCCTGGGATCCCAGGGGGTGGAGTCAGACTGGAACAGGGTCTAGAGGAAAAAGTGGATCCTGAGGGTGTGACAGGAATGAGCCCAGGCAGGGCAGGGTCACCAGGGCCGTCCATGGTGGCCCTGGGAGAGGTGCAGGGTAAGCTGGTGGTGTCCCCTGGCATGGGTGCGGTGAGGCCTGACCCCCCCTGCAGTCCCTCTGCCTTGTGGTCCCATTTCACAGAAGGGAAAACCAAGGCACAGAGTCAGCCCCGGGAAGCAGAGGGAGGAGGCTCTCTTAAAAGGGTCTGCTGGATCCCGGTACCTTTACCTAAGGGGGCTGAAGGGGACCAGCTCCTCCTGCCAGACCTTGGACAGCTGCTGTCCCCAGCACCCGCTCCCATTCTTCATGAACCCTGGATCCTGAGTCCCAGGCCGGCACCCCCACACCCCCGTGAGCACCTGCTGGGATCTTGGACTTGATAGGCCACACCCCAGACTTGACCCTGAAAGGTCTGTTCACACCCTGAGAACAGTAAGGAAACCGGAGCTTCAGGGCAAACGGCCCAGATCGCGCTGAGCAGGTCCCTGTGCCGTGGCCCAGGCAGGGGAGGCCCTGGGCGAACACTGACTGCTGTGGGATTCTGGATGCGCCCCCTTTTTTCCTCAGGTTCTTGGTCCCTTTGTCTGAACAATAGCAAGGCAGGATCAGCCTGGGCTTCCAAACTCTTGCGTGGAGACTGGGGTTCTGGGCAGAAGCTTCGGGGTGCTCCTTGCTCTGCTAGCCTGGCAGAGGAAGAAGTCAAAACCATTTAGAGGAAACTTGGGGAGGCGGGCGCTGTGCTGGAGGAGCAAGGACCCTCCCATCCAGGCCACTGGGGAGGAGGACGGGAAGCTGTTTACACCCACCTGGAATCAGAGCCCCAGGCTGTGGTTATTGGTCTTCAGAGATAAGGTGATATTGCTTATCTGGTGACAAATGATTCTCCTCCTCTTCTATTCCCCTGATTAGGGAACTTTCTCTCCCGGCGGGCAGGTCCAGGTCGCTTTGCTACAACAGGCAGGACTGGTCTCCAGACCCTGCCATTGACCTTTGAGTCTCTGCCTAGCTTGCTGTGTGACCAGGGGAGGCAGTTACCCTCTCTGTGCTTCACTGGGGTGGGGAGACGCGATGGGTTGCATGGCCGGGTTGCAGTGCTGTCCTGGGATGGTGCTGGAAGGAGGATTTAAATGCAGAATTTGGGAGCTGGAAAGACCCTTGAGCCATGGGGTGTCCTGGAGCCATCTGGTTGCTTTTGTAAAATGTAAGCACCTGGACACTTTCTGGATTTGGGACATCTGAGTGCAGTGGCATTTGTGTAAGTGGCCCAGGTCATTTGATGACCACCTTGTTTTCCAGATGGAGAAACTGCGGCCGGGAGAGGGGAAGGAATTTATTACCTGTTGCACAGCAGTTTAAAAGCAGGGTTAGCGCAGGGACCCACCTCCAGGTGGTTAGCCCAGGTACCCTGAGTGAACGCTCCTCCAGAGTCACTGGGTCCTTCACCTCTTATTACTGTCACTTGCCCCTGTTGAGAGTCTGAGCTGCCAGGGTACCAGGCCAGACCTCCTCCGCCCTGTCCCGCTGTCCTCGGCACTCAGCTGTGCTGAAAGGCACCCCGGATTCTGAACCGGTGACTCCCTGCACTACCCCTGCCGTGGCTCCTGGGAGCGGGTCAAGTTCTTGCTCTCGGCCTTAGTTTTTCCATCCAGCCAATGGGACTTGATCAAAAGTGACAAATGAGTTCATCCACAGAAAGGATGCCAGGACGCAGGCAGTTCGTGACGATAACGAGGCAGAGGCCAGAGAGTAACGAGTGTGGGGAGGACCGTCCATAAGGGTCTGGAAGGGGAGAATTTCCCAACTCGGGTGCACACTCTTTCATCAGGGGACTCAAAAATATAGATGCATAGATTTTCCCCGCCTGTGCTCTGGAAAGGTTTGTGGCAAAGTAATATGTGCTGGCGAAATTCCAAATAATATGAAAGAATATCAAATTAAAATGTAAGGCTTCATCTCTCTTCTCGGCAATGACCTTGCCGAGTTTGGGGGCACAGCTGCCAAATGTGTATGTTCGTCTCTGTGCCCCTGATGCAGATCTAGATGCACGCGTAAAGCAAAGCATCACATCGGCTTCCCCGGGGCCATAGGTGCTTTAAGGGGTGACCACAAACCCAGGACTGAAGTCCCGGTCGGGATATGTTTCTGCATATGTGCACCTGTCCCTGAGGGGGATCCTTAGTTCTTCCTGAATCTCCCAGAGCTCAGGGCCTCCCAAAAGGTCAAGCATCCTGCGTCAGAAGATTCACAGGTGTCTGTCCTCCCAGGCCCCCGCCTCCCGCCGCCCCCCTCCCTCCAGGCTGCCCAGCGCCTCCCCTCCTCCCTGTGCACCTGCTTGGGCTTCCGGCCTCCTGGGCTTCAAAGCAGCAGGCTGGGCTTTACCTGCCTGCCTCCCAGGAAAGCGGCCTGGTTTGAAAGGGGAAATGGCATTCAGGCACTTAATTAGACCCAGGACAAGAATGGAGGCCGGCTCTCGGGTCAGGCCGGGGATTGTGGGGATTAACACCCAGGTAAACACATCAAGGCTCACGGCCTCGGGCAGGAGGCGGCGAGAGGACCTGGGGCAGCAGCAAGGCTGGGCCCTCTGGCCAGTAGCCTGGGACTCACATTCCGGAGGGGGAAGGGGGTGTGCTGCGGGGCTGGCCGCCCCCACCTGTAACCTCAGCTGTCACCCTCCCCGCCCCACCCCCTCGGCCCAGGAAGATGGAGTTAGAACTAGCATTTTCTTCCCACAGCAACATGTATTGAGCACCTACTGTGTGCAGGTTACCAGCCCAAGGGCTGGGAGCACAGCGTGGTTGGCTGCACAGGGCTCCCACACTGGGGAAGGCAGACGACCTGAGGAGAACACTTCCGGAAGGTGGACAGGGGTTCGGAGAACACACATGGCAGAACCGTGACAGGAAGCAGGAAGCAGGAAGCGACTGGCGGCGGTGGTGCTAGCTATCAGGGAGGCCTGCCTGGAGGAAGAGCTATCTGACTTGAGGCTTGGAGGGTAGGAAAGTGGCAGCAGCCATTTATGGAAAACGTCCACCACTTAGGACAAAAGCCAGCTGAGAGCCGCCTGTGGCCAAGCCTGGGTTACCCACTCGACAGGGATGAAGCTGTCAATCTCCAGAAGCCCTGAAGGAGGGATTGCTGAGAAGCCCACTTATAGAGACGGAAACTGAGTCACGGAGAGTGGCCACGGCCCTTTGGTCACCTCCGGGCAGGACAGTGTTGCTGGAAACTGGTGCTGTCCGCCTGCCTGCCTCTTGCCATGCATCAGGAAGGGGCTCTGTGTGTGCTCCGTGCCCTGGCCCCTGGGTGTCCCGAGCCCCATTTTGCAGATGGAAGCAGAGTTCAGAGAGGCTCACTCGGTTGCCTAGTGAGGCTCACTCCTGGTTGCCACAGCCAGGAAGGGGTGGACCTGGGAGTCGAATCCAGGTGACTCTGGCTCTTGGGAGGCATCTGACTTTGGAATACTCTCTGCCAACTCACAGGGTCCTGTGTCCCTGGAGGTGGCTTCCCTGTCCCCTCCAGGGAAAAAGCTTATGTTTCAGGGAAGATCATTGGGAGCCTTTGCTGATTCCTTTCCCTAATGGGGTCCCGGTCATTGGTTTGGGGCTTGCTTCTGGAATCACTGAGGAGCCTGCTGGCCTGGGAGCAGGCTGGCAGGTGATGTCCCAGAGCCTGCTGGCTCTCTGCGCGAATCTCCTTGTGACTGTCCTAAGTGGCCGTGGCTACTGCTGGACGGGGTTGAGGTGTGCAGAGGTGCGAGGTGTGGACTGTCCTGCGGGGGT
This sequence comes from Sciurus carolinensis, assembly GCF_902686445.1. Lineage (NCBI taxonomy): Eukaryota > Metazoa > Chordata > Mammalia > Rodentia > Sciuridae > Sciurus > Sciurus carolinensis. Next base: position 196,422,148 of record NC_062213.1, on the reverse strand, counting down.
ATCTGGACGTGTTGCTGCAGAACAAGGGACCTGCACTCGTGTGACTTGGTCGATTCTGATACATCAGGACGCAGGTCGGTGGTTGGTCATGGCTCTGAAAGAATCTGCCCCCATTTCACAGATAGGCAACTGAGGCTTCGGGGACTGGTGGCAGCCGGGAAGCCATCTAGCTCCTAAATGACTGAGCCCGAAGGAAAACCAAGGCTGCCTTCAGAGTCCGGCCCCTTTCCTTGCTCCCCAGGGAAGGTTTCAGGGACAACAAAAGGTTTAAATGTCAGCGTGCGGTGCCGCCGCTGTCGTCACGGGGCCTGGCGGACGTGTGCGCGGTCACATGCGCGCCCCCTCCTCACTCTGGCGTGTCAGCCCCCGGCCCAGCCCCGTCGCACGAGGGCCTTTCTTTCTCCGCTTTGCAAATACGCCAAAGATTAACGCCCGCAGCTGGCTGCCGCCGAACAATGGCGAGACCTAGGAAGTGGGAGCTGCCGCCGAGCCCCGCGCGGGAGGGGCGGCCCGAGGGGCGGTGCCGGCGGCCTGACTCGGGACCCGCCCCTCCCCCACGCCGTCGCGCTGGCCCCCAGCAGGACCGAGTCCCGGGGAATCGGCACCAGCAGCGCCGCAGTGGGAGTGGGCAGGGCGCCCCCTCCCAGGGGGAAGAGGCCAATCCGTAGTCACGGCTGGGGGACGGAGCTGGGGCCCCGAATCCCAGCTGGGTACGGACCCGCCCGTGCTGTGTCTGCTCCAGCTCAGTTCTCCACATCGGAGGACAAAACCCCAAGTGATCAAGCAAAAGGAAGCTTCGGAGGCAGGACCAGCCTCCTTCCCAAACCTCCACTCTAGCCTCCTCCTGTGAGTGGCAGGTGCCACTGGGGAATGGTCACCTGCTACCTGGGCTAGTGGAGGAGAAGCAGCCAAAATAGGAGTGACCTGGAAGAGACTGTGATAATGAGAGGTGGGACTGGGGGTGTAGCTCAGGGTGGAGCAAGAGCCTGGGTACTATCTCCAGCACCAAGGGGGGGCGGGGAGAGAGAGAAAGAGAGAGAGAGAGAACTTCCATCTGGAGTGGTCAGCTCCATACAGCAAACGGGATTCACCATGAGCCTGGCCCTGGTCCCTTGATCCCTGCAACCTTGGGAACACACAGGTTTTAGTAACCCTGTTGTGCAGATGAGGAAACCGAGGCTGGGTAAGGGAAGTCCCTTGCCCGGGATCGCCGGGCTAGAGTGAGGCAGGAGAGGCGTTGGAATCTGAGCCTCCCTGGCTTTGGGTCCAGGACATGTCAATCCCAGGTGGCTTGGGAGGGGCTGATCAAGGGGAGAATAAGTCTTGCTTGGCACATGCCTATAATGCCAGGTGACATGCGCTCCTGGGCCAGAGCCACACGTCTTCCTTTAATCTGGGCTTGAGGATTCTTCATTTTAACCCTGCTGTTTGTCTGGAGCTGGTCGGGGTTTCTGCAAACTCCTTCTCAATTTTTCTCCTCATTCACTGCAAGAAAATAGAGTGTGGTGTCCGTGGGAGCCCATGGAACCACCTTCTAGCAGCCAGAAGCGGGTCTCCCTGGACTCCAGTTGCCACGGTCAGTAACAAGGGCTGTGGCCGGTCCCAGCCTGTGACTGCAGAGCTGAGAAATGCAGGTGGCGAGTCCCCTCCGCAGATGAAGCCACTTAATTACCACGCAATCAATATGCAAACAAGTGCCAAACTGGGTTTGAATCAAATTTCTCATTGGGGACTCAGTGGGGGAGGAGAGTCCGGCAGAGGGGGGCCCTGGGGGGTGGGCTGGCAGGGAGCTGGCGGCAGGACCAAGAGAGGGGCTCCGGTGGGGAACCAGGCAGCGGAGGGATGCTTGGAGGTCCCTGGAGTCCCCGGTGTCTGGCGTGGGGCCCAGCTCTCATGGAGGGGAGCCGGGTCGGTGGCTCCAGGCTCCCGTCCTCGCGAAGGGCTTCCAGGCCTGTCAGAGAAGTCTGGCGGCCTCCACTAATTCATTTGACTCGGAAATCTCAACTTGACCAGACTCCCCCTCCCCTCTTTAAAACAAACTCATTAAACTTGTCAACACTCATTAGGCCTGTAAAACATTGAACTCGGGCCACTGGGGAGACCGGAGAGGGTGTGTGTGCGCGTGCGTGCGTGTCAGGGCGTGCGCTGAACCAGGCCCAGGGAGACCCGTCTCCGAGGCTTGGCAGGGCAGGACGCTCTGGATCCTTCTCCCGCTTCCCTCCCGCCTGCCTCTCACCAGGGCAGCTAGGCTGGGGCGAGGCACGGGCCCTGGAGGTGACTGCAGTGTGAATTTGGCTTTGGCCGCCTGGCTCTCTGAGACCACTCATGTCTTCTCTTTTTTGTGGCTCGGTTTGGGTGTTATACTGAGAGGCCCATCTTGCCGGGTCCCAAGCGCATGGAAAGCTGTTTACCTGCGATGCCTGGTGCATTTAGGAGTGCGACCTTGGGGACCTGCTGTTTAAGAGTCAGCTTAGTTTAGATTTTCGAAATTTGGATCTGGTAAGACTTGAGTTTGATGTCTCTGAGTCTCAGTTTCCCCAAGTAAAATAAAACGTTGAGTTAAAAAAATAGATTTGTGGTGAGAAGTGAGTTCACGGAATCATGGAAACGAGTGTGTTCTCTGACCTGTTGGAGTATTAGGAATAGCCTTTCTTTATGGTCCCTCCCACGACCCACTCCCACCCGGTCACCTTGGCATTCAGGGAATTTGGGGCATATGTTCAGATTCCACGGCTTTGGCAAGGAGTATTTAGAGGGGAAACCTTCTTACAACCCCACGCCAAGTTAAGGGGGGTGAGGAGGGAGAGGGGCTGGGCATTGACACCCCAGTGCAGCCCAAGGCGGAAGGCCCTAGGGGGGTCTTAGAAAAAGTCTCCTTTTAAAAAGGAAACACTGGGGGCTGGGTGCAGTGGTGCACATCTGTAATCCCAGCTACTTGGGAGGCTGAGGCAGGAGGATTCCAAGTTGGAGACCAACCTCAGCAGTTTAGCAAGACCCTGTCTCAAAATAAAAAAACTAAACAGAACCGAGGGTGTAGCTTAACGGTGGGGCACCCTGAGGTTCAACCCCCAGTACTGAAAAAGGAAGCGGGCAACTGGAGCCGGGCTGGGGATGTGGCTCAGGGGTGGAGCACTTGCCTAGCATGAAGGCCCTGAGTTTGATCCCTGGCCCCCAGAAAACTAAAAGTAGGTGGGGAAAAGCTACCTGGAGAAGAATCACTCGCTACCCCGTAACCTGCATAAAGAGCCACCTCCCGTTTTAAAGAAGAGCCTGAGTGGAAGAAATCTGTGATCTAACAGGAGAAGCTGGGGGAAGGTTCCCACCGCGGGCTCTGGGTGCCTGGCTTTCCCCCTCGGAGCATCCCCTCTGCCGGAGCCTCCAGAGCGGTGAGCTGGTTGCACCGAGGCCCAGGCTCCAGAAGGCCCAGGGGCGCGTAAATGGAGGCAGAATTCAGGGACCCGATGAATAGCGGTTTTGTCTGGGTTCCCTTTTAGGATTTGTGGTGCGTCCTTTTCCCTTTAAAGTGGGGTGTCTACAGCCCCTGGCTCTTTCTCTCTCTCTCCCCTTCCCCCTCTTATTGAGAATGCCCCCTTAAAAAAAAAAAAGCCTTCTGCTTTCTCTCCTCTCTCTGAAAATGAGAACATCAGCTATTGAAGTGGATTGATGAACTCTCCCCAAAAGTTTATTAAGGGGAGGTCAGACAAAGGGCCCAAGGCCTGCAGGCAACTGAGCAGTCAGTATATATACTGGGCCCTTTTGTCCCCCCAGGGCCGACGCATGAATACCTCTCAATGGCCCTCTTCAGAGTGACAAGATCAAGCCAGACAACGGCTTGTTAAAAGGAACTGCAGCGGGTTCTTTCTGCAGCCAGAGCGCGGCCCGCTCCGCCTGCATTAATGTACAGCTGCAGCCACAGGAAGAATCGGCTGGAATTCTGTTGGTTTTGTGTGGGTTTTTCTTTTTTCTGAAATACACCCTTCCTCTCCTCGGCCCGCCCCCGCCCGCGCCCCGCCTCCCCGCCCCTCCCCGGCAGGGCCCTGCCGCCATATGTTGCTGAGACAGCCCGCTGTGGCTTCGAGGGACCTCAGGGTGAGCCTTGCTGGAGGAGGGGATGGGGTTCCAGGCCGCTGTCCCTCCCGGTCCATCCTCATGATAACAGCCCCTGTCCTTGGACGCTTGCCGGCATGCGCCAGGGGCTGAGTAGGGACTAAGCATGTCATCGCCCCTGCGTGTTTCACATGAACACAGGGACCTCTGGCCCTGCGTTATGGGTGAGAACAGGAGCACCTTCCTCAGGCCCCGCTGGGCCGTGCCTCCAGGCAGGCTGGCTCCTGAGCTGTGGTCCCGTTTTCCGGCTGTGTGTCGGTGGCTGAGGCCGGAACTCCATCCTAGCCCAGGCTGCAAGGTGGCTTCGCCTGGGCTGGCCAGAGCTGGTCAGCTCAGAGTGGAGGGGAGGTGGCCTGGTGGAAGCCTGGCCCCAGGCGCGTGGTGGGAGACCTGACCGTGCTGATGGGCAGGGCGCGGTCTGGGGCGCGTCCTTCCTAAATTATCAGTGTGAAGGCAGCGGGTGCTGTGGTCAGGCTGGCCCAGCGAGGGAAGAGTCCAGAATTCCCTGCACTCCGCTGGGGAGTGTGTGTGTCTGTGTGTGCACACACGTGTATGTGTGTGCATGTATGTACGTGTGTGTACGTGTATGTGTGCACACAGACGCCCAGTTCTGGTGACTCTTTCTGTTTCTTCTGTTCCCAATTGGTAATTTCTTTGAGGACAAGGACCAATGAAGTGCACTTTTTTTTGGTACCGGGGATTGAACCCAGGGGTGTTTAACCGCTGAGCCACACCCCAACCCTTTTTCATTTTTATTTGGAGAAAACCCCTTAGTTGCTTAGGGCCTCGATAGGTTGCTGAGGCTGGCTTTGAACCTGCGATCCTCCTGCCTCAGCCTCCAGAGTCACTGGGATGACAGGCGAGTGGCACCTGCTGGTTAACTGCACTTTATTCTGTTTTTGTCCACCTGCCTTGGGTGCCAGGACAATACCGTGTGCAGACTAGGCCCTCGATAAGAGATCCTCACTTCTAGGACTTTCCTGGGACCCAGGAGCAGCGAGGGGAGGGAGCACCCCAGCCTCCACCGGGGGTTGAAGTCTTCCCCCATTTCCGGTTTTTATCCCCTCCACACACCCACAGCTGTCTTAATTCGGGTACCAAGGGGGCCTGAGAGGGGAGCGTCCCAGGGACTGTGGGTCGGAGGACCTGCCGTGGTGCGCCCTCACCTGCCTGCCACCCTCCTCCTGGCAGTGCCAGGCCGAGCAGCTGTGCCCATCTTCCTGGTGTTTGCCACTGGGGAAGGAAGAGGAGTGGAGGGGAAGGGGCCGGCCGCAGACTGAGGTGGGAGCCCTGCCTCTGGGTCCTGGCCACCTCCCTCTCGGGGTGCCCCCTCCCCCCATGGTGCCTGGTTTTTCCGGGTTGAGCACAAGAGTCTCGGGTCCCCGAAAAGCCCTTGGCCCCAGGGAGGGCCGGCTGTGCTAAGCCCTGGGACTCGGGCATCACCTGTCAGTGGGACGGTCTCGACCTCCCCCGCTGTGGGAAGGGAAGGGCACCTGCAAAGGGACTTTGACAAGCAGCACCAGGAGGCCTTGCTCTGCGGAGGACGTGGCTCTGGGCTTAGCGCTGAGGGAGGGGGACACGGACGTGGGACTTGTCCGTGTCCAGGGCTGGGGCTGGTGCAGCTGGGCGGCTAGAGCGTTGGTCTGCGGAAGGGCCTCTGGCCTGGGGCCAGCGTCCGGCTTGGCGGAGGGAGCTGGGCTGTGGCTTAGACCAGCCTGTGCTGGAATCCTGGCTCGCCCTTGCTGGTGGGGTGATTGCGGGCTAGTGTCCCACTGTCCAGAACAAAGCGGGCCTCCAGCGAACGTCCAGCTGCTCTCCCGCCAGGCCCTGGAGTGTTTTCTGGCTTCAGGGCAAAACGAGGAGAGAAGAAAACGGGAAAGCCAGATGCCGCATCTCTCTGGAGAGACCAAGGCGGGTCTCAGGCAGGGCGGGAGGCGGGGAGAAAGACCCCTCCAGACGAGAGCTGATGTTCCCGCGATTCAACTCGAACTTCCCCCAGGGAAGGGCTGTGACCCCTGACCCTAGTAACCTGCACTGAGCACGTTCAAAAAGCCCCTCCTCGCCCCAGAGAGCTGACCTGAGCCAGGACCAAGGCCACCGGGCCAGCAGGGCTATAAACCAGCCCGGGTCCTCGGGCTCAGGAATCCTGAGCGAAAAACCAGAGGGATCTGGGAGGTGGGGCCCTCCTGGCCGTGGGGGTGGTGGGCGTGGGGACAGTGGACAGGAGACCCACGGGCCCCCATTTGGGCGGGGTGGACAACAGGCAAGCACACACCTCCATTTGGGGTGCCAGTTGCCAGGGGGCCACAGGCTTATGGAGTGTCGGGCTTTGGGGTCCCCCAGATGGAATGAGTTGGTCTTCATCTTTCCTCGTTTTCAGCGCCTCTGTGCAGGGACTTTCTGAACTGCACTGTCCCCCGGCCACCGCTGCCACCCTAACCCTGCCCTTGATGGGCCACAGCCCTCCGACTGGATGTCGGTTCCCCCCATGGTCCCCGTGGGAAAGCAGAGGCTGAGACAAGGACGTGGCCGGCCCCTCCCTGCAGCCCCTCTGGAGGCCTGACCCTGGCCGGGCTCCTGTCCCAACTCGGCCTTTTTCCTTATTCTGCAACCAGAGGCGAGAAACGGCCTCCGTGAGCCTGGGCCTTCTCCTCCGAGGATAGGACTGTGCCGCCCGCCCCGGGGCGCGTTCCGTGGGCAGCTGCCCCTGTGCACACAGGTCCCAGAACCGGGGTGCGGGGCCACCTTGCCTGTGGCTGCACACAGCGCGGGGCTCCCGCGCTGGGCCTGGCCTTTGAAGCTGAGCAGGGCCCCTTATTACCGCAATTAATTACCCGGGGACAATGGCGGGAGGCCCTGCCCTCTGCCCTTGCCTTCAAGTGGCAGGGGGTGGGCGGGGGCACGGGAGGGGAGGCTGCCTGTTTGTTTACGGGCACAGGGGGCTTTATTGGCCTCACACTCCAGCCTGTTTGGAAATCAAAGAGCATCTCCAGGGAGGAGGCGAAGCCATGGGCTTGGATCTGGGAGGCGGCTTTATTTATTTTTTGGCCCTAAACCCGGCACGACCAGGTCTCCGCCTGCACCCGTGTCCTCAGGGCTGCTCTGAGCTTCACCAGGGACAGGTGCGCATTCGGAGGCCAAGGCGGTCACTCCCCTGGCAGGCTTGGGGGGCGGGGACAGGGAGCTTGGGCATCCTGAAGCCTGGGACAGCGCTTTGGTGTCTTCAGTGTGGGCCTAGAGATGACCTCTGGCCCGGGAAGCTCTCAGGGCTGCTCGTTGGTGGCCTCCCGTTAGGGACCTTTGTGACGCATCGGAGTCGCAGGTCACTCATTCGTTCGATCCGTCCACCTACCACCCCTGCCGGGTGACAGAGTCTGCAGGTGGGGTCAGGGTTCTTCTTGGAATTAACAAGAAGGATGGCGGGTTTCCACACCCCGAAACATCGTATCGGTGCTTTCTGTGGACGGATGACGCGCCTGATGTGAAAAAGGAATTGGAATGCTGAAGGCCGCAGAAGGTAAAAGTCTGTCTCCGCGTTCCCTACGCCCCAGAGTTTAAAGACAGCGGACAGTTCCAGAGCCTGGTTTCCTAGATGTTTTTCCAGAGAGAAGCATCTACACCCGTGTTCATATGGCCGAGAGGGTTGCTGTCCTAGCCTCCTCTGGAGGCTGGGAGAGAGGCTCCCTCCTTGACATCTCCCCTGGCTGCGTGTGATCCATTGCTGGCGTCACAGTGCTCCCAGAGGTGGGGACAGACGCGCCCAGCCCTGCCTCCTCACCTGGCCTGTTAACTCAGGGAGCTATCGCTACCCCTATCTTACAGATAGTAAGACTGAGGGGCCGGAGAAAGAGCATGATTTCTTCACGTCTCCTGGTGGAAAGTAGGCCAGCCGCAATTTGAATTCAGAATTTCTGATACTAAATCTTCTAGAACATTCTGGGGACACTCAGGGAAATCAGCCCCATGCCACATTCAGAGGAAGGATTCTAAATAGGAACTCTAGCCCCACTTGCCACCGTACCGACATGTCCCCAGCAGGCAGGAGCAGTCTGGGACTTGAACGTGGCCTTGCAGGTAAGGCCAGCAGTTACCAGCCCGGTCAAGATGACTCCTCGGGGACACAGCACTCCTTGGTCTCCCCGCCGAGCACAGAGAAGGGAGGGAGACGTGGAAACATTAACCAGGAGGGATCCTGAGCTGCAGGCCTCCTTCCCAGTCCAGGATCTGAACCTGAGGTGGGGTCTGGAGGCTGAAGCGACGTCAGCCCTGGGAGTGTCCACGCTGACCGCTCCCTCTCTCAGACGAGCGCGGAAGCCCCAGGAAGGTGAGGGGACTCTCTCAAGGCCTCACAGCGAATGAGCAGCCGGACTCGGACAGACTGTCCTGCCGGGGACGCCCTCCCTCCCCCGAGGCCGTGGGGACTCACTCCTGGCCCCCAGCTCATGGCCACTTCTGGGTTCTTCCCTCCCCACTGTTGAACGTCCTCCAAGCCCGGAGGACACAGGAGGGATGGTCAAGAGACAGCCAGCGACCCAGGAAAGAGCTGCTTCCGTGAGCCAGCCGTGCCGGGCGGCCAGCACTTGACAGGTCACGCGGCTGCTGGACGCTGCGGTCCTCACCCCCAGGAGCACCCCATGGCCCCTCCTCTGCAGTGGGGGCGCCCAGGCTCAGTCATGCCGACCCCTCAGTAAGTGATGCAGTGCCGGACCTGCCGGGAGGGGCTTTGGCCATCTAGTCCTACCCCCATTTTAAAACGAAGAAGACGAGGCCCTGGGGAGCCAAGGTCGGACCTCCGTCCTGGGCCTTCTCCTAGAGGGAGCCCCGGCTCCCAGGGGAAGCACGGCAGTGTGGGGCTCTCCGGGAGCCTGCTGGCTTTGAAGGGGCTCCATGGGGGTGCTGAGCCTCCGTTCCAGGGACTCTCTGTGGTAGTGGAGGGTGATGGCAAGGCCTGCCAGACTCTGGAGTCGGCCGGACCGGAGTTAGAATCCTGAGTGCTGTGTGTCCTTAGGAAAATGATAGCAGCTCTCTGAGCTTCAGCTTCATGGGCCACCTGAGCTCCATTACAGGTGTGAGGCTCACCCACAGAAGGTGAGGGACAGACGAGGCAGGCCTGGCCTGGGGCTCGAGAGATGCAGGCTTGTGCAGAAAGAGTGGCATTTTGCTGTCAGAGAAGGAGAGCAAGGAGGGGGTCCCTGGTGGCTCCTTCCCAGGCTGTGCCAGGGCGGGCGTCCCGTCTCAGATCATCGTGAAGTCACCTGGAATCACCTTGGGGTCCAGGACCTAAGACCAAGGCTGGCCTGGGTCTGTCGTGACACCGCCCCACACGGTGGTCAGGCTGTGGGCTCGGGGAGGCTCAGCGGACTACTCCCCAGCCCCTGAGTCCAGGCGGTGCCGGCTGGTGACCGTGGGAAGGACTGGGAGGGGAAAGGGCGGTGGCCCAGGGTGACCGTGCAGGCGTCTGGCCCGTCACAGAGCCCAGGTGCCCCCCATTTCCAGGCAAAGTCCTGGGGGCTCAGCCCTTCACCCCGGTGGTGTGCGGCAGTGGCTCACCCAGGTCAGGCTTTCAAAGTCAGCTGGAAACCCAGGAGGCCACGGCCTGGCGGGCCTCTCAGAGTTCCCAGAGCAAACAAGCTTTTGGCAAGTTCGGAGCAAAGGAAGCAGGATTGAATTTCCCCTCCTCACCTGGGGAAAATTCCAGACTGCTGGATGGCGGGGGCTCCAGGGGAACGCGGCTCCACCGTGGGCCGGGGGCGGGGTCCTTGGGGGTAACTGAGAAAGCCCCTCAGACATTCCATAGCTCCCCATGGCAGCTGAGGACTATGGCTTAGGGCTACCAAGACCTTTGGTCTGACTTCACTCCCTCCTGCTGCAGATCAGTAGGTGGCTCGCCCTGGCTCAGCAGCTGAGCCGAGGAGTCAGGTTCGAGTCTTGACCCTACCACAGCTAGCTGTGCATGCTGCTTTACCTCTCTGTGCTTTTCCCCATCTGTCAAGTCGGGGGAATGAAGATTCCCACCTCAAAGGCCCTTGGTCAGTGTGAATCCTGGGGGAAGGTGGGGGGCAGGCTGGGAACTGAGCTTCACCTGCATCGTCAGACCCGTCAGACCCGCCGAGGAAGAAAGGATGCGTGGCGCGCACACACCCTCATAAAGGGACCCTGTCCCAGGAAGCCAGACCCACAGCCGACCGTGGAGCAGAAGGGGCCAGTTCCCCAGGATGGATACCGAGGACGCGTCCGACGGGTGGAGGTTAGACGTAAGAAATGTCTCCTCTCTGAAGTCAGAGACGGGATGGGGAGGGGTGGAGATTTGAGGACCATGCAGAGAACTCTAAGAAGGCAGCCGAGGCAGGGGGATGCTGGGAATGACCTCCAGGTGACCTGCTCTTCACTCCATGCGCTCTGGCCCCTGTCCTCTGGGGCTGGGGTCCCGTCCCTGAACCAGTCCAGGCAGCACAGGGCTCTGGAGGCCAGCCTTGGCCTTTCCTCCTTCGGCCAAGGCCAGCGGACAGTGCCCCCCTCCGCTGCAGCCTCCCCTCCCCCCGAGAGCCCGGCTCCCCCAGTAGCCTCCCGAGCCACCGCTCTGGAGCTGCACGGGAGCGGAACTCAGCCAATCTCCGGAGCCCAGACAGAGCGACTGTCACCCTTGCAGCACAGAGATCCATGTCAGGGGGCTTTTAGGAACCCCAGGGCCGAGCTGCCCCCAGACTCAGAAACCACACGGGGCAGCAGGGCACATTATTTCTCAGAGCTCCCCAGGTAACGCCAGCAAGCAGCTGGGGCCGGGAGTAAAGCTGCAGATCCCCAGCCACGCGGGTGCCTGAGCCACACCTTCTGAGCTTCAGCCTCTTTGCTTGCAAAAAGCAGGGACTGTGGGAGTCACCTCACAGCCGCCAGGCAGATCAGAAGGGAGACCAGGGTGAGAGAGCACCTGGCACCTAGTAGGTGCTCAGTAAACGCTTGCTCAGCGTAATAGTGGCTCCCACCCTTGGAGGCCTACCAGGTACCAAGGACTCTGCGTACATTTACATAAACTTTTCTCTGGATCCCCGTGATTCCCCGGCTTGGCCTGTCTTCCCCCAGGAGGGCTCTGCCTTCGGGTGAGTCTGGTTGGTTTGGGCAAGCGGGTGTGTCTGGAGCCCTGGTGTAAGACCGGGTTGGTTCCTGTTTGGGCACAGCTTAGGTAACCCTCAGCAAACAGTGACTCAGCGCAGGCCTGGCCGCCTCAGGTTTCTCCCTGACCGACATGTCGGGGCCTCTGGGATGTGGCAAGGGCCTGTGTCAGCTTTCCTGGGGGACCTCGGGTGGGGTCTCCTTACCTGTCCCCATGTATGCCCTTTGGCCTCCTGGGTGCTGGGCTCAGAGAGATGAAGCCAGGGCACCTTGTGGAACCCAACTTGGCTTCTCTTCCCCCATGTCCAGAGAGCCCTGAGGCTGGGGTGTCACCACTTCTGCTCAGGGCGGGGCCAGGAGGAACTGAGACATCTTTAGAGTCCTGGAGTTGACATTCTGAGGCTGTGGTCTTGGTGCTTGGCCAAGGTGCCCTGGCCAGTGCAGTCAGCCACCCTCCACCCCACAGTGACACACCGAGTGTCTGGGGCTCCCCAGGAATAGACGGAGGCTTGGGCCCCAGCACCCCCTCTGATCTGCTGTGTGACCTCTAGGAAGTTGCATCCCCTCTCTGTGCTCAGTCTCCTCATCTGCAAGATGAGGAGTTGGGACTAAGTTTGCTCCCAGCTGGAACAGACTGGGATACAGAGAGGAGGTCTCAGACCCTGAGCCCAAGTCCCCAAGGGAAGCCATCTCCCCAGAAAGGCAGGTCCCCGCTCTGCTGTGTAGCGGCTCTGAGCGGTGGCAGGGGCTCAGGCTGTCTGCGCTTCTTACGGGGAAATGCAGACAGCTGCCGGCGTGGCCGTGGGCCCGCTCCCCACAGCGTCCTGAGCGTCCTGAGTGGGTTCCTGCGCCTTCCCGCGCCCCCGCCCCAGTCGGGGGCTGAAGGAGACAGTCAGCCGTGGCTGGGTGCCCTGCAGGCCGCGGTGGTTGTCAGAGCGGTTACTTGCACGGTGAGCTGAGGTCCCTTCCGTTTCCACCCCCTCGGGAGAGTGGGGGCCAGAGATCGGGGGACAGCGGGTGGCCTTCGTTGGCCCTGCTCAGGGCGCCAGGAACAGGGTGTGCACTCCTGAGCACCCGGGCCCGGGACCGTCCCTCCTCAGCCACGTAGCCCAGGCCTCGCACACCTGTCCCCACCCACCTCCCCTCCATCTCTGTCCCCTTGGGTCAGAGTGCTCAGCCCCTAACTCAGGGACCCTGGGACTTCGGGTCCAGCTCTGCAGCCCAGGGGGTCCTGCTGTCTGTCTGTCCATCCGTCACAGGGGAACGCGGGGCAGGTGCCAGGCAGCAGGCAGGGGCTGCAGCTGTGCAGAGGACAGACGGACAGACAGCGGGCCCCTGTGACAGCACCAGGCCACCTGGTCCTGGTCCCATCAGGCTCCACTTAGGAGGATGTGCCTGAAGTGAGGCGGCGGGCAGCGGGGGGGCGCCTTCAGAAATGGAAATGGGACCCATTTGTTTGTGATTTACTCTCTGACACTAACGGGAACCCGATGGGGCCAATAAAGCCCTGGGCTCGCCCGGTGCCGGCCTCAAAGGTGCTGGAGCCCGTCCAGTTCTCTGCAGGCAAAGGACTCAAAGGGGAGCGGCCGCAGGACCCGGCGGGGGCACCGAGGCAGGGGCTCCGCTCGCGGGGTAGAGGAAGACCAGGAGACTAGAACATTCCGCTCACGGGGTAGCAGCCAGGGGCCGGGGGAGGACAGACCCCACGTTCCATTTCCCTGGAGAGAAGGCCGGGTGCTCGGGAGGCAGGCTGATTTTGCGGGGCGCAGGCCATGGGGGGAGCCCCCTCCAGACGTCGCGAGCTGTTCAAGAGGAGAGGAGAAGAGAAATCGCCAAGTCAGCTCGCCTTTAGCAAAACTCCACAATGGACGCTTATTTCCAGGGCAATCTAATTAGAGGACAGGGCCGAGCCCAGGAGGGGACGGAGCCAGAGGTTGGGGCTGGGAGGCCCCATGGGCTGGGCGGGAGGAGGCCTGCGAGGTCGAGGGTGGACCTGGGGACTGTTTCCTTCGCGGGCCAGCGAGGGCTTGTGGGCCTGTTATTTATTTTTGTAGTAGGAACCAGGGGTGCTCTGCCACCGAGCCACATCCCCAGCCCCTTTTTATGTTTTACTTTGAGACGGGGTCTCACTAAGTTCCTGAGGCTGGCCTCCAACTTGCAATCCTCCTGCCTCAGCCTCCCAAGTCACTGAGATTACAGGCAAATGCCACCACGCCTGTCTCCTTTTCCTCATTTAAAAACAGACAGGCCGAAGCTCCTTGCTGGCGGAGTCCACAGGAAGAAGAGAGGGAGGGTGTGGCCGAGCAGGACAGTACCAGGCACTCTGGGTAGTTTCTGTTCTGCCACACTCGGGAGGTGACCACCTGACCACCAGCATCCTCACCCTGGGCACCTGCCCATCCCCCTCCCCTCCAGACTCTCCCTCCTCCTCTCACTTCTGCCCCCCGGACCTGGCCACAGGTCCCCAGCCTCCTGGGACGACAGGTCTGCCTCCTTATCCCCTGTCCTCTTACAGAAAATAGCAACTTTTTAAAATTCAGAGACATGGTGCAGAAAATAATTGTCCCCGGAATCATAAGCACACACGCGAGGTGGCACAGAGTAGGCAGTGTGGACGGTATGGCGCTGGGGTAAGAAGAGGAGGAGGCCAGGAGCGTCAAGGCACCAGCATGAGCGTGTTCTACAGTTTCAGGCCCTGAGTTCATGCAGGGAAATGAAGTGGCAGAGGGGTCTAGGTTCAAGTCCTGATGCTGCAACCTAGAACTGTGTGGCCTGGGGTAAGTCACTGACCCTCTCTGGTCTCCTCCTTAGAACTAGGTTGATATCAGTGCCTGAGGAGACACATGGAAGGCTTGGCACCTGGCATGGTCAAGGCCACCATCTACCCTGATCTCACTCTTCCCGCTCCTCCCCTTGCCCCCACCTGCAGTTCCTTAAATAAACGAAAAGCTCTTGCCCCCAGATACCTCGAAGCATGGTTTTTGCTCTCCGAGAACCGTGTGTCTTTGGATCCCACCAGCCTGCAGTTATTTTAATGTAACTGTTACCTATGGCTGGCCACATTTTGGGAAAATAACATCATTTATTCTATCAAGATCAGCAAACCCGGCTCAGGGCAATAATTGCTGCAGGGTGCGAGTAGCAGATTTTATTTTTATTGATCAAAAAAAAATTTTTTTTATCAAAAATACATCAAACTAGAAAAGGCGTAAGCAGCAGGAGCAAATTGGATTTTAACTCCTTTAAAAAGAGTGGCTCCCCTGCAGCAGCCCATTTCCAGAGACGCCGGGCTCTGCGGGGAGAGGCTCAAAGTCCGGGGGGCGGCGAGGATCCCCATCAGGAAGACGCGCGCTTGCATCTGGGGGCCTCTGACTGGATGCAGCTGGGGCCTCGGTGGAGCGTCCGTGCGTGGGTTTCCAGAGGCCGAGCTCCAGACCTCTTGGAAGTGTTCAGCTGGCTTGCTGGGGCTTTCAGCGTGTGGCCAGGTGTCTGGTGCCGCATAAATACATCTCTAATGAGATTATCGCGCACGACAATGCTGACATACTCACCAACAATCACGCTGGCTTGAAGAGCAGGCTGGGGTAGGCATCTGTTGGAACAGTGCAAGTTTTTGCACAGATCTGGGCATGGGGAAAGAGGCCATCCACTCCTTCATCCGTGCCATAAATGTGTGTTGAGTGTCAGCCGGGTCTTCCGCTGGGAAGTGGGAATGAAGCAGCGAAGGAAACAAAACAAACAAAAAATGTTTTCTATAATCTCAGCATCTTGGGAGGCTAAGACAGGAGGATTGCAAGTTTGAGGCCAGCCTCCACAATTTAGTGAGACCCTGTCTCAAAGAAGAAAAAAAAAAAGGATTGGGGAAGCAGTAGCACAGCACCCCCGGGACCAACCCCCAGTACCGAACTGATGGATCAATCAAAATGCTTGTCCTCATGGAGCAGAAACATGGTCCCTCCACGTTTAGCTGGGGGGCTGGAAGACCGTTGGTGGAGGAGACTGTGTCAGGTGTGGCCCCAGCTTCAGCCTTTGAAGGGCACTCTCTTCATGTAGGGGCAGCTCTTGCCCCTTGCCAATGCCAGCGACGCCTCTGGCTACTGAGCATGGAGGACGGGCGTGGGGACGGGGAGGGGACTTAGGTAAGAGGGCTGGAGAGAAGGGGTGAGGAGAGGGGCAGGTGGGTGCCAGGCCGGGTCTCTGCTCAGGCCTCCTGGGCCTCCTGGGTTTCGCCAATCTGGTGACACAGTCACGGGCACCCCAGAGGAAGTCCAGCCAAGTTGTCGCTGCTGAGCGTCGTCGAGCGCGGAGCATCCGGGCTTGGCGTGCGGGGCTGGGGGCTCGGCTCTCCCTGCTTGTCTCCGTCTCTGTTCTGACAGCGGGGGAGAAGCACGGCAGGCTTCCCCCGGACTCTTGCTCCCTCTTTGCTGAGTAGCACGGTTTTGCCTGCTTTTCTTGCTAGTTTCCTCTGCATTTCCGTAAAACAGTGGTCCCCAAAGGGTGGCCTAGCGATGCGCACCCGAAAGTCCTAGCGGCTGGGGAGGCCAAGGCAGGAGGACAGCAAGTTTGAGGCTGGCCTTAGCAATTTAGCAAGACCCTGTCTCAAAAAATCAAAAGAGCTGGGGTGTGACTCAGTGGCCGAGCACCCCTGGGTTCAATCCTGGCAAAAAGGAAAAGAATTGAAGTGTGTCCCCAGCAGCACCAAGAGCAGCCTCAGCCCTTGGAGCTTGTTGGACACCAACTTCCCAGGCCCCTCCGACTGAGCCAGAAACTCCCTCCGGGGCCCCCAGCCTGCTGTCAACGGGCCACGGTGACGGAGATGCCCGGAAAGCTCGGGAGCCGCGGGCTGGCACTGGCGCGTCGCTCACCTGGGTTTGAAGGAGACTCTGCTGCTTAGCACCCGGCAGGTCTCCACACCTTTCCGAGCGCTCTGGGAGGAGCACCCGCCTGTGACGCGGTGACCGAGGACTCTGTGGAAGGAGGGAACGCGGGTGGAGTTCCTGGCACATAGTAGACCCTCAATAAACGTCGGCTTCCCTTCTTCCCCCTGTTACTGCTTTACGGGACAGAAGCCAGCGCAATGTGACTGCACCACAGAGCCGTCCTCTCTCCTCGTACCCCCTGTGACCGCCCTGCCCTGCCCCGTGGGTTCCGTCGGGATTCACGGCTGGAAGCCCCACAGGAGCCCTTAGCTGCTTCCTGCAAGCAGCTTTTGAAGCCAGAGCTGGTGAATCGTCCCTCCGCTGTCCCTCCGCGGCGGGCTGGGGACCTGTCCCCAGCACGTGTTCAACGCCAGCTCTGGAGTTTCCGAGTTAACGCGTCGAAGGCGTGACCCCGAGTTCAAGCCTTCCTTTCACTTCCTCCCACAGGGGATTTTTGGGGGGCAGGCACCTGGGAGGGGCAGGGACCATGGGGCCCAGGGACGGTGGTCACCCGCCTCCCCGGCTGTCCCCCGCCTCCCAGCCGCAGGCCTGGCCCAGCCGGAGTCTGCTGGGGACCAAGTTTTCCAGGGCGGGGCGCCGCCCGACGCAGCGCGTGACAGTGATTAAGAAATAAGCCATCGTCTGGCTAAGTGGCCGCCATGGTCCAGCGCCTCGGGATCACCGTTAGCTCGCGCCCTCCCCCGGCCTCGCCGTCCTTTATTCACACATTCGTCCTCAGACAATGGCAGTGGTTCCTTCCAGAGTGTTGCAAATCAGAAATTTGTCCACACTTTTCCACCACCTTCCACTGCGGGCCGCCTCTGCCTGAGAACGCCCGGCCAGGCCAGCTGCAGAGGGCCAGGCGGCCCAGATGGACGGGGACACGGCAGGACCGGCTGCTGGGGAGGGAGGTCAGAGGGGGCGGCGGAGGACGCGCCTTGAAAGGCCTCGCTGCCCGCTGCCCGCTGCCCGGCCGGCAGTCCGGGAGGGAGGGGCTCCTCTGGGAGGGAGAGGGGCTCGGGGACGAGGGGAAGCAGGCGGGGCCCCGGTGGAATGTGAGGCCGAGGGGCGAGGCCCCCACGGAACCCACCATCTCGGGGGCCCTGCCGCCCCAGCCCATCAGCGGTGCCGTCATTCACTGAAGCCAGCCCTACTGTGCGCAGGGTACTGGGCTCTGGAGGTGAAGTTACGAACACCGCGGGTCCCCCCGGGGCCCCCTCCCAGGTCAGCCTTCGAGACCCAGGGATCCCTTCTTTTCGGGGTGGGGGAAATGGAACTCGGAGAAGGGCTTGGGCGAGGCACATAGCAAATCGGGGTGAAGCCAGAAACAGATTTCAGGGGACCCTGGAACCAGCTCACAGCTTCCTGGGGACCCTCTCCAGTTCTCCAGTGAGTCTTTTAAGTTTTTAAGATGCAGGTGAACGTTCGGTGGACACAGAGCAGCTGTTCCCGTTTGGGGCACGCGCGGCATTTCGGCACAGGTGTGAGTGTGCCGAGGTCAGATCTGACCGAGTGCGGGGACTGGACCCAGGGGCGTAACGTTGCTGCGGCTGGCCTCAAACTTGCCATCCTCCTGCCTCAGCCTCCCCAGTAGCTGGGAGTTCATGGGCACACTGGTTCCCGTGGGCTTTCGTCGTTTCTTTGCACCGGCACATTCAGAAGGCTCTGCACAGGCTCTTTGGACATAGTCAGTCACCTGTGGTCACCCAGGGGCACCCTCCTGGTGCTGCAGAGCCCTGGGAGCTGGCCCTCCCACCCACTGTCCCTTCTCTGTCCTCCCTTGCCTGGGAGGCAGCAGGAGGTGACTCTAACTCCAGCCAGGGCCTTTGCTGGGGTGGGTATGGAGGTGACCACACTGCAGCGAGCGGGCCTCCCTGGCAAAGCTCTCCTTCCCGTGGCGAGGGACATGGCGGGCCTTTCCCACCCGCTGCTGGACTTGCCCACGCCCTGAGCATGGTTCCCTGCGGTGGGGCAGGAAGCTGGGCTGCAGCTTTGTTTCTGGGTGTGGGCGCTTGTGGGATGTCCACACCTCCGTGGCAACAGAGCTGAGGGGTCAGAGTTTCCTGGGGGCCTGTTGGCAAAAGGGAGCGCGGACGGGAAGGAGGCAGAAATGAGTCCTGCGGGGAACGCAAGCAGCTGGAACCTGGGAGAGAGTCCGTGGGCCCGGGGACGCTCTCTCTGTCGTGACCACGGTTTCTTCATTTAACTGATGACTGCAGATCCTATTAGGGACTTGTTCTGGAACATTCTAGAATGTTCTGAATTTCAGGAACCACAGAAGTGCTCCCAGTTGCTCTACCCTGGAGTAACACCCAGGATAATAGGAGGAATACAGTTCCCGGCCTCCAGGAAGCCCCCGCCGTCCTGGAAAGGCACGGTCTCCACGCCAGGTGTCACCCGACTGAGGGGGAGACGCAGTTCCCAGCTGAAGAAGTTTGAGTGAGCCTCTTGCAACCGGGTGCTGAGGAGTGTTGGGCAGACACCTCTCCTCTAAGGCGGGGGGTGGATGTCCAGGCTGAGCAGCGGCAGGAAGGTCAAGGCCGGGGCGGGACCGGCGTTCTCTGGGCAGCAGTCACAGAGAGCTTCGTGGACAAGACCAACTTCAAGGCCAGGTCGGGAGGACAGGGGAACTGGAAGTGGCGTGGGGCATGGCCCAGGCTGCGGGCCGGTACCAGGGCCTGTCTGGCCGGTGCTGGGGGACCTGGGATGTCCACCAGCTGGGCCAACTGCCTGGCTCCATTGTCTCTGCCACTCACCCCTATAGAGTCTCAGTGTCCTCACCTGCAAAATGGGCCAAGAGCAACCCTGGGCTTAGCTCTAGGGAGACCCAGGAAGGGACCCGTGAGGCCGACACATCTGCCCTGTGGATGCAGGTCCTCCCAGGCCCTTGGTAGGAGCCTGGTGACCGCAGGGCCCTGTCTTCCAAGCACAGCCGACCCCAGCTTTCTGCCCTGGGGTTGGAGGGAGAGGGGGACAGGGACAGCCCTTTCCCTCGCCTCCTCTTGGCTGCAGCCTCGGGAGGAAGGAGGGGAGCTGGGAGAAGCCGCAGGCTTGACTTCCCAGCTCGGTCCTGGGACGTGGCTTCCCCTTGCCCCCGGGCCACCCCACACCCACTTCCCGAGGGCCCATCCCCCGTGGTCCTTTAGCGCCCTCCCACCTGCAGCTTCTGTGCCGGGTTGTGTCACTTACCTGAGACCCTCCCCCTCTCCTCTCTGTGGGTGCCGTTGGACCTGGGCCCTGGGGACGGGATGGTGTGGCCGGGCTGGGGCCGTGCCTGTGCCAGGGCAGGATAGGGAAGGCGACCAGGAGACGCGCCCGCCGCTCATTCGTCCTTCACCTCGGTGTCTCCTGCCAGGCAAGTGTCCCCATCGGGCAGCTCGAGCTCTTATCGTCTAGAGGTGCCGACTGGAACCGTGTCGGTCACAGTGGCAGATGCCGTTTACTGGGCACCTACTGTGTGACTCTGATCTCCAGGCGGGACGACTGTGAGGTGGAGACGAAGGTCTCTGCATTTCGTGGAGCGGCTTCCTCGGAGCATGGCCCGGGCACCTCCGAACCTCCCCAGGCTCCCGTCCTGTCAGCAGGCCCAGGAGGCCCCGAGGGTGAGGGAGGACATGGAGACCCCGGGAGGACAAGGGACCTGTGCCAGCTGCCCCCGCCAGGCTTCGTTCTGAGAGGTCAGGCTGGCCTGGTCAGCCTGGCCCCTGTCACCAACCGTCGGGGGCTCGGCCTCTGCCCAGGTTTCTCTCTTCCCCTCCTCCTCGCCCCGAGCACCACCCTCACTTTGGAAATGACCAGAATGGGGCTCAGAAGTTCAAGAACACGTCCAGCTTCCGTGGCCAGTGGGAGGCAGGCCCAGATTGGAACCTGTCCCTCTAACCTTAGCTACTGTCCTTCCCGTCTCTCCCCAGGGTTGCCTGCTGCCCTGACCACAGCCTATGCCACAGGCCCAGGTGGGCAAGGTCTTCAGGTGCCAGGGTGGTGCGCTCTGCTGGGCCTGGCCCCAGCCACGGCTCCCTGCTTGCCAGGTGACTCGGGGAGCGAATGATTAAAATAACCCAGGGAAGCAGGGAGTGAAATGGGCGATTGTTTGCAAGATGCTCTTAATGCCGTAGGAAGCGTGCAGGCGATTTTGAACTGAGCTCCACGTAGTAGGCTTGTTCCTGCTCCAAATATCCTCCCTTTCCAGACTCCACAGTCGTTGCAATGGGGTAAAGAGACCAAGTTGGAAGGGCCCTCAGGACATCTTCTGCCTCAACCAATGACTTAGGCAGGTGAACCTTAGATATGAATTCGTCTCCAGGAAGCCTTCCCTGACCAAGTGTCCTGTCCTTGACACCCATCTCTTCTCTCCCGTCTGTGCTTAGTTCACAACTCAGTGCAGAAAAGCAAGCTCTAGATCTGTCCCGAGAAAACGTGACTCTGAGTTCTGGCCACATAACTACACAGTACCACTTTAAGCAGTACTACTTCCTTCTTCCTAGGTCTCTTCCTTCCTGGCAGGAACATATAAATAGTGCCCTCTAGCGCCTGAGATCAGCACCAAGGGCCATGATCCTACAACACCCCACATGGGCCCCACATTTTGTGGTACAAATTGTCTACCTAGGATTCGGAACTTAAATCTGCAGCCCAAAGGCCACATGGGACTTCCCAGAGGAGGGAGGGTTTTGACAAGTGCTGGAGGCGGAGTGGAAGTTCCAACCCCTGTCTTGGGTTGGGAGAGTGAAAGCAGGAGTCCAGACCGCCTGAGTCCACCAGGATCCTCACCTCGATGGCGCCCGCCCCCGGGAGGCCTCAGGAAGCAAGGCGCTCAGGCCCGGGGTCTGCTTAGAGGTCCCTGGGGTCCTTCAGAGGTCAGCAGGGCGGGTTTCACCCTTTGCCAGCTAAGAAGCCCCTTGAGAAAGGAGCAGGAAGTGGCCCCTGCTGGGTCCCCAGTGGATAGGTCGGGGGCAGGGCTGCCCGCAGGGCTCAGAAGTGGGTGGAGGTCCCGCTCAGAACCTAGAGAAGGATCCAGCCGTGACGGGGGTCCCGGCTTGTCCCAGACGCTGAGCTTTGGCTCTCTCTCCTCTGGGGCCAGCGGGTTGGCCGTGTTGCCTTGACCCGGGGTTGGAGATAATGGAGTCCCCAGATGCCTGGTGGACACAGAACATTCCGGCTCTTCCATACGTGCCTGGGGAGCGGGCAGGGGAGGGGCCGTGGGGCCACCGAGGGCAGCAGCACCGGGGGAGTTGATGGAGATTCCTTCTGCCAAGGACGGCTCTCCAGGGGCCCCTGCAGCCCTCCTGCCGCTCGTGAGCCCCTGCTCCCTTCTCCCCCTGGCTGGGGACCCCCGCCTGGTGCCAGAGCTGTGCAGCCTGCGTGGGGCAGGGTGCCTGGCTGGGGTCCTGGGGTCCCTGCGACCAGGACAAGAGGGTGTGTGTCTGGGGGTGTCAAGTAGGGCCAGGGATGGGAGCTGAGTGGGGTCCACCTGGTCTCCCCTCCACGCCTCTCCCCTGCGCGTCCAGCACAGGCCTGGACCACTGTCACCTCTGAAGCCCAGCACTGGGGACAGAGTAGGAGCCACATGTGAATGAACCAGGCGTGGACAACTTTGCTCTGCTCGGCAACGGGAGCACAGAGGCCGGCGCCTCAGAGCGGATGGAGGGCGTCCCCAGGAAGCTCGGGTCCCCAGCACGACTCCGTGTCCTTAAGACACTAACTCAGTCCGTCCCTCATTCGCTCATTCATGCGGGGATTGCATAGGGGCCCCTCTGTGAAAAGCACAGGAGGTTCAGCCAGGATCACGAAGCCCGATGAGAACACCACCCTCGAGGGTTGGCAGCGGGTGGCAGTTGGTGGCAGAGTGTTGGGGACAGACAGTTAAATACCCAGCATGTGCAGCCATGCCGCGTGCTGGGGAGAGGAGTGCGGATCCCTGCGTGGACCAGGTCCACAGTGTGGAGGCCACAGAACCCGCGGAGTCAGGAGCCGCACCCCAGCCTCTGTGCTCCTGGCTGGGCCGGCTGCAGACCGCAGGAGCTGGCCGGGGCCAGAGCGGCCGAGGAAGGTGCAGAGGCAGAGGCCACAGCCCGGGCGGGCAGAGGCCTGCAGTTGCGGGACAGGGCCGGGCTGCGGGTGTGGACTGAGCGCCCAGTCTCCTGGCCTTGCTGCTGGCTGGACACCTGTGAGGCACCAGGGGGAGGAAAGGGCGTCAGAGTGCGTGGCCATGCCCAGTGCTGAGGTGGGCACCCAAGAGAAGGGAAGACGCGGGCCCTGGGAGGGTAACGGAGCTGGCCCCCGCCTCCGGGCCCCGGCCCGGCCCCGGTTCCGCAGACAGGACCCAGCCGGGCCGCGCTGGTTACAGCTGAGCAGTTCTGGCGGAGGGGCCGGGAGGGCGCCTGCCCGGCCTCCAGCTGAGCTGTAAATGACTTTTCCATTTTCCGAGGCCCGCGCCCAGGCCTGCTTGGTATTCAGGGAGGCCGGCCCGTACTCGCCGGCTCTCGGCTCTGCCTGAATTACTTGATTAAAACGCATATCAACCATTATGTGATTCGTTTCTGTGCCGCACGCAGCTCGGCGCCGGGCCTATGTTAAAGTGCAATGAGGGCCGGGCTGGAGGGCGTCTGCCATGGGAGGCGGAGAGCAGGACCCCAGCCTCGCGGCCAGTGCTGGCCTCCATGACCTGGGGCGACAGGGACAGGGAGATGGGCACCTCGCTCCTGCCTGTTTCCTCCAGCAAAAGAGAGGAGGGAAGGGGTGGGCGGCAGCCGCCTGGGTCCTCAGGATCAGAAATGGAGTTCTCCGTCGCCCAGGGACCTGGCGGCAGCCGAGTCTGTCTCAGGGCCGGGAGTGCTGGGTCCTGGGTCTTCTTGCCAGCCTGGGACCCCACTGAGCACCTGTAAATGTTGCTGACCGGCCCCCTGGACCCTTCGGGTGGTCTAGAGGGACAGCACTGGGACAGTGAAGCAGCGTGCAGACTGTGGCGTGCTGGGCCACACGGGTGGTAACGCGCAGTGTGACGTGAGTCCTCCAGGAACCCCCGCCGCGCTCGTGAGCAAGCCGGCCGAGCTCAGGGACCTCCAGCCATGACTGGCACGCCCACAGCCGGCCAGTGCCTTGATTGACGGGTGAGCCGGGGGAGCCAGCGCCGTCCGGATGGGCCCAGGAAGCCTCGCCGGGTTGGCTGCCCTGCGCTGGCTGCCCAGGTGAGCCGGACGCCACGCCGCGGCCTGGGCAGCCCACCAGGCAGAGGGAGCTGCCCGGCTTTTTCATCTCATGAGGCCAGAGCGGGACAGGGAAGCCCGTGGCTCACAGTGTCCAGACGCCGGGCAGTGGGCTCGTGGGGCCTCCTGGCAGAGCCCAGGCTTCCTGGCCCACCCGGCCGTCGGTGACGGGTTCCCAGAGGTGGACGGGGGCTCGCAAGGAGGCAGTGGCCAGGGAGAGCCCAGCGTCGCCCCAGCAACTGTCCACCCGCCGGCGTCGACCTGGCCTGGGCTGCACTCCGCCCTGACCCCCACCGGCTCCTGCCCACACTCAGTCTTGCCAAGCCGAACAGCCCCGCCCGGCCCTCATTCTGTCCTCAGGCTGCTCTGTGGCTTTCGCGAGTCACCGGGCTGTCCTGCGGTCGATGCCTGTCCGCTGCCCCGGTCAGTCTGGGCCACGGAACTGGGAGATCTCCAGGACGAGGTGCTGCCTCCTGCGTCAGACTGGCGGCTCCCTGGCAGACGCTGCCCTTGCCCGTGGCTGGGGAGGCCCGAGGGGGAGGCCCGAGGTGGCCGTTTCCTCCTTGTCCCACAGGGGCAGAGACGGGATCCAGGCACCTGACCTGGGCCCCGGCCGTGCCCGCCTCTGGGGCCGCCTTCAGACCAGCGCCTGGCCCTGGGGACAGGGCACCGCACAGCTGCTGGAGAGGCTGGACTGACCAGGAGGCCGCTCCCTGCCGCCGCCCAACCTGGTGTCGGTCTAATGAATGCGCCCGCATGTCCGCTCCCCGCACACCCCGCCCACGCTGGCCTCCGCGACTCGCTTTTGGTGCTGGAAGACTCGGCCCAGTGCAGGTTCTCTCTGTGGCCAATTCCACTTAATCCTGTTGATTAATTTAACTCGGAGGCTAAAGGGGTCCTGGGGAGGGGGCGGGAAGCTGAGTCAGGCAGGCTCTTGGCGGGCCTGGGGGCTCTTTGTCCCGTCTCACCCTGCTTTGGCCCCGGCGCCCCTCCCCGCTTCCGCCATCACCCTCGTTGTCACAGTCACTAATAACAATCTGCCTGTGCCCTTTCTGTTCTGTGCAAAGAGAGCAGGGAAGCTGGAGCCAGCTTGCTCCCTGGCACTGGGAGGGACTGAGGCCAGGAATCCATTTCTGCCCCAGTTCTAGTCTGGGGAGGTTGCAGGAAGGGCTTGATCAAGCTTCTCAACTGTTGGGGCTGCGACCAAACAGTGCTCCCCACCCCCACTGATCCCCTGCCTCTTGCCCATTTCTGACACTGTCAAGGGGCACTAGGAGGGAGGTCCCTGGGCAGGGCTCGGATTCTCTACCCACCCAGTCCTCTGCACCTCCAGAGCCATCCGGTGTGGCGTGCAGGGATGTGCTTTTGCCCTCATTTTTACAGCTGAGAAAACTGACGTCCAGAGACAGGAAGAGACTTGTCCAAGGTCACACAGCAAGGGAAAGAAAGACCAGGATCCAGTTTTCAGGTCCCCAAGACCCGGCCTCCTGTCTAGACCAAGACTGTCGCACTCCTTCCTGATGAGTCCCTTCCTCCCCATCCTTCTCCAGGGATAGAATGTGGTCCTGTGGGAGCTGTGTGGCCTCCTTAGAGTACTGAACCTCTCTGAGCCTTGGTTTCCCTATTTTTACAAGAGCCAATTGTCCCAGCATCACAGACCTGTCATGAGACCAGCACAGAGAAGCCCCCCCTTGAGTGGGGGTCTCTTACCGAGTCCAGGGAGCTGGTGGGGCTCTCTTGCAGGGGGTGAAGTCACAGATAGATTGTGGGCTCATTCTCAAGATGTCTTTGCATCTCTGTGGGCGGAGGACAGTCTCACTCTGCCTTCTCAGCATCCCAAGGGTCGTTACGGCAACGCCCCCATCCAAGCGGATCATTCCAGATCCTTTCCAAGGCAGAAACGTGTGGGCCTTGCTTTGCCTCCCTCAGTCCGGCTCCTGTCCACTGCCTCCCTGGCTCCACGGATCCCCAGATCCCTGCTGAACAAGGGATGGGGGGCGGGGGACGGGGACCAGAGCCAGAGGCCCGTGGTGCGCCTAGAGCCCCTGGAGAACGGGGCCTGGGGAGGCGGAGGACGGGGACCAGAGCCAGAGGCCCGCGGTGCGCCTAGAACCCCTGGAGAACGAGGCCTGGGGAGGCGGAGGACGGGGACCAGAGCCAGAGGCCCGCGGTGCGCCTAGAACCCCTGGAGAACGGGGCCTGAGATGGGGCCGCGGCACTGAGCCCAGGGCGGTGGAAGGAGGCCCCTTGAACTCGGTGCCTCCGCCTGAGGCAGGTGTGGGTCGTCTGCTGACGGGGCCACAGTTTGGGTCCTGGCCCGGCGGCTGTTGTCCTTTCCTTAATATTTAACCTTATACAGAAACGTCTTCCAAGCCCTGTTCAAGGAAGCCGATGCCCCCGGCAAGGGAGCAGGGGTGTCTTTTCCTGTAAATGGATGGGAGCCCCAACTGGCTCCGCATCCTTCAGTTCCACCGAGAGTGTCCCGGCGGGCAGCTCTGAGCCCGAGGCTGCCCTGCCCGTTACGAAGGGAAGCAGGTGTGGTGTCTAGGCCGGGCAGCCACCAGCCACCCGTGGCTCTGCAGATTTAAGTTAAAATCAAATACAGTGGAAAACTGAGCTCTCCAGCGGCACGAGGCGGTTCCCAGGGCCCCACGCCACGGGTGGCAGGGCCACCCCACTGGACAGCGTGGGTGGAGAACGTTCCCAGCACTGCCCAAGGCTCTGTGCACGGCGCGGCTCTGGAGGTGGGCAGACGCATTAGCCTGGTGTCCTCCTGGACGGGACTGTGCCTCCTCCCTCAGCTGAGCCGCCTGGCCGGCCTCCTGGCTCTCAGGACAACCTCTGTGCCTGGCTTTGCTTCTGGCAGCCCTGATCCCTGTCCTGCCTGAGCTCGAGGGTCCCTCTGGGTGCCCATTCCTGCCTCCCTGCCGCCTGCCAACACCAGTCCTCCGTCAGAGGCCCCAGGGGCCTGCTCTCCTTGTGTCCATCAGAGGCTCAAGGTCACGCCGTGAGTTTCAGGAAGGGAATCCTCGGGATTAGCTGTCTCTGCTCCGAGCCCCTGACCAGCTGTGCCCACCGCGGTCTGCTCTCAGTGACAGGCGGGACTGGCCGCTGGCAGCGGGCTGTAAAGGGCAGGGGAGGGGCTCGGCTCTGCCCAGGTCTGCCCCTGGGGGTGAAGGTAGGACTGGCTTGCCTTGGGGGCCCTGGTGCACGGCACGATGTCACAGCTGGGGACAGCCTGGCAGTGGCCAATAAAGCGAGGGCGACTTCCCAACGGATGAGCTAACAGGACGGAGACAAGGGACCCCAGGGCCGAGGGCACTGCGGAGACCAGCCGGGCCCCCAGGCGCGCCCCACCCGCGTGCCTGCGGGGACAGCGCGGTGAGGAGCTGCCCTTCAGCAGGCAAGGCCTTTGCCGCCGTCCCCTCCCTCCTCTGGACCTCTGAGGGGCCGCGTTCGCCTCTCTTCCGTTGAGTGTATGCGGAGGTTGGCTCCGCGGGGTCGCCTGGACGTCGCTTGGCGGAAGGGCGAGACTTGGTGTTGGTGAGCAGGTCGGGACAGCAGTCTGAGGGTCGGGGGACCCTGGCAGCCTGGACACTTCGCTCTGCTGTCCCGTGACTCAGCCTCTCCCACCTGTCACATGGGCCCCTGACGCCGGGCTGCCCCACCTTGTCTCAGGCTCTGGGCTCGGGGATGGCGTCCCACCTGTCCATCTGGGCACAGAGCAGATGCTCAGTAAACCCTGGGGAAGGAATGACTAAAACCCAGGTGCCCCCTGGAATTCCAAAGGTGGAGGAAGAAGGGACAGGGCAGCGTGGCACCGGAAGGCAAAGAGGAAAGGAGAGAGCAGGAGTGGGCGCGGGAAGAGGGTCAGGGGCTCTCCTTGGCCTCCGCCTTCCTTCCTGCTCGCTGCTTCCTTCTCTCACTGGCCCCTGTCCCATGCTCCCCACAGGCCTCCTAGTGGGGTGGGTAGAGAATCCGAGTCCTGCCCAGGGACCTCCCTCCTAGTGCCCACTTGACAGCGTCAGAAATGGGCAAGAGGCAGGGGATCAGTGGGGGTGGGGAGCCAGTTTGGTCACAGCCCCAACAGTTGAGAAGCTTGATCAAGCCCTTCCTGCAACCTCCCCAGACTAGAACTGGGGCAGAAATGGATTCCTGGCCTCAGTCCCTCCCAGTGCCAGGGAGCAAGCTGGCTCCAGCTCCCCTGCTCTCTTTGCACAGGAAACAAAAGCCTTCGCCTACCCCCAGGCTCCAGGGGGGAAATTAGTGCGGGCCATGGTCTGACCAAGACCACCCAGGTGAGGTCCCCTCCTCCAGGCTGGGACTCACTCAGAGATCTTGGAAGTCGCAGGAAGGGCCTGTCTGTGGAAGTCACACGGTGCAGACATTTCGTGCTACATATGGGGAAACTGAGGCCCAGGGGACACGAGCCTTCCCAGGTCCCCGGCATTTCAGAGCAGAGCCAGGCAGGAGTCTGAGTCCCCCACGCCCCTGGGGTGCACGGGGGCTCCTCCTTCCTCTCCCTCCTTCTCTTCGTGTTTGCAATATTTCCACCAAATCCAACAACATTCTGGTTGAAATGACCATCGCTTAAATACAGGTATAACCAAAACTGCGCCGTCCCACCCCTGGGGTTGGCGGCTGCAGGCCTTGGTTACCGGGTTGTGCGTGCTTTTCCAAAAGCAGATCCATCTCCGCACACTGGTTTGTACCTTGCTTTTACTCAGAGTTGGGTTTTTGAGATACGGATAATATGCAGTGAAACCCTCCTTTTCTTGAAGAATATAGTTCTATGAATTTTGACAAATGCATTTCACCATGAAAGGGCCCCCTGAGTCTTATGTCATGGGAATCCCTCCTGGGAGTGGAAATAATCTAAATGCCCAACTATGGGGGATTAGCTTTAAAAAATAGAAGGAGGAGGGATGGTTTTGCCAGAGAGTGCTGGCCGTCTCCTGGGGCGGGGGCGTCTCCTGGGGCGGGGGACTTGTTTCCATAGACACTGTGGGGTCAGCTCCCCTGTGCCTGGGAGGGACCTGGTCCTCAGTGAGAGTTCAGAGCTGGGCCCGTGGCTTGGCGCCCTCCTCCCAGACCCGCACCTCCATCTCAGCCCCACTCTCTCCTCTCGTGGGCTCCAGGGAACCGGCTGGATGAGGGCTCGGACGTGGAGTCGGAACCCGACCTCCCGCTGAAGCGCAAGCAGCGGCGCAGCCGGACCACGTTCACGGCCGAGCAGCTGGAGGAGCTGGAGAAGGCCTTCGAGAGGACCCACTACCCCGACATCTACACCCGCGAGGAGCTGGCGCAGAGGACCAAGCTGACGGAGGCGCGCGTGCAGGTGAGGGCGGGCCATAGCCGGCCCGGAGGGTCGGGCCAGGGTGGGCCGCGGGGTGCAGCAGGGGCTCAAGGCCACCAGCACCTGAGGCAGAGGTGGTGGAGGCCCCAGGGAAGGGGGCTGGAGGGACAGAGAGAGAGAAGGAAAGGAAGAGGGAGCACGGGAAGGAGGAAGGAGGACCAACGGGGACCCAGGAGGGGGTTTCTGAGCAGGCCTGGCTCCCGTGGGTGGGTAATGAGTTTCCCATATGGGAAGCACCCAAGAGGCTGGGCAGGGCAGGGCAGGGAGACCCCAGACCTGGAACGTCCCCTCCAGGCCTGCTGGGAAGGGTGGGGAAGGGGCTCATCTCCCAGGCTGGGCCCTGAGCAGCTGCCAGGAGGCCCGCAGTGGGGCACAGGGGCCCAGGGGCCAGGCTGGACTGGGCTAAGGCTGGTGGAGGAGGCAGAGGATAGCCCGGCGGGACCATTCCCGGGCCACGCTCTGCATGGACGGGGCGGTGGGCCTCAGGGAGCTGCCCCAAACTACTTGCTGGGACTGCAACCAGCCGGGGGACAGCCTTCCTTGGTCACCCACAGGGTGCCAGCTGCAGCACGCAGCCTGGGGGAACCTAGACAGCTCGCGGGGCGGGCAGAGTCTCACACAGCCCCCAGGCGGAGGGACAGAAGCAGGCCCAGGGAGCTGGACCCCGCTGAGCTGGCCTGGCTGGCGCCAAGGCCCTGGACCTTCCCATGCGCAGAAGGAAGACGGTGACTCAGACCTGGATTTGAAAGGGACAGGGAGGCTCGGAGACGCTCTGGCGTTGAGCCCTCCAGGAACCGCGCTGCCCCCGCCCCCAGCCGACCCCCAGAGCGGGGCCTCTGGCTGCCCGCAGCAGCTCCCCGCATGCCCTCCCCTCCCGCCGGGCGACACCCGAGCCGCCGGCCCCAGCTCGGCCCTCCTCTGATCCCTGCAGCTGTTCTGGGCGCATTCCTGGGTGCCTGCTCATTCCCACGTCTGGGCTGGGGCTGCTCCCGCCACCTTGAAGCGCGCCTGCTCCTTGTGAAACTTCCTGGCTGTCAGGACAGTGCTTTTATTGGCCCAGGGGACCTAGAAGCAGGTGTCACTCAAGGCCCAGGAGGGAGGGGGTCTGGGAACCGAGGCACGGAGCCCGGCGGGAGCCCAGGGAAACCCTGTGCGGGTCAACTCCCTGCTCCCCAGCCCCCAGCCCCCGCCACACGCAGGGTCTCCCTCTCTCCCTCCACAGGCTGTGGCTCCCAGGCCAGGGCACGGTGTCCCTCCTCAGCCCCAGGGGTTTCTTAGCAGGGGAAGGAAACAAAAATGTTGAGTTTTTCAAGAATGAACAAAGAAGGCTGACCCAACACCACAAAAAAAAAAAAAAAAAGAAATCAAGACCGTTTATCCTGGAGAGAGACTTGAAGCAGGGGCTGCTCTGAGCCCAGAGGGTGGTGGGACCACGGACAGGAGGGCACCCCCTCAGTCCCGCAGGAAGGTCCACAGGAGGAGAGCTCAGGAGCCCCCGGGTCCTGCCGCTGATCCGCTGTGACACCTCCAGCAGGCCATTTCCTTTCCAGAAACTCAGTTTCCATCTGTAAATAGGGGATGGAGCTCAGACCTCGTCGAGCTGCGGGTTCTCACTCACTGACCATAGGGACGCCGGTGAGGCGGTGAGATCCCAGAAATGCTGGAGCGAAAGCACAAGGCCCAGCGGGTCAGGGAACCTTAGGAAGGGGATTCCTGCTGCCGGGAACGGGGCAGCAACCTCTCCAGAGGCCCCGCAGCAAACACTGCTTAGATTCTGAGCAGCTTTTTTTGGTTCCAGGGACTGAACCCAGAGGTGCTTTACCTCTGAGCCACCTTTATTTTGAGACAGTCTTGCTAAATTGCTGAGGGTTTCCATAAGTGACTGAGACTGGCCTCAACTTGGAGATCCTCCTGCCTCAGCCTCCTAGTCCCTGGGATTACAGGTGTGCCCCTTGCCGAGGCTTGGCTCTGTGCTTGTGAGGTGTTGGTCTCTGATCCTAAATCCGTGGTTCTGGGATTTTGCAATCCAATCACGTCTCCTCTCAGTGACTCTGGAAGATGGGTAGGTGAGTGGACTGATTCAGGGTGGGTCGGGGTCAGAAGCCTCAGGGCGGATTCCAGCTCCATCACTTCCTCTCTTCGCCTTGGTCTCTTCATCTGCAAAATGGAGGCAATAGTATTAGGGTCAGCCTTGTCCTGGGATTAAATGATTAAATGCAAAAAACAAAAAAATCTATTAAGAAACGCCTGGCATACAGAGGGGCTGTATCGTGAAGACCCCACCTGCTCTTGGCATCCAGCACTGGCTGCCCCTGTGTCTCCGTCTGTCCCTCGGCCATCAGCGAGTGAGAACTCTGCCAGGTGCTGATCTAGGCTTTGGGATTCCACAGGGGAGCTGTTGGGAAAGCCCTCTGGCTCCCTCCAGCTTTGCCCCGCCAGGAGTCAGGAGCCCCCCACCCCTTGAAACCTGCTGGGCACTGCGACCAGCAGGAAGTCCGAGCCACCGGAAGGGTGGGGTGGCCAGGGGAACGCGGGCCCAGGGACCAGGACGCCTTCTCTGAGGAAATTTCCATTTTTAAGCCCCTGGCGGTCAGACCCCACATCTTCCGTGGGGGCGAACAGATCAGCTGTCACAATGCTGAGCTTGCCCATTTCTTCTGGAAACAGAGGCTGAGGGGCTGCGGGGTCCCAGGGTCACCCCACAGTCTGTCCCACGCCCGCCCGTGGAGACATCCTGACTCTCAGGGAAGAACAGGGGCAGTCGGGCAGCAGCGCCGTGCGCGGTGGCCTGATTCAGAACCCTGCCGCCGGCTTCTGTTTTTCTGAACAGAAATCCCACTTCGGGGTCCCCGGCGGGTCAGCAGCCTGCACGGGCTCTTTCCACGGCCCCAGAGTGAGTTCACGGTGTGCCTCCGCCGTGCCAGGCAGACCATGCCCACTCTGGAGCTCCGTGCCACCCCGGGGAACCCTGGGAGGCAGGGGCCATCCTCTGCCCACACTGCAGACAGGAACACCGAGCTTCAGCCCAGGGACGCCACTTCCCAGAGACCCAGAAGGGGCCGTGCTGGCTCGGGTCTCTGTCTGCTTTTTTTCCTCTGGGCGACATTAAGAGACGGAGCAGGTGAAAGTCAACTCTGCAAACAGAAGGTGCCTACTGTGCCCCACTCCCAGGACTAAGTGTTGGGAGAAGAATCTAAAGTGAAAAATTGGGGCTGGGGTGCAGCTCAGCGGCAGAGCGGGTGCTTAGCGTGCACAAGGCCCCCGGGGGCCACCTCCAGTGCCACAGGGAAAGGAACAAGAATAATCAAACCGCCAGCCCTGCCTCCTAAAGGCTCGGCCCGTCAGGGACTCCGGCCTGTAAGTGGGCACCTTGTACTTGACGCTGGCCAGGGGTCCTTCTGGCTCAGCCATCCCCGTGTGTCCCCAGCAGACGGAGCACAGTGGTTGTAAGTCACCAGTTCCCTGAGCTCTTCGCCTGCCTCACTCACCCGAGGTCCAGAGGGGCCTAGGAGGCAGCCGATTATGAAAACGGAGGCGCAGAGAGATAGCGGGCCTCCCTCTTAGCTGGGGTTAGAGGCGAGCTCCAAACCAGGTGGTGGGCTCCGGGGTGCCCGCTCTCACCCCTCAGCCACCCTGGTTGGGAAACAGGGAGCCCAGCAGGATGGAGGTGTCCTGCTGGGGACACGGGGCAGGTGCTCTCCTCCAACAGTCCTCCTGGATCCTGAGGGCCAGGTGGGAAGGCCCGCCTCTGCCCTCACAGCGCCTGTGGGGCACCTGCCTGAGCTCGCCACCCAGAAAAGCCTGTGGGTCCCCTGCCAGGCGGAGGGCAGCTGGAGGACCAGGCCCGGCCTGCTCATCACTCTCCTCCGTGTCTGGCTGGGCACAGGGCCGAGTCCCCATGAAGGTTTGGGATGTAAAGAAGGGAAAGGGAGGAAAGGAAAAGGGAGGCGGAGAAGGTCGGGCGGGGAGGAGGAAGGTGCTTCCACTTCACTCTTTATTTGTGGAGAAGATGGGCCATGGGGGGAAGAGCCCCCGTGACAGGCCAGGACCCTGCTGCCTGAAGGTCAGCCATCCTCCCGCCATGTCCCAGGCTCTTGCCACGGTCACCTCATCCACAGTGTCACTTACTTGAGCAAAATCAACGCATTTTAAAATAGAAGCATCTTTTCCGTTAAGAGAAACATCGTCCAACAGAGGCACAGGGAAGGCCAAGCACCACGGAAGTCTCCCCCGTGCTGGACCAGCCAGGAGGGACAAGGAGCAGGAGGAGGACGCTTAACCCCAGACCCAGACCTTCCCGGCCCCAAGGCGGAAGGCCCAGGGAAGCGGGTGGGCAACGGAGGCAGGGTCGCTTCCTGACCTGGACGCCTCTCCCACTTGGCCAGGTGGTCCAGGTGCACCCTCCCGGATCCACCAGGGTCCCCACCCTTCCCCGGAGGCTGGAGCCAGGAGACAGTGCCATTGCTTGCAGGGTCCAGAGCAGCCCTGCTGGCAGGTGCAGCCCAGCCCAGGAGGCCCCTGGGGATGCCCGGGTGCCCGAGAGGCTGGGGAGCCACGGGACTTGGTTTCGCTTGGGAGGAGGCTGCTTTCTCTCCAACCCGGCCGTGCCGGCTCCTCTCCGGGAAGCCTAAGTGGGTCAGAGCCCACGCTTCTCCCCGTGGAGGACCCAGAAAAGATGGGCCACGTGGGGCACACAGGCACCCTCCCCGGCTGAGGCTCCCTCCCGGCAGACGTTTGGGGCTTGAGATGACCCCTTACCAGGGGAAGTGAGATCTCCTCCCCACCTGGAGGGTCTCCAGCAGAGTCCTGCGGCCCAGCCCCAGCGAAGACCCTCCAGAGCCGCTGCCCTCCTGTCCAGCCGCTCGTCCTTCATTCCGTGAATGTCTGTTCAGCACCACCTGGGGGAGGCCGGAGCCCTCCTGCACCCACCTCAGATGCGAAGATGAGGGAGTCCTCGGGAGAGGGGCGGAGCTGAAGGCGGAGGAGCCAGCGGCAGGAAGGGCACTCAGGGGCGGGGCAGCAGGTGCAGAGCCCAGAGGTGGGAAAAGAGCCCCGAGCCTCCTGTCACTCGCTCATTCTTTCTGTGTCCTAGAGGGTTGCAAACCCAGGTAAGCAGGCTCTAGAGCCAGACCCATTGAGTGGGAACCTAGATCGATTGCGGGCATGTGGCCCTGGGCAAGCTACGTGACCTCTCTGAGCCTCCGTGTCCCCTGCTGACACAGCAAGGGCGGCAGGCAGGCTGCGGGCCACCCTCGGGGCCGGAGCCGCCGCAGGGCGTGAGCACCGGCCTGAGAGTCACACTGGTCTGAGCCCGACTCACCTGTCATGGCCAGCTCACTCATTTGCCCTGGTCTCAGTTTCCTCATCTTTAAAATGGTGATGATGACTCTTCACTGGCTGTGGGGACAGAAGGACGTCC
Source organism: Sciurus carolinensis (assembly GCF_902686445.1). Classification (NCBI taxonomy): domain Eukaryota; kingdom Metazoa; phylum Chordata; class Mammalia; order Rodentia; family Sciuridae; genus Sciurus; species Sciurus carolinensis. The sequence goes on along the minus strand of NC_062213.1, from coordinate 196,388,032 downwards.
TGCTATGAAGTCATTCTGCAGACCATCCAGTGCTGCTTGACGGGGTCTTTCCTTCCCTGGAGGAAGACACCGCTGGGCCTGGGCCGGAGGACGCTGGCTGGGGCGGGAACAGGGTCCTGCTGTGTCGACCGGTGGTCTCCACCCTCCGCTCTCCACCCCAGGTCTGGTTCAGCAACCGCCGTGCCCGTTGGCGTAAACAGGCAGGAGCCAACCAGCTGGCAGCCTTCAACCACCTCCTGCCGGGGGGCTTCCCGCCCACGGGCATGCCCACGCTGCCCCCGTACCAGCTGCCGGACTCCACCTACCCCACCACCACCATCTCCCAAGGTGAGTGTCCAGCCCGCCCTGCCCTCCCCGGCCACCTGCCCCTCAGTCCTCATGGGGTTGCCCTTTTTGTGACCACTTGGTGCTTCCTTGCGGACAAACTGTTAAACCAGAAAAGAGGCCACCCTGCCCTCGAAATTCCCTGCTCCCGAGCCACGGAGCATCCAGGAGGGCTCCTCAGGCAGCCTCTGGGCCCTGTTGGAAGAGAGCTTCGCAAACTCTCCTCCACCACGGATCTGGGAGCGCTGGCCCGCGGGCCTGAGACAGAGGGACCCCGACAGAGTCATGTGGCTGCCCAACAGCTGGAACAGAAATGGCTCCAGCGTCAAGCCATTTAAACCCTGGTCCCTCCACCCGCTGGCCTTGTCATCTTGCATGAGTCCCCAACCCACCGAGCCTGGTGCCTTCGTCTGTAAAACAGGAATCACATTCTTGCCTTGAACTGGCGTGTGGCCAAAGCTCACACTATGCCCACAGGCCGAGTCCAAGCAGAGCAGAGTCCCACGGAGGGGTGACTTTCGGCCCCACTGACATTTATGGAACACCTACTGGGTACCTAGCAGCAAGACCAGCACGCAGTTGCAGAGAGGATGTCTGGAAGTGAAAGGTGTCAGTTGAGGCTTGGTCCCTCCCTAGTGTCCCTTCCCAAATCACCTGAGGAGGTGGCCGCCTCCCCTCAGGGAAGGAAACTCAGCTGGAGAGGCTCGAGGCCAGCCTCCCTCATAGGAAGCTCTTTCCTGCCCTGCTCAGGACTCTGGGGTCTCTCCACAGATGGGGGCAGCACTGTGCACCGGCCCCAGCCCCTCCCACCGTCCACCATGCACCAGGGTGGCCTGGCTGCGGCCGCAGCTGCTGACACCAGCTCTGCGTACGGAGCCCGCCACAGCTTCTCCAGCTACTCCGACAGCTTCATGAACCCGGGGGCCCCCTCCAACCACATGAACCCCGTCAGCAACGGCCTGTCTCCTCAGGTAGGTGGCCTCCCTGCTCCGTCCAGCCGCAGCGCCAGACAGCAGCCTGCGGGTGCTCTGGTTGACCCAGGTTGGTCACTGGTCTCCGTGAAGCCCGTGGCTCTTGGGAGCCTGGCGCTTAAGCGGCAGGTGGCCTGTCCCCTCCACCCCCACGTTGGACGAGCTGTGTCCTTGGCGCTGGGTGGTCTTCCGCAAGCTGCACGCCTGGACGTGGAGAAAGGGCTCCCAGCGTCTTGCCGTCCAGAACCAGGAAGCGTGCTCATGGACTTGCCCTCGGCCTGCCCCCAGGCCCCGTGCCTGCAGGAGGCCGGCTGGGGCCGGGTTTTGTCCTAGCCCCAGGAGTCCTCCTGGACTTCACCTGGGGCCACATCTACTGCCCTTCACCCCGAGTGACCTCCTGGGAGGCAGGACATCTGTGGGTGGAGAGAATTGCCCTTGAGACTGGGCATCCGGAGCTGCACTCTGATTGGGTCTCAGAACTCTGTTCACTCGTGTGTGATTGGTTGCTGAGAGGTCATAGGACCTGCGTGGGATGAAGTCAGAAAGATAGCTCTGGGCTCTGGTGGCTTTTGGTGGCTTTGAGGAACAGGACTCCTGGAGGCCAGAGGTCCCAGTGAGTCTGAGGCACCGATGGAGTAGCTCCCAGATCCCTGGGAGGAGGGATGAGGCCCGCCTGGTTTTCTATCTCACCTGCTGGGTCCCCCAACCCCTGTCTGTGGGGAGCGTCTGCAAACTGATCTCAACAGCTGTTGTGGGGAAAGGTTCAGGCATTGGGGTGAGTTGAAATCCCTGCTCTGCCACGCAGGGTGACCTCGGGCTGGTGTGCATCTGCAAGCCCTGGTTTGTCCTCCGTTACACAAAGAGTCTGTCACTAACCTGCTAACCAGTTCAAGCACCTAGCACAGCCAAAAGAAGGGCCAAGTAAATATTAGTGGACTTGCTGTCCTGTTGCCTGGACAGTGTAATCGATATGGGAAACCTGTCCTCCATCTCAAAGGAAAAATTTTAAAAGTCAAAAGGGGTCCATTGCCTCCTGCAGGTCACAGCATCCAGCTTTGTGTCAATAAATCCATCCTGTTGTGTCGATAAAGTTTTATTGGAACACAGCCATGTTTATCGCTTTATGGCTGCTTTAATGCCGTGATGGTGGAGTTGCTGAGTTTCCAAAGAAAGCAGAGCCTGCAGAAACTAAAGTGCTTTCTGGCTACACAGAAGAATACTGCAATTCCCTGGTCTAAAATATTCCCGAGAATGTTAATTTTCTGCTCCTCTGGGTTCATTCCCAGTTCTCTCTATTAACGTGTGTAGCTGAGGGTTGATTGTGTTTCAGTTCCATCCCTTACTTGTGGGGAAGACCTAGAGCAGGTCCTTCACCCTCTCTATGCCTTGATTTGCTCATCCATGAAATGGGAACGATGCTGGTACCCACCTCCTAGGGTCACTGAGGATGGAATGAGGTGACCAGCCTGGCACACAGTGAGTGCTCAGTAAATGTAAGCAGGCACACGCAGAGCCCCTAGCTGTGACTCACCAAGCTTCTCGGGGCCCACGATGAGGGGCGGTGCCACTGACTCACTGAATTGGTCAGCCCTGTGGCCGGTCCTGCCAGGCCTCCGGGTGATCAGGACCCTGCACATGCCCACAGCCTGCAGGCCAGAACCCTCCCCCCACCAATGAACTAACTTGACCTCTTCAAGGCTCAAGGTCATGACCTTGGCCTCATTAGTGCAGGGGAATAACTGGCCAGGCTAACCTGCCAGAGCTGGGACAGGAGGTGGACAAGACAGGATCCCAGAGTTTGCCGAGCAAAGATGCGGCAGAGAGCAGAGGTGTCTGTGGCCCAGAACGGGGTCCAGGCCTGGCCCCGGGGCCAGAACCAGTTTGGAGGAGCATCCTTGGAAAGCTGAAGAGGGACCTGGAGATAATGGGGAGCAGCGGCCTCCACTTGCAGATGGCAGGGACACGTTGGCTGGGCCAGGGCTGAGCCAGGGCATCCGAGTCCCTGGCCACCTGACCAGGTGGGCTGAGCTCCTCCTCGGAGCAGGGCTGCTGTCAGAGCAGAGGGCCTGCTAGCTTACAAGGGTCCCTGCGGTTGGGGATGGGCTTGAGGGTGACGAGGGAGAGGAGAAGCCAGCTCCTGGTGCAAGCACCGGACCACGGGGAAGCTTCTCGACTCGGGGCTGAAGGCTTTGGGATGAGGGCTCGTTTCCATCCCCGCCTGGAAGCTCCCCCTCTGCCTCCTGAGAGGAAGATTAGCAGGAAGAGGCTCGGGAGACCCGCCCATCCTGGGGCTGAGAGGCTGGGGTCATGGTGAGGAGACCCACCCAGAGTTCCCACCAAAGGTGTGAAGACAGATGGAGGGTCTGACGGGGCAGAGGGGACGGGGTGAACAGCTGCGGGGGGCGGGCGGACTCGGCAGCAGCGAGGGCAGCGGGGTGTGTGTGTGTGTGTGTGTGCGCGCGTGCGCGTGTGTGTGTGTGTGCGTGCGCGCGCCTGCACGTGCGCCGGCTGGTTCAGCCCTGAATCCTTCCTGAAAGACCTGAAAGACGGGTCGCAGGTAGCGCGGGGCAGGGGGACCGTGTCCAAGACCAAAGTTCCCGGCAGTTCAAAGCCCGACTCCGGGGCTGCGTCCTCCCCTGTCTGAGCAGGCAGAGTTGACACCACCGCTCATCTCTGGGGTCTTGGGACCAGTGGGATTGGGGGTTCTCCACCCAGCAGGGGTCTATATGGGGAGATCATTTATAGGGACAAATTGACCCAATGTCCCCCACCCCCGCCACAGGGGGTGGTTTGTGCATCTCGCCTGGGCAGGGAGAGAGTGGGCTTTCCACCTGGGCTGGGGGTCAGCACAGCCCCCATGACCCAGGGTTGTGGGTCCTGCCACTGTGACCTGGGTTGTGGGTCCCGCCACTGTGACCTGGGGTCTTTGCCCTTGAAACCGGAAGGCGTTTCCGTTCTTATAGAAGCCATTGGGGCGCATCGGGCTTTCAAGCACCTGGTCAGACCTGCGACAGGCCAGCTCTTCACCCTGGTGACTTGTGGCTACCTGTGGGGAAGACCCCTCTTCCCATCAGTTCATCTGGGTCCCTTGTCACCAGGCAGCCAGGGATGCAGGTGCCATAGAGCCCCCGGGACTCCCTGGGAGACAGCCCAGCAGAATTCCACAGAAAAGCCGTTTTCTCATCTGAGTTCTGCGCCTGCGTCCTGGGCAAATAAGAGGACAGAGTTTACCGATTGCTGACCTATGCCTAGCATGGTCCCTGCACCCTGCTAACCGCTCAGCCTGTGTGCTGCTGGCTCAGCTTAGGGGAGGGACATGTGGCCAGAATGCTGAGGCTCAGGTTAAGGGCCAGTGGCAGAGCTGAGTGGGTGGGCAGAGCCTTCCTTGAGAATTGGGTCCCTTGGTGTCCCCAGCTGCAACCCCAGCCTTGTAGGATCAGGGACTGAGCTTGGCCCAGGAGGTCCCCAGCCTTGTGCACTGTGTCCTTCTGAAGAGGAGTGGGGGAATGCCCAGGGGCCTCATTTCCGATGGCTCGTCCAGGCAAGGACCCAGCCCCAGCCCCGGCCCCAGTCCGAGGGAACTTGGGAAATGACTCCTGGAAAGCAGCTCAGGAGTTGGGAACGAAAGTCACCTTTGTAAGGTGAATACACAGGACTCCGAGAGCTGCCCCTGGTGGCTTCGTGCCAGCCCTGTCTAGGATGGCAAGCAGAGGGTGCAGAAAGAGGACCCCAGCCTGTCCCTCGGGATCCCAGCGTGGCGGGGAGACAGCCCGTCCTCAGGAGCTTGTGGTCAGGTGGTCGGCAGAGATGAACCTCTGTCCTTAGGTGCCCCAGCCTGAGCGCAGAGCACAGTGCCCTTGGAGAGGTCCCTGAGACGGTGGAGGCAGGTGTCCTAAAGTCACCGGGAGCTGAGGTCTTACTGGCCCCAGCTCCCAAGCTCAGAATCAGGAGCAAACTTCTGCCATTTCCAGGGTCCTTTGGGGCTGGAGGTTACAGGTGGGCTGCCCTGTGCTGGGGCCTCTCCGGGTGCTGAGTCATGTGTCCCTGGAGTGCAAGGCTCTGTGGAAGGTTCTAGAAAGTGGCGGCTGGGATAGGAACAGGATGACTCCAGAGCCCGCTATGCTACACGGTGTCTGTTCCGAAAGGCTGGTCCCATAGTCCTATAGGGAAGTCGAAGTCCAAGGCCATAGGGGCCTTGGGGCAGTCGATGGCGGAACCCTGTCCTCAACCCCCTTCTTCCCCAGCCGTTTTGAGTGGTTGACTCTATGTCAGAGTTGGAAGTGGAAACCAAGCCCAGAGAGGGCTCAGCTTCCAGAAGTTCGCTCCAGGTCACACCCTTGTGTTGGCGGCCCCCGGCTCTGGAGCCCCGGTCAGGGGGTCCTGCCTCTGTCAGGGAGGGAGGCTCGTCTGTGGCGCCTGGTGCTCCCTCCTGAGGCCCTGAGTCGTCACCATCTCCCTCAGCCCCCTCTGGAGCTCAAGGAACCTACGGAAGGGAGTTAGGTAGTTACCATTCCCAATGCACTGAGCTTCGAAAAATGCCCTCTGAGTGCGCAGCCAAGGCCGGGCCCAGCGCCCGCCGGCCACAGACCCAGCCCCCTGTCCCTCCCTCCTTGACGCTCACTCTCCCCCCACCCCCGGCACGTAATAATGGGGGAGATGGGGCTGGGGCAGCTCAGTGGTGGAGATCCGCTTGGCATGGGTAAGGCCCTGGGTTTGGTCCCCAGTGCCACAAACAATTTAAAAACTACAGTGACAGTCACCTTGGGGTGGACGCTTATGGCAGACCAGGCACGGGCGGGTGAAAGGCCGAGCCCGTGTCCACGGCCACGGGTATCACGTGACCCTCATTTTACAGGTGGGGAAACTGCTTTATCCAGGGTCTTCCGTCCATCTATAAACAACCTATCTGTGGAGTCACGTGCCAGGCTCTGTGGAAGGTTCTAGAACGTGGCAGAGCTGGGCTGCAAGCAGGCTGGCTCCAGAGCCTGCCAGGCTTTCCTGTGTCTGCCCTGAGGCTGGTCCCATAGTCCACATGGGGAGGCTGAGGGCCCAGGCCGTGGGAGCAGTTGATGGCAGAAGCGGGTTCAGAGCCCGTGTCCCCAAACCGGTTCCTGCGGAGGGCACTAGGGAGGCGGCTCCAGGCGCTGCTTCTGTGGCTCCTGACTGGGGGCTCCTGCCGGCTGCTCAGTAGCTGCCTTCCTGGCAACCTCGGGGCCACCAGGCGAGCCATCCAGCAGGGACAGACACTTCCTCCACAGAACAGAGCCTATGAAAGGACCTCACCTGCGTGAAGTGGTTCGCTCCCCATAGCAGCTCTCCACGTGCTCAGAGAGGTCAAGTAACTTGTGAAAGGCCACAGAGCTGCTGAGTGGAACAGAGAGGGTTCTAACAGATCTGCCTGACCCGCGCACTTCCCCCCGACCCTCAGCAGGACCAGGCCTGCTCTCGGGAACAGGCCTGGCCCTGGGTGAGCACGGAGACTCCCTCTGCCTCTCTCTCCTCTCACTTCCTCTTTGTTCCCCCGCCCCTTTATTGGCGACATTGCGTTTATAATAAGCATTTAAAATGAGTCTTGCTGGACCAGGGACGGGGAAGGAGGAGGGAGCAGGAGATTTGTCGGCAGGAAGATGGGGAGGGGGATCGTGGAGTGTTAAATAGCCCAGAATTTTTAAAAAACTGATGCAAATCACTGGTAGGAGAGAAAATTATGTGCAATTACGTCCTGATATTGGAAGGTTTTGCCTGGCCCAGGCAACAAGATCTCATTAGCAAGCAGAAAATAAGATTGAAATGGTGTGTGAAAGAGCCGAGAAATGAATTTGAATGCTGCGTTTGTCCACAATTACCCCCTCCTTCACACACGTTTTATTGCAATTTTTTTATTATTCTTAATCTCTCCATTCCTCAAAGCAGATTGGGGACATCCTGGCATTACCGGGGCATCGGGAGGAGGTGTGGAGGATTTCCTGCCCCCGTGAAAGGAGACCCTTCTCGCGCACATTTTCCAAGGTTGGGTTTTGGAGGGATCAGAATTCATTTCTCCGGCTTAGCAGGTTGTAGGAACACGGGGCTTTAACCCCAGCGCGCTCCTCTGCGCCCGCCCAGCCTGCCCTCTCCTCCCTTCCCAGGCGGGCGACTCCTCTGCCGCCCGCTTTCTTCGCTTGGCCTTCTCGGGCTCTCTTTCTGACTTTCTCTTTCTTGGGAGGCCTCTCCCTTGGGGACCATGTGGAGAAGAAAGCCTGGGGTGGCAGAAATTGCGAGGCCTTTGCCAACGAGAAGCCCTGAGTTGGAGTCCTGGTTTTCCCACTTACTAAGTTGCTGTGTGACCCTGGGTAGCTTGCTTAACCTCTCTGGGCTTCATTTACCTCCTCTGAAAGCAGGGACCAGGCTCCCTACCTCTCAGGGGTGCTGTGAGGACTGACAAACTTGAGGAAAGTGCCTGGCACATAATAGGTGCTCAATAAATCTGCATTCTCCACCCCCCCATTCCATCTGTGCCTTGGTTGCTGACACCCCTCTCTCCTCTCCCCTCCTCTCTCTGCTTTACCCCTTTGGTTGGCAGGGAAATGCCTGTGTTGGGTCTTCATCTAGGACGACGCAGGGTGTTGGGTTGACCCAGTCTGGGTACAAGTGACCTCCCCTCTGCAGAAAGCACAGGAGACATGACCTCCGGCTGCCTCAGGTCCCCAGGGAAGGATGGGGCGACTCAGAGGGAGATGTGAGCTCTGAGTGGTTTTTTCCCAGGATGAGGGGAACGCTGAATCACCCCACCCCGCCCCTGCTTCTCAGGGTGACCGGCAGTGTTGGTGTGGGTCAGGGGTCAGCCTGTGGAAAGGGCCAGGACTCTGTGGCAGGATCTTCTTGGACCTGAGGCGTGGATGAGCTCACCCCTCCACCTCCACCGAGGCGGGCCCCCCGAGCCCTGCAGCTCATCCATGCCTCAGGGGACACCCCATGAGAGAGTGGGCAGCAGCCACATCCGGTGTCCCTCCTTCAGGCTGTGGCAGATGTGGCAGTGGTGGGGGAGCCGGGCTGTGACAGGGTAAGGTGAAAGCCAGCAGGGAGGGTAGACACTGAAAAGAACGTCACTTGGCCTCAGGTCCAGGGGTCCTGGCACCCCGGGGCCTCCCCAGCCCTGGAGGGACAGCCCCCGCCGGGCTCCTGCTCCCACGCCACCGCCCTTCGCCCATGGCTACCCCCCTGCGGCCCCAGCCAGCTACTTCCCGCTGGCAGCGGCTCCCCCGCCCACTCACCTGCCCCTGTCCATCAGGCCCCGTGGAAACAGCCTGTCCGGTCTCTGCACTTCTCACCCTTTCCCTGGGTGGAGAGGCACCCCGGGAGGGGCAGGGAGCTCTCGCCCAAACCAGGGTCTGGAACCTTCCAGGCTGCCAGGGAGGGGAACCCAGGCTGTGCAGGCTGTGCTGGGACGGGGGCCTGCAGGGTCTGGAACCTTCCAGGCTGCCAGGGAGGGGAACCCAGGCTGTGCAGGCTGTGCTGGGACGGGGGCCTGCTATTCCCAGGGGGACACTGGAGTCTCTTATCGTCACAGGGGGAGAAGAGCTGGTCAGCAGTCTTCTCCCCCTCCGGAGCAGATTCGGAGTCTGAATCAGAGTCCAGAGCTGAAGGTGCCCCTGGGAGGACACTCCAGTGCCCACCCGGGAACACGCGTGCCAAGCCCTGCCCTCGAGCAGGTGTGGTGGAGCTTGGCTCTGCTCCGCCCTCTGCAGAGTAAGTCCTTCCGTCTGTCTGGGCATAAACAAGCCACGGGAGCAGCCTGCTCTGGGTGACCAGATGTTTCCAGGCCTCTCTGTCATCAAGGCTTAGGCAGGACCCCAGGGCGGCCCTGTGCTACTCAGCACAGGATTTATTTTGGTGACACATGTAATTCCCAGGGTCTGGCACATAGTAGGCCACCAACAGCTGTTGGTCAACCCCCAGCACCGTTCAGGCCTGATGGGACCCAGCTGGGGGAGGGTTTCCCAGAGGACCCCAGGGCTCTGGACGGTGGCTGAGCAGCCTTGGGACTCGCAGACCTCACTGCCTTGGGAACACAGCACCTGGGAAGCTCAGGAGAGAGAGGCTCGGCCAGGCCACCTCCGCTCCACCAGGCGTTCCCAGGGAGACCACACCCTCCCCACAAAGAGCAATCAGAGAAATGCTGGGGACGCTTCATTGTGATTACTGGTCAAACAGGAAGAGCAGAGGAAGTCCGGAGGAGGGAGGACGTGGGCAGAGAAGGTGATCTGGATGAGAGCCGAAGGGGAGAAGTGACTTGCTCAGGAGAAAATCAAGGAACGAGCAGGAGACGGGCACAACCTGGGCAGTGGCCAAGGGCCAGCCAAGGCTGAGGCCTTCGTAGCTTGGGGGCACTGGACATAGCGCAGTAGCCACACACACAGGCCTGCGAGCCTAGCCCCTCTCCTTTTTGGCTGAATGATCACAGGCAGGCCAGTGAACTCTCCCAGCCTCAGTTTCCTCATCTGCAAAACAGAGTTAGGGAAACTGGAGAGTCTGGGTGGGGGTCACCCCAGGCGCGCTTCGCAGACGGAAGAGCTTCCCTGTCTGCTTCTCCCCACCTGAACAGAAGCTGAGCTGCTGAGGTCTTGTTTTCTCTTTTACTTTTTGGGGCCAGGAGGGTCCAGCGCAGGCCCAGCATGCTCTCCGGTAGGGACTTTAGTTCTGCCCTGGTTCGGCCTCTGATCTGCTGTGGGATCTTGGTAGATGGCTCCTGACTCGGGCCTGTTTCCCTATCTGTGCGAAGAAAGAGCCGGACTCCGCTGGTGATTCTGCGGCTCTCCCACAGGAGCCCCGGGCCCAGCTCTGCGGTCCCACCTCCTGCACCTCCTCCCTGGGCTGCCAGGCGTCCCAGCAGGCCAGGGGTTTAGCCATGGGGACCTGCCTGGCTTGTGGGAAAGAATGCAAATAGCGGATTTGTCCTTCTTTCTGATTAGCACTGGGGCTCAGGACGAGGCAGTCCCGGCAGATAGAGGGAAAGAAAATGAGGGAGATTAGCAATTAATACTGCGGGCAGACTTGGGGCTTCGCAGGCCCGTCTCAGGGGTCCCTGGTGGGAGGGAGGCTGCCAGGATGGCTGGGCAGCTGGACCTCGGAGGCCGGGCAGGACCCCAGCTAGGAGAGGCAGAGGTGACTTTGTGGGCTCCATAGGGCCGTGTCCCTGCCCCCAAGCCTCTGCGCCTGAGCTCCCTGGGACTCCTCTGCCACCCCATTCTCATCTTGAACCCAGCACCCCCCTGTTCTTTAAGACTTGGCTCTTCCTGAAAGCCTTTCCTCACCCCTTTAGTGGGCTAGCTGTGCTTCCCCAGGGGGATTTATCACACTTTATCAGTATATGAAAATTACCTGTGTTGCGAGACAAGTACTGTTAAATAAATAACAACGCTGGGTAAATTTTTCCAATGCTTCCCTAGCCATTACATGGATTATCTCATTTCATCATGATAACGCCCCTTAGGGAGGGCCTGGGATTATTTCTGCTCTACAAATGGGTAGATGGAGGCGCGGAACAGTTTAAATAATTCATCCAGGGAAAGTTGCTAACAGAGCCAGGGCCAGGACTTGAACCCAGCCTGCCTGGCCTGGGAGACCAGCACCTGTCATTGAAATGGTCTGTTTCCTGCTGCTGGTGGTCTTCCAGGGCCCCAAACGTGACTCTGATCTCAGCTGATCCTATCGCCCTCCAGAGGCAGGAGAGCAGAGGCAGGACCAAGGGCCTGGGGTCTGTTTGGGGGTGGCGGGGGATCTCCAGCACTGCCGCTTTCTACCTGTGTGACTCTAATCGGGTTCTTCTCTGATCCCGCTTCTCCCTCCAGGAAGTGGGCTAAGAATAGTTCCACCCACAGGCCCCCGGGAGCGGTAACGCGGTCATGGTGAGGGTCTGGGCACGCTGCGTCTGGTCTACTGGCAGATGCGGGGCTCTGAGGCTCTGGCAGGGGCCATGACCGGCCCAAGGTCACAGCGAGCAGCGCAGGGCGGGCCGCAGCCCTACTGTGGCAGGACGGCCCCCCACACCTGAGCTGTTTCTTCTGGGCTCCTTCCGATCCCTTCCCAGGCTCCCACCCTGCCCCAGCCCCAGCCCCAGGGCTCCCCTTTCTCCAGAGCCCCACCCCAACTGTGAGCATCTCTCCAACATCCTCACCAGTGGGGGCAGGTGTCCAGCCACCCTGGGAATTCTGTTGAGGGTGTGGGGGAGGCGAGGGGCACAGGAGGCTCCTGGCAGACCTCGGGAAGGACAGGCCTGCTCCTGGCCCCAGTCGCTCCCCCATGGAGCCGGCAGGTTCTTGGGAGGGGGCTGCCCTGCCCCACCCAGCCTCCAGCTCCTCCAGTCCTTCCTGCCTCCCTTTCTCCTGGGCCCAGCTGATGGGAGGCTGACGGTTCTCCCTGCCCTCCTTCCCTCCCTCCTCTTCCCCAGTTCCCCGTCCGCCTTGGCACCTGGCCCTTGGCACCCAGGCGCACACCTCCTGGCAGACAGGACCGTCCGGTCCCCCTCCCTCTCCCCCAGGGTCCTGTGGTCCCCTCCCCGCCTTTCCAGCGCTGTCGCCCCTTCCCTCCCACACCCGCACGGCCCTCCTCTCCTACTCGGCTCACTGTCGCTCACCTCTGTCCTCCCTCCGCAGCCTCCCCTCCCCCCCGCCCTGCCCCCTCTCCGCGTCCCCGCAGTCCCTGGGACCCGCGCTCGCGGTCCGGGCGGGCAGGGACGCAGGGACAGGGGCGCGGGGACAGGGGCGCGGGGCGGATCCGCGGCCGCCCCTCCCCTCGCGCTCCGCCACCGCCGCCGCCGCCACCGCGCCTTTGATCCATGGCCCGAGGCCGCCTGACAGTGGAAAATGCGGGGAGACAAAACCACTCAGTCAAAGTGATTCCCAACAACTGTCTCCCCGAGATAAGGACGCGCTCGGGCTCGGCGGCCTGCTTAATTCCCGGGGCCCGGGCCGGATCGCGCCGCCGGCCGCGCACGTGGCACGTGGGCCAGGGGACCTGCCTGCGCCGGCGGGTCGCACGGGGCTGGGGACCCAGGCGAGGGCACAGTGCGGAGCGAGGTTGAGGGGCGTCCTTGTCATCTCGGGCTTGTCCCCACTCTCCATCCAGCCATTCCAATCCCCTGGCCTAGGAACTTGCCTCCTTACTCTAGAACATTCTAGCCCTCCCCTCTCCTACTCACTCCACTTTCCCTGAACCCCTAGTCTGGGCGGCCACACCCGCTGTCCCCCAGGAGAGCAGCGTGGCCTCTGAGCCTATCTTTCTGGATACTTCTCTCTCCCGCTGAAGCAAGGTCCAGGCAGCTGGGTCCCCACCGCACAGCCCAGCATGTAGTAGAGTCCCGTCGACTGCAGTGCATCTGTTCCCAGACCAGCCCTGGACACTGAGCACGCCAGGGGCCTACACCTGACCCCTGCTTCCAGAAACGGTTCCTTTGGGCAAGAGACGACCAGGAGCCAGAGCCCCCGGAGAGGAGGGCCTGCCCAGCTAAGCTGGAGTCTGCCCCAGCCCCCTCCCCAGGGCCGGCCAGCCTGACGAAACTGGACAGGTGGCTTGAGGCCAGTCTTTGCTGTGGGACCACTGCCCCAGGCGAGTGGGGATTAGATGTGGCAGATGGGATAATGCCAGGTGAAGTCAAGGGGAGGCCCCAGCGAAATCGCCCCGCGTGAGGCTCTTGATACCGTAGGAGCCGTGTGGGTGCAGAGGGCACAGGAGGCGGGACGCGGCTGAGGGGCAGAATCCACGCCCCCGTCAAAGCCTGGACCCGTGGGTCCTTGGCAGGGTGGGGAGGCTGGATCAGTACCAGCAGTTCCCACCCCAGCCTCCGCAGACACGGGGTGACCAGGGATGCCTGCCCTGGGACAGGGGAATCTGCCACCCCCAGAAGCACCGGCCTAGCAGACCTCCCCCTCGTCTGCCTCCTGCGGGTGGAGCTGGAGCCGGGTCAGGTCCCCTAGGCCAGTGTGTCGGGGATCCCTGTAAACCTTGACCCCCTTTCCCTTGGAAAGCCACTCCAGGAGGGGTCTGGACTAAACTGAGCCGAGATCCCCCTCCTGAGTGCCCTCCGAGCTGGGAGACACCCTGGAAAGAGTTACCTCCTGCCTCGTTTTACAAACAGAGACAGCCCACCTTCTCAGCCGAGTCCTCTTGGGGTGTTGGGACTTTTCTGGGGGCCGGGGGAGGCGTCGGCCTGGGTTTCGGGTGACTCGTAGCCTGTGTGTTGGAGAGCAGGCAGCCAGCGCGGACAGGCTGGGAGGTGAGGCAGCACCTCCAGAGACGGGAGGCGCCTTCGGTGGTCGAGGGAGGCCCGCCTGCCCTGCTCCTGCCCCTCCATCCTTCTGGGCTGTCAGGGGCCAGAGGGGAGCGGGAGGGCTCAGGGCTCAACCGCCCAGGCCTGTGGGCTGCCCCGTGCAGCTGGCCTGAGGCCCAGTGAATGCGACCCTCTCACCAGACCAGGGCTCTGATGGGCGGCATCAGAGGATTAAGGTCCCATGAGGACCCTGGCAAGTGTCTTATCACAAAGGGGACATGTCCAGGCTGAAATTGAGACATGATGCCCAGGGGCAGAAGTTCCTGAGCCTCCTCCCCAAGGGCCCTTCCTTCCCTGGCCACGGTAATGCTCCCCCAGAACGCTGGCAGCCCCCGGTGTCCACCTCCTGTCAGCCTCTCCAGATCTCTGGGCTAACGCAGCTGTCCCAGCGGGGCTTGGACTCCACTTCACCCTCAGGATGGCCTCTGCTCGTAACAGTGGGGACACACGGCGTTCGTACAGAACCTGGTGGCGACAGGCGCTTGTGCTGCCCTGAACTCTTTGATCTTCGCTGAGACCTCAGGGCCGGAGTCCTCATGCCTCCTGTGCAGATTCAGAGGAGAAGCCCAAGGTCACCAGTGAGGGGCAGTGTCAGAGCCCCAGATCCTGGTCTGCCCAGGGACTAGGTGCCCTCCTTCCTGGGCTGCCAGGTCAGGAGGGACTGGACTAGACCCCTGCTGTTCTAGGTCTGGTCTACACGTGGCAAGACCCCGGGGTGGGGTCTCATGGGGACAGCCCGTCCTTACTACCCGGCCCCAGCTCCCAGATGCCCTGTAACCTCCCCGCAGTGACTCCAAGTGCATCACCCTGGACAGCAGAGGACAGTGACAGGAAGGCACCTGGGCAAGAGCCCATAGCCCCTCAAAGACCAGGGCAAAGTGTCTGGGGAGCAAGAGAACGGCCGGGGGTTCCTCCAGTCCTGCAGTCCCCAAGCGCGCTGGCCCCTGGCAGGGCAGGCTCGGCCGGACACACTCATTCCTGGGTTCCTTCCGGAGGACCTCCTGCAGGAGGTGGCGGGGGCGAAGGGGCACGAGGAGTGGATGTCCAGACAGTCGAGACCTGGCTCATGAGGTGCTGGGAGAGAAGGGTCAGGGAAAAGGAGGGACGGAAAGAGCTGTGGAGAGGGAGGCGGAGGCGCACCGACAGAGGGGGGCAGAGGCGGAGAGAGGCAGAGCCGAGGACAGGAGACCCAGGGACCAAGGTGTGGGGGGCAGAGGCCGCAGTGAGGCCGAGGGCGGAGCCGCGGGAGAAGAGGGCCCAGAGAGAAAGGGCAGGGCAATGGGGACTCCTGGTTCGGGACGCAGGCCTGGCTCTGCAGTCAGCAGACCCAAATTGCAATTCCAGCCCCACCGGCTCCCAGCTGTGTGGCATCAGGTTGCCCATCAACAGGAGCAGTGATAGCAGAAGGTCCCTTTGTCCCCAGTGACTGTGGCAACCCGCCCCAGCCAGCTTCTCTCCGCTCCCTGCAGCCCCCTCTCCCACCCTCAAGCCAGAGGTTCGTCCACGGTGGGGACCTTTTCCCAAGCCGCCCTGGCCTCCCGGTGTGGTGGTGACTGATCCTGGAGCCTGGGGGCCTGGGCTGGGACTCGGGGTGGGAAGTTCCCGCCCTTTTGCCAAGTGTTTCCCTTTAGTTCCAGATGCCACCCTGACAGGTGCTTCCCGTGATTAATGTCCCCAACCCTTGGCCTGGGACCAGCTCCTCCTCTTCAGGCCAGAGCTGGCTGGTGGGTGGGCAGTACAAGGACGGAGGCTTCCAGAATCCCCTCCTGGTCCCTCCCTCTTCCTGGACCTCCCCTGGTCACCTCAGTTGACCATGGATGAGTGTCCCTCAAGCCTCTGTCTTCCTGGCTGGGTGGTGTGGTAGCAGTCCTGGGGTCACGGTCAGGAGGCTGCATCCGCCAAGCGCCCAGAGCCCCTTGGGGCAAAGCAGAGAGGCTGCTGGGGCATCTGGGAGCCCACACAGCCCTCATGGGTGCGTCGCTAATGCACATGGGGCCTGGGACAACTTCAGCTCTGTCTGTGATGTAGCAGGGAACCTGACAGCTGTCAGATCACACTGGGATGCCAACAGCCTGCAGCAACTTGAAAGAACTTTGCAGTGGCAGAGGAGGGAACCCTGGATTGCTGGAAGTAGAGCCAAGTTTCAGGGTCTTGGTTGTTTTAGAGGATTGCTATCCAAGTTGGGGACCATGATTGAAGTTATAATTGGTCTAGTTGAACTGGAAAGTATTGTTTAACTTATTTACCAGCTGTGTGGTCTTGGGCAAGTGCCTTGACCTCTCTGTGTCTCAGTTTCCTCATCTATACTATGTGGATGACGGCAGTACCTACTTTCCAGGCTTGCTGTGAGGAGGACGTGGGTTGAGCCTGCAGTGCTCAGGACACACCGTGGCGTGGATCAACGCCGAAAAAATGTCAGCTAGGCTTATGAACGGCTGAATACGGAAGAGTGCCAGTCAGGGCCGTAGAGTGGGGGTGCAGGGGGAGCTGAGGAGCCAGGTAGTAGTTGGGGGCATGCAGCATAGGACAGGGTGGGGGTGCTCCGTTCCAGTTCCTTCTCCACCAGCCCAGCCCCTTCCTGGATAATCGGCCCCGAGAGAGGGAGCCCTATCTCCTGGCATCTCCCTGCCCAGGGACTGAAGGAGACACTGTGGCTGCGCCCAGCGCTACCCCAGCCTCTTGTTTGTTTGCGACGACGTCAGTGCCGTGGGCGGCTTTTGCTAATTTTGTAGCTGCCTTTATCAAATGGGGATTCACAGGCGCTTTATCCTTGATAAGTGGATTAGCTGGTGAGCTAAACAAGAAGGTGCGGCGCGCGGGGCGCTCCGGAGAAGGTATTTGTTTCCTGAAGAATGGAGCCTGCGTTCCCTGCTCTGTGCGGAGGTGGAGGCGGGCAGGGCGTTGAGGTAGCTGAAAGGCCGTCCGCGCTCCCTCTCTGGGGTCTGGGGAGCCCTAACTGGCGGCAGGAGCAGGAGGGGCAGGCGGGAGCCTGGGAGGAAGAGCTGTGGACCGCGGGGCCAGCTCTGGGCCTGGAGCCTCCTCCGCCCTGGCTGCCCCATCCTCCTCCTCTCCCCGCCTTTCCTTCCCTTCCGCCTTGACTTCCTGCTGGTCCCTCCCGGACCCCTCGGGGCCTCTTGCTAAGCTCTGGGAGGACAGACAAGGTGAAGTCGCGCAAGAGCCCTGCTCTGGTGGACCGCATGGTCCAGCCGAACAAAACCACACCGACCAGTCCTCGGGCCCCAACGTGGCAGCAAGAGGCGCCTCTGATCGGAGGCCCCAGAAGGTCCCCAAGTGTCTCCTTCCTCTCAGTGACTTCTGAGGAACGCTCCCCTGGGCTTCTCAGACTTCGCTCCAGTCACCCCTGATGAGAGTCGAGGTGTGCCCTTGACGCCCTGGGCCGGGGCGCCTCACAGGGCCGCGTGCGTTATCTTTAAACGGCACCTGGACTTGGCGTTCCTCGCCTTTGTGGAGCCGGACGTGCTGAGGAACAGTGTGACAGATGGGCACTGTGTCCGGTCGATGCGCTCTCTCCAGGAAGTCCCGCCATGTTTACCTTGTGACTGGGCACGGTCTGTGGTGACCGACGGGATGTCGGGACTTGGGGGTGGGCAGGGAAGGTGACTGAGACGTCCATCTGGAGTCTGGGACATGGTCATGCACAGAACCAGGGAGTGCAGGGGACGCACCTGGATCGAGAGTGGTGCTTTGAAGGTCAAGGCCAGGAGGCAGTCACCAGGATGCCGGGGTGGAAGTCAGGGCAGGGCTGTGGCCTCCAGGGTGTTTCTCTGCAGAGACCCAGAGATGGAAACGAATGTGCAGGGCAGAGGCGAGAGAGGGTGGGACAAGGCTGGTCCCATCGTCCCCCGTGGTGGGCTCAGAACGTGCCGCAGAAGGACATGAACGTTTCATTCCTCCCTTTTATTTTCAGTGTGAGTGGCCAGGTCCCGAGGTCCCTGCCCGGGGCTGCAGCAGGAATCTGGCTGGGGACCCAGGATCCAAGAGAAAGAAAGCGAGGCGCAGAGCTTGGAGGTCCTCAGCTGGTCCTTAGCGGTGCCTGTCCTCGGCGCGGGCCTCCAGCTGAGTGTGATTTTGCTATTTATTTACATGTAATTATTGCTATGAGGTGCAGATATTAACGCTGTCAAGAGCAATTTGCTCTGACATTTTTCACTCGCTCAGTGCCCCCCGCCACTCTCGACGGGGCCCAGGGCTCTCCCAGCTCAGCCACCGCGCACTCGGTGGCCCGGCCGGGAACCACCCAGCCGGCAAGGAGTGGCGTCGGCGAGCTCACCCGGCTCCTCTGCAAACTCATTAAGCTTGGAAATTGAACTTGGTCGGGGAGAGGGCTGGCTGGCCCCGCTGCACGGCCCAGGCTGGCCCAGCTTCTTGCTCTCCTTCCACAGAGAAAACTGGACAGGGGCCCAGTGTGCTGGGGCCCAGGCCAGCGGCCGAGGCTGGCAGAGCGCAGCAGGGACAGCTGTGAGGACAGTGGAGGGTCCTTGTCAGAGAGGGGCACGCACACGTACCCACGATGGCCACTGTGCGAGGGGTGGGTGTGGCGGCTCACACTCTGCGCCTCATTACCTGGTCACTCCACGGGAACACTCGGTGACCCTACCATTGAGGGACATTATGGAGATGGACCCACTTAAGAAGGAGAGTTCCTATGGAGCCGGTCAGGTGACTTAGTCACCCTGTAGGGGACAGTACCACAGAGGCAAGAAAAGGTGCTGAGCTCATCCTGCAGAGAGTTCTTCGAAAGGGAATGGACTTTATTATTATTTTTTAAATATTTTTTAGATGTTGATAGACCTCTTATTTTACTTGTTTATTTATCTGTGGTGCTGAGGATGGAACCCAGTGCCTCACTCATGCTAGGCGAGCGCTCTGTCCCTGAGTCACAACCCCAGCCCCAAGGGAAGGGACTTCAGATTCGTACCTTCTGAATTCAAAACCCAGCCTCGCCACTCACTCACTGGGTCAGTTGAGCAAAATGTTCAGCTTCCTGGAGCCTCAGGTTCCCGATCTCTAGAACGGATCAGGCTTCCCATGACACCAGGTTTCCGTGGGTCTAAGATGATCTGCTGCCGACTCACTCTTGATCTTCTCAGAAGGTGTCAACAGGGTACAAAGGTACCCAGCCAGGTGGCCATCACAGGGCACCGCGGTGCAAAGGGCATCCAGAGTTCAACATTAAAATGTCCTTCTTGGAACTGACGCTCGTCTGGCTTCGTGGGGAGGAGCGGCGGGCCGGGTGGCCTGCACGCCATAGCTGCTTAAGACCTGGGGCTGTGGCCATGTCCGGGCCGCCTCTCAGCACCAGGGCCGAGGCCGAGGTGCGTCTGTCCCTGGAGTGGGCAGAGGCTGAGCTGTCACAGCCACGAGTCCTTAACACACTGTGATACGTGCCAGCTTGTCTGCACAGGTACTAACGAGGCCTCCCTGCCACCACTCAGTCCCTGCCACGGTCAATCTGCATCCCCGTCTCTGGCACTGATGGAGGGGGACCCCCAGGCCAGGGGGGCCTGAGAGCCCAGACCTCCCATCCTCCTCCAGACTCAAGGAGGCCCGTCCCTCCCCCTCCTCCCCTCAGCTTGGCCAATTAGGCCCCTGACACCTGGAGCCGATGACAAACTGTTTCTGTCACTTGCTCTCTGTCTTTCATTAGGGCTGCTGAGGAGGGGGAGCGGGAAAGGGAGGGGAGGGAGATGGCATCTTTCATGCTTAGTAAGGCCAGATACATTAATTACAAAACGGCCATTTGCCGCGTGAAAGTGTGCTAATTAAATTTATGCAATCATTATCTTTAAATAGTCATATCTTTCCCAGGATCGGCCCCTTCTTCCCGGCCCCGGCAGCTCCAGGCAGCGAGCGAGCGGCTCTCTAATCCCCGACCAGCGCCGCTTATCACACCATCGGAGATGGTCTCCGAGTCCCCCTGCTCCCCGCCACCCCCAGCACCTCCAGGGCCTGGAGCCCGGGGACTGTCCTGGCACTGATGCCAAAGGATCCGCCCAGGGTGGGTGCAGCCGAAATCCCCACCTAGGTTTTCTGGATGCGTCTAGATGTTTCCAGATATCTAGAGTGCCATCCTGTCCAGCACCGGGAATTGTGTGTGTGTGTCGGTGTGTGTGTCTTTGACTTCGCGGACAACGGGTGCACCCCACCCTGCCCGCCTCCAGACTGTCTTTGGGTAGAAGTGTCCAAGGACTGTGGGGCGCAGGCTCTGTGCCCAGCCTCCGAGAGGGGAGAGCGCCACCTGCCCCGCCTGGTGTTCTTTCCTTGCGACCAACTGCGCAAGCGCCGTGCTGGAGATAAAGCAGATAGTTTGCTCACTCAGCAAGTGTTCCTTGGACACCTGCTGTGTGCCAGGCACCAGGAATGAGACGCCAGGTCTGTCCCCAAGCAGCTTCTGGCCCGAGCCAGGATATCATGGCCCCAGGACAATGTGGAGCAAGCGCCATGTGGGGGCATCGTGCCCCAGAGTGCATGCGTGTAGGGCTTCGTGGGTGCAGCAGTGCCCAGGGCCAGAGGCACCGCACCCAGGCAGAGGGTTGGGTTGGGCAGCAGTGGGGTTGGAAGTTGCCTCTGGGTCAGGCCGCACCCCAGGGAGGCTACTGCTTGGCCTTCCGGCATCTCCCTCCACCTCAGGAGGTTCTGGGCGACGTCTTAGCCGGATCCCTCCTGCAGCTGCACAAGGGGCCTTCCCACCCAGCCGGCTCTCCTCTCACGGCCCGCCTCAGGAGTCCTTCCTGTAGGGCAGTCCTTCCTGCAGGGGCACCCAAGAGAGACCCTGGCGGGTGGAGGGCAGGACCCACCAGGTCCCAGACGCAGCCGTTGATCTGGTGCTCACCAAGGGCCCTGCCCAGCCTGCTCCTTTGGTGAGAGTCCTTCTAAGGGACAAGCAGGACATGGGCCCTACCCCGGTGCACACACACAACAGACACACCGTGTGCTACACGTAAGCACACACGAAAGTCCTGCGTGCGCACACTCGGCACTCGCCTGCTCGCACCTGCGTACACACCTGGTGCGCACATGCATACGCACTGTTGGTAGTAAAGAAGACCCAGGCGAGGTGTATGGGATGGGCGGTCAGGGGTCAAGGGCCCCTGCTGCCATCCGGCCACTCCCCCCGGGGAATCCTAGGCAGGCCTCAGTTTCCTCATCTGCAGAGTGGCACGAAGCCTCTCCGTGCTCCCAGGGAATGCTTTGCAAACTGTAGGCCGCTGTGCTGCCCCAGAGGAGGCAGAGCAGCTGAAACACCTCCATGGAAGCTGGGGGGTCTCCGGGAGGAGCGGGGGAGACAGCTTGCCGCCCGCCCTGGTCCTGGTCCCTGGCTGTTGGGGCCGCTGTGAGGGCCGTGGGCGGGTGGGGGGGGGCAGAGGCGGCCAGGGAAGGGGGCGGGCGGCAGCCCTGGGGAAATCTTGTTTGGAAGCTCCAAGTCAGCACCCGGAGCCTATTACTGCTGTCCACAGGGGGCAGGGAGGGAGCAGATCCTCTTAGCAGAGAAGCGCCGGGGAGAGGGCGAGGCGCTGACCGCTGCCTGGGTGGGTGATTTCTCTCTTGCACTAATCCCAGCGTGGAGCTGGGACGGGCAGGGGCCAGTGGGAGCACGCATGCGCGTGTGTGTGTGTGTACATGCGCGTGCACATGCACAAGATGTGTGTCTGCATCCGTGGGCGCTGGAGGAGGGTGTGTCGGCCTGCGTGCGAGTGAGCCGTGAACGTGGCTTTGGGAGGCTGCAGCCGGTGGGCTCACGTGCAGGTCTGATCGCCTCGCTGTGCGTTCCCACCTGGTGTCCGTGTGTCTCTGTGTGTGTGTGTGCCTCTCCTGTCTCTGCCGGCACAGGTTTGTGTGGGAATGACAGTGACAGCCCCTTCAATCACCTGGGGACCTTTAAAAAAGTATCCTGATGCCCCAAACCCTGGTGCTTCCCGTGGGCAGCCAGGGTGCAGAACCAGTGGTCGAGGGGACAGGGTGGAGTGGCCTGTCGAGGGGACAGGGTGGAGCAGCCTGTCCTGCTTCCCACCCTTGACCTGTCCGAGTTGGACTCGGGGCTCAGACCCTCAGGAAGCAGTGCCAGTTGTGGGTGGGGACACCTAGGTCCCCCCGGCCTGGGGACGGCTCTTGGCCCCTCAGGACATTTCTGTGCAATTCAGACACGCTTGCATTCCTTTGCTGGTGAGCCGCATCCTGACGTGGGAGCAGGCTGTCCCCAGATGGCCCCTCGCCACTCAGGGAAGCCGAGGGGACCAGCCAGCAGGATAGTGACCAGGGCTGGAGCTGGATCTGAGGCCCAGAGGAAAGCCTCGCGTGCCAAGTCGGCGGGCGCTTTGCAGCCAACACAAGGCAGGGACAGGAGGGAGTGACAGGCAGGAAGGCCCAGGGGGCTGCGGCAGGGTCTGCTTGCTGCGAGACTCAGCCAGACACCCCTCCCCGTCCAGCCGGGACCTCCAGGCTGCCTCCAGGGTTTCAGGTGAGTGCGTGGGGGGTGTGCGCGTGTGCACTGAGGATAGGTGTGCAGGGGAGGACTGTCGCATCCGCTCCCCGGGGCTTTGAGGGGACGTGGCTTGGTCACCAGGACCAGAGGCGTGTTGAGCTGTCCCTCGCTCGGGACCCGGCGCGGCCTGGGCTCTGTGTGGTGTGCCCGTGGATCTCAGGCATGGCTAGGTGGCAGCTGGGGTGTCTCAGCCTCGCCATCAGGACCCGGGCCTGCTGGTGCCACTTGCCTGCCACAGACACACACGTGCAGCCGGGGCGTCTTGTTGGAGGGACCCCGGGCCGCCCTGTTCTGGGTGGTGGCAGGACTCTCCTGAGGGTGGACCCGCATCACCTCCAGAAGGTGCCCCTGGGGAGTGGAGGTGGCAAAGAGGGGTCCCGATGGGAGGCGTGGAGGGGAGCCAGCAGGCAGGGGAGAGCTGGATTTCTGGGGACCAGCGGAGCGCCAGGCGCCCTCTGAGCAGCCCGTGGTTGTCACCGCCCCACTGTAGAGATGAGAAGACCGAGGCGGGCCAGTGGGTAGAGACATGCCGGGGCAGCACCAGCTGTGCCACCCTGGCCTGCAGACTGCAGGGAGCCCCCCACCCAGCACCAACTGACCGAGGGCCTCATGGGAACCGCCGCGGCGTCCCTCTCAGGCCCCGGGGCCCCCTCTAGCACTGGGGGCTCCCTGACTGGCAGCCCATCTGGTCCTTTGCCCTGGTGGAGGCCGCCCCAGTCGCCGGGGCCTCGCCTCCCCAGGCTCGGGCCCCTCGCCTCCTCGGCCCTGCACCCTAGCGCGGCCCCCATCCACCCACCCAGCTCCTGCCACGGAGCGGGACGGTGGCGGTGGCCCTTCTAATTGCAGCCGCGCTCCAGAGCGGCGTTGGGTTATCACAGAGGGTGCAGACCTCCAGCTCAGTCTCCTCGTCCCAGGCCCTCGGGGCCGGCTCAGGAACGGAGGGAATTAATTACATTTTTCCCATCCCCTTCTTTTAAAGTAGGGGAGCGCGCCAGCTCGTCCCGGGGGAGGGGTGGTGAGCTGAGACTGTGGAAGGGGGGTGCCCACCCCCGAAACCAGCAGGCCTCTCCCCAGCGGGCGGAAGGGAGGGTGAGGCTGGCCCCTTATTGATTTAGTCTGGTCCAGGCTGGGACTGATTTGGAGCAGAGGGAGAGGAAGGGGCTGGGGGCTGGGGGGCCTCTGGCGGGCGGGGGAGGGGGAGGGGGAAGGAGAGGAAGGGATGGCTGTCAGTCAGCCTGACGGACAGCCCTGAGATTTGCCTTCAGATAAAACCTTACAGATGTGGAGGTCGGTATTGATTTTGAGTTAGTAACGGTAACGTACCAAGAAGTAATACATTAGCGAAAGCAAGGTCACCGAGCAAGAGTCAAACCCACCCGGGGAGAGGCCTCGGCATTCTTGAGGGGGGTGGATGACCGCATCAGGCCGGGACTTCCTCAAGTTCAAAAGTTTGCTGGCCCCAGACCCCGGCCGGGCCCCTCACCATGGGCAAAACGCTTCCTGCCTCTGCGGGCACAGAAGGACTTCCAGAGGTCCCGGGCGAGCCGGAGGCCGGGAGAGGGCCTCCCGGGCTGGTGGGGCTCTGAGCAGCTCGGCTCAGCCCCCACTGGGAAAGAGCAGAACCGAGCATCCAGGAGACCTGCGTGCAGATCCGCTCGGCTGCTCCTGCGGTTGATCTCAGGTGGGTCTTCTTACTTCCCCGTGCCTCAGTTTCCCCATCTGCAGAATGGGGACAATAATGGCCCATTTGCTTGAGGAGCCTCTGAAGTGACCACAGCAGGGTCATGGCCTCCTCAGCAGCACCCCTCCCTCCTCTTCACTTGGGTCCCGTCCCATTTGCTTGGAAGCTGCTCTGCCTGGAAACAGGGGGGTGGATGAAATGGAAGCCCTTTGATCCGCAGGCCTCCGGGGACTCTGGGAGAGACTGAGCCGATAGCTCACATCCCCCATTCACACCTACCCCAGATGTGGATTTGATTTGATGTTCCAGGGCAAATCCCATTGAGCAAATCCCATTACAGGCAAAGCTCCCTGGGCCCAAGCTGTTTCTGAGCTGCCTGTTAACGGCCAGGGTCCAAGGCCTTCTGAGCCACTGGGCACCACACAAACCCCTCCTGACAAAGGACTGCAGGACGCCTCACAGCTCCCAGGATTTTTCTTCTCAACTTGACCTTCTTGCTATTTCTCAAACCTGCTGGGTGTGTTCCCGCCCCAGGGCCTTTGCACTTGCAGATGCCCCTGCCTGGAAAGCTCATCTGCAGTTCTTTCCGTGGCTCGTTCTTTTGGGTCTCGTCGGATATCCCCTCATGGGCGTGGGGGGGTCTTCCCGACTCCCCACGACCACCACATGCCATTCTTTGTCCTCCACAGCATTTACTAGAATCAGAAATTAGGTTCTTTATCCACCCACTCAATTGTTTTCAGTCTCCCTCAGCAGGGCATAGAATTGGCATCGCTCATTGCTCTGTCCCCAGTGGCTGGGTCGGTGCGTGGCACATCATAGGTGCTCACTGAACGCACGTGAATTCCACAGAGCTCTCCCCAGAGCGTGGGGTGCAGCTGGCACAGTGCAGGCTGGGAGGGGCAGCGGTGGACTGAATGCATCCATCCTGCCCTCCGGGACCCGCCACCTTCCCTAGAGCCCGCGGGCAGCACCCTGAGACGTGTTTGTTGAATGACTAGAGGAAGGAAACCTCACACGGCCTAGCCCTGCTGGGATGTAAGGCACAGGTTAGGAGGCAGGGAGGATGTGCTATGGGCAGCCCCGGGTCAGATCCCAAGAAGCCTCGGTGGGAGGTTCTGGGGAGCCACCGGTCACACCTGAGTGGCGTCACAGCTTGGTGGCAGTCTGTGCAGGTCTCTGTCCTACAGGGGGAGTTGCAGCTCCCAGCCTGTTCCCAGGCAGCCCGTGCTCTCCGATCCCCATTCCTCCTCTCCCTGGTGTCCCTTCAGGATGAGGGAGCCAGGCCCTGTGTGGGGTGGGGACGGGGACGGGGGATGAATTCATTCCTTCTTCCTTTTCTCCTTCGTTCCTTCCTGTGGGGGGCGCAGGAATTGATCCAGAGCCTCGCACGTACCAAGCAAGCACGCGGCCCCACAGCTGCATCCCCAACCCAAGACCATTCCGTATATTTGCTTTTATTTTCAAAAAAAGAAAAGGGGCGGAAGCCAGGGCTCAGGCAGGCCAGGCCCTGCTCCTCCGCCGAGCTCAGCCCGCAGCCGGGATGCTGTGCTATCGGGTGGAAGCTGAGGTCTCCACGTGAACCTGGAAGACAGCCTCCAGAGAACGGGTCTCCCAGCCCCGGGCGGTTTCAGGGCCTGCCCGGAACCCCCTTCTCCCCTCCTGCCTCCCTTGGCAAACTCTGGGGCCGGAGGATTCCCTCCCCACTGTCCGAAAGCCACCCATGGCCCAGCGCAGACACCCCACTGGCCACCCTGCCGTGGCGAGGACCTGGGGAGTCGCGTCCCTGCAGTGCGAGTTCGGGAGGCCTCGTCTCCCCAAAACACATCTCCCAAGCGGACCCGAGGGCGAGCCTCCCCGCCTGCCTCCCGCTCGGGGACCCAGAGACACGTGCGTCCTTGACATCTCGGTGGGGCCCCACCAGTCCATCTGCCTAGGTCCCCGCAGCCGTGGTGGAGGCTGGGTGGCCAGGCCGCAGCCCCAGCAGCGCCCTGGCTCTGGCTCTGGGAGGGGGGACGCAGGACCCGGTGGAGGCTGCTGGGCACACAGAGGAAGAACCCTGGGGTCTGTGCTCATGGAACCTGGGCCTCGAGAGTCAGTCCTGACGCCTTGTCCCCAGCTGGGGCGGGTGGACCTGGGCCCTGGGCTGCCCGCCCACAGACCTGCTGTGACTGCTGGGCAGCCACAGCCCTCTGCGGGTCCCGGTCTTTCCATCTGCGAGGTGGGCATCCTGGCTCTGCCCCACACTCTCTGTGGGGCTCTGGGTTGGGCAGCAGGTGGTCAGCGATGAGAGGAGGGAGGAGGAGGCCTGCAGGGGGCGGCCAACGTCACCCCAAGGTCGGTGCAAGTTCCAGGCTGAGACCACTTCATCCTCGAGCTACCCTCGCGTCAGGGACCGCCGTCACCCCTCTGCCCGCAGACTGGAGATGGTCACAGCAGTTGAGGGACACCCCTGAGGTTCCATAGGCAGTAAGTGGAGACGTTCCAATCCTGACTGGATCCCAGGAATCCCGCCTCTGCCGCGCCCTGGCCACACCTCTGCACCTGTCGCAACAGAGGTGCCCGCTGCCTACTCCTCTGCTGCCCGCAGCCTGCATTTCCCCGAAGCAAGGTCGCGGGACGACAGAGGACAGGGTCGTGCATGTGCTTCTTCTGCTGGTGACTAGCAGAACTGTCCCCACCTGGCACCCTCCCTCTCCAAAGGGGTGGCCTTGGCAGGAGGTCACTGGGGTCCTGGGCCCTGGGTGGGGTCCCCAGGACCTGTCTCCTCCTGTGGTCTGCCCTTGCACCTCCTCTGCTGTCCCTCCAGGGCACTTTGCAGCAGGTGCGCCTACCCAGAAGCCCTCCTGGACCTCCGAGCTGGTGGGACACCCTCCATGGGCTCCTCGGCCCCCGAGCGAGCTCAGCCAAGTCCCTCAATGCTCCAGTGCCTTGGTGGTCTTTGTGTGTTGTGTCCTCAACCAGGCCTGGCCCTTCCCCGTCCACTCCCAGGGGCCAGGACCATCTCCTCCGAAGTCCAGAACTCCGAGGACTGGGTCAGGTGCCATGGGTGCCTGTTTGTTGAATGAACAAGTGAGCGTCCCAGTGTCCCCACACCAGGGTCTTCAAGCTGAGCTTCTGCAGACGGGCCTCGCAGGTCAGTCCACGGGCCAGCGCTGACGGGAGGTCCCAGTTGCTAAACCGGGCCGAGTAGGGAGGAGTGACAGTCCCAGAAACCGGGCCGAGTAGGGAGGGGTGACAGTCCCAGAAACCGGGCCGAGTAGGGAGGGGTGACAGTCCCAGACATCAGGAAGCTGCTGGAATCACCACAGGGCACCTGGGAAGCTAGTTTAGCACTGGCTGCTGGGCCACACCCGCCTGCAATCCCAGACACCTGGGAGACCGAGGATCGCAGGTTCAAGGGCAGCCTGGGTGACTCAGTGAGCCCGTCTCTGAAGGAAATAAAAAGAGCCGAGATGCAGCTCAGAGGCAGAGCTGGGGCTCAGTCCCCGGTAACCCTGCCCCCGCGGGAAATGAAATCAAAGCTGGCCGCGTGCTCAGGCCTCGTCGGGGCGGGGAACTCAGAGCCAGAGCCCAGCGAGCCGAGCGCGGAGAAGGGTGGAGCCGGGCAGAGGGCCCTGCTCTGGGGGTCGGGATGGGGAGGCGCAGGGCTGGACCAGGAGAGGCTCCCACTGATGGGAGAGACCGCCCTCCGTTAGTCCCTCCATTCACTCACACATCCCTCATTCCTTCAGCAGCTGGGCCTGGGGTGGCCCCTGGAGCCAGGCCGTGGGGACACAGAGGTGAACCAGGGCCTGCTCTGCCCTCGACGCTCCTAGGGGAAGGAGGACCCCTGAGCAGGACGTGGGCAGGAGAAGCTCCAGAGTCGAGCCCCTCGCCTGGAAGGCAGCAGGCCAGGCGAAGGAGGAGCCGGGAGCTGCGGGGCCTCAGAGGGCTGCTCCAGACCAGCCGCCCGGGCCGCCGGGCCAGGCCCGCGTCCTGGTGGCCCGGCCCCACACTGCCTCTCTCCCGCAGGTGATGAGCATCCTGAGCAACCCCAGCGCCGTGCCTCCGCAGCCGCAGGCTGACTTCTCCATCTCCCCGCTGCACGGAGGCCTGGACTCTGCCTCCTCCATCTCGGCCAGCTGCAGCCAGCGGGCCGACTCCATCAAGCCCGGAGACAGCCTGCCCACCTCCCAGTCCTACTGCCCACCCACCTACAGCACCACCGGCTACAGCGTGGACCCCGTGGCTGGCTACCAGTACGGCCAGTACGGCCAGAGTGAGTGCCCCCGCTTACTTCTAGAGGGCCGTGAGGTGGGGGGATGGCGCCCATTTCACAGATGAGGAAACCGAGGTCCAGAAAGGATGCAGAGTTGGTCTAAATGATTGAGCCCAGTTGTCTCCTGGCCAGGCCTCTCTCCAACTCCTGCGGAAACCTGATACGAGCCACATGACTTTTCTAGCAGTTGCATCTTCAAACATAAGAAGTGAAATTATCTTTACCAGCTTATTTTATTTAGCCCAGGATATCCAAAAGATGATCATTTCAAATCGTAATCCATATAAAATTACTAACGAGGTATTTCATGTTCTCTCTTCAGCGCTGTTTTTAATATTTAGGGTGCATTATACCCATATGGCCCATTTTATTTTATTTTATATTTCATGGCCCATTTGGATTTGGACACTAAACTTCCATCACAAACACTCTGTCCAGGGCTGGGGATGTGGCTCAGGGTTAGAGCCCTTGTCTTGCCTGCGTGAGGTCCTGGGTTTGCTCCCCCTCACTGCAAAACAGAAAAAAAGAAAGAAAGAAAGACTCTATCCATATTTAAGTCCATGAGGCTCACAATGGAGGAAGTCGATTCATACACTCAAGTTGCTTCAAATAGACTTGTAAATTTTCCAACCATGAAATAACTAAATTGAAGATCAGTTTTTAAACTTAAATTAGATAAAACTGAATAAATATCTGAAATTTGGCTTCCTGGCTGTGCTAGGCAGAGTCCGAGTGCCCGGTGGCCAGCATGTGACTGGTGGTGGCAGCCTGGTGGCACAGTGTGAGGCCCTGCCCCTCGCCGTCCCAGACCGGGGCCGCTGCCTTGGATCCCTCGCATCCAACCCGACCCTCGGCCTCGATGTCCCCAAACCACGTGGTCCCCCTGCCCGCCAGCTGCCATCCTCTCAGCACCTTATCTTGAGAAAGGGGCAGGAGACTCTCAGACCAAGCTGGGAGGGCGGACCTGGCCACAGTCTCTGGCTGCCCGACGGGGCCCAGATGGGATGGGGTCAGAGGTCACCTGGCCCCCTCCTGCCCGGCCTCCGGGCAAAGGCCTCACCTGCTGGTGTCAAACTAATCAGAAGGGCGCAGGGAGGGCGGGTGAGGCCCGGGCCCCAGGGCGCCCTGTCCACCCCGCCTGGCCCGCTTACCAGCCCCCGCCCCGCCCTCCCCTCTCCCAGGCCTTGGCCTCTGCGGCCAAACGAAGGCCAGCTGCCTCGGCCTTGCCCTGCCAGCGGTGCCCGTGGGCCCTTCCCGTGTGCGACATGCTCCCTCCCCTGTGCACACGCATTGGGGTGAATGTGGACGCGGCTCACAGATGTCCCAATCGGGGTTTGCGCGCACGTGTCGCGTCCGGCACTTCCACACTCACGCCGAGCAGCCTTTGCAGAGTGAGCTGTGTCTGTGTAACGGGGTGAGCACCCGTGGGACGTGTGCCTGCGACTGCACGCGGTGCTTCGGGGTGACCACATGGCGTGTACGTGGCGTGCCTGTGGGCCGTGCACACCGACACGTGTGCACCAAGGTGCGTGCATCTAGTGGCAGAAATGCAGGCGTGCATTCCAGGGTGCGTCCAGGTGTGTGCCTGGGGTGTCCGTGTGCTTGGTGTGTGCACCGCGTAATGAGCAGACGGTGCAGCTTACACACGTGTGTTGCTGCTCCTTCAGGTGTGGACACGTTTGAGTCAGTGTGTGTTTGGCGTGTGCACGAGCGTGGGGCGTGTCTATGTGCGTAACATGTGTGTGCGCGCCTGCTCGTGAGTAGAGGGCACTCGTGTGCGCCGAGTGCTTCCAGAGGGGCCCTGGCGACCCCCTGACCCAGCGCGTGTTCCTGCTCAGAGCGGGACACATGCTCCTGATAAAGCGCCAGCCTGCGGCAGGCGTTAGTCACACCCGGAGCCCGTGCCCTGCTCCGGGGGCGCCTGCCTGACTCGGAAATAGAATTAACCCCAAAGTCAGCGCGGGGTAGCGGGGGAGGGGATCAAAGGGGAAGGGGCCCGGGAGGCGAGAAAGAGGCCGCTCCCCTTCCCTCTCCTTTCTCTCCTCCTTTCCCACCCCGTTCTGCTGCAGTTCCCTGTTGGGTCCTCCAGGGAGGCTTGGAGCTCCCGTGGGCCACCTTCTCCAGCCCCGCGACGGGAACCCAGCACAGCCCCACCCTCTGGCTGCCAGTTGGCGTGGGCTCTTGGCTCTTGGAGCCTCAGTCTTCCCACCTGTGAAATGGGGGCTGGGATGTGGCCCGCTGTCTTCAAGTGCACCTGTGCTTCCGTCCCCTCGCCCTCGGCTTCCTGGGCAGCCTCCCTGGGCTCCACACTGGGCTGCCCCAAGTCCACAGGCCTCCGAACACCCCTGTGGCCGGGCTCCCATGGTGTGCATTAAGAGTCACACCGCGGGGCTTCTGTGTGCGGGCTCACCTGTCACCCCTTACACCTACCTGGGCATCAGGCCAGCCGCGGGGCACTGGGTGAGAGGCCTGTTCCTCATTCATGTGCTTCTCAAAGCAATTTGTCCCCGACTTACAAATTTAAAAGCTAGGTTCAGAGAGGCTTGGTAGCTTTCCCAAGGTCCCACAGCAGGGGAATGGTGGATTCAGTGTCTCCTGACTTCAGCCTCCCACAGAGCCACCAGCTTGTCTGAGACGCTCAGTGAATGACACATACTAGACCTTCCTGTGCACCGTTCACACTCACAACTTCACGCGCACCCAGAGATCCGAATGCATCCCCAGTGTGTCTACACACTGACTCAAGACACAGATATACAGGTGGTGTGGGAGGAAGGAACGGGGACCGTTTATTGAGCATCTACTGTGGCCTGCATTCCGTCCCCTCAGCCACCCTGTGCCGTACGTGGCTATTCCCTTTGCACGGGTGAGGAAATGGCATCCCAGAGAGGTGATCTGCCCGAGGTCACCAGGGGTGACTATCCCAGGTGCCTTGCCCTGCCTGCCTGTCTCTGGAGGGTCACTCCAGGTGTGGGTGGAACACACACGTGGCCTCACTCCCAGGCAGCTGAGTCCCTTCTGAGGCCTCCCACCTTCCCAGGGCCACCGTCGCATCTTCCTTTCCTGCTCTGGCCATTGTCCGTCCGTCTGTCTGTCTCTCCCCGTCCCTGGAGGGAGCGGGGCCGGGGCCAGAGATGGGGCACGCGGCAGATTAATCTGGCCCTGGCGTTCCCAGAGGCCAAGCCTGGACTAATGATGGGGCTGATGGAACGCAGAAGTGTGGAGAGAATTTTAATAGAGCTGACAAGTCTAATAAGAACTCGTGTCTGGAAGGGTCCTCCTCTGGGGCTGCGGCTGACCAGCGCTGACGGCTGATATTTGTTTACTGGTTGGCATCGCCGCCCCTCTCCTGCCATCGCCTGATTAATCTAATTTGAGACGTTCAGAGCCCAGGCGCGGGCGCGGGGCAGGGGACGGGAGCCACGGAGAGACAGAGGGACAGGGAGGGCCATGACAGAGGCCCTAATGAGCAATGTCACAGTCCTGCCCTCGCCGGCCCCCTGCCTCCACCCCAGGGAGAGGCAGGCTCTGCAGGACGTTGGGTGCCCTTGAAGTCGGCTGGGGCCAGGGAGTGTGGCTTCCTGGTCTTCCCTTGGCCACCTCCACAGGGCCTGGCAAGCCCCTACTGTGTGTGGGCCAAGCGCCGGCAGCCCGGGGAAGTGAGAGGAGAGTGGCAGGGCACAGGTGGTACCCCTCCAGCTCCTCCGCGTCACACGCTGTGTGGGACTCTGGACCAGCGACGTCTGTGCCTGTCTCACACCAGACGCAAAGAGCGGTCGAGAAAATCAAGCCAACCCGGGATGCGGCTCGGCGGCAGCGCACCCGCCGGGCTGGGAAGCCCTGGGTTCAGCTCCCAGCACGAAAAAAATAAGCGAACGGGATCGTGTTCACCCACCACATGTGGAGCACAGGGTGGTAGGAGCAGCGGTCCGTGACGAGGGGACAGGCCACCCGACTTGGCCGTGTGCCCAATGTCACTGACATTGCTGGGGTAGGCGTGGGACCCGCGTGAGTCCTACACGCAGGGTGCTGGTGACGCTGCGGCGTGTTGGGGGAGCTGGCGTTGACTGCCTGGGTTTGCAGCCTGGCTTCGTGACTTAGGAGCTGTGTGACCTTGCAGGTTGGTCACACAGGACCTTGGCTCCCATGTCTGGAAGGGGCTCTTCATCCAGCAACCTCATAGAGCTGGTGTGGGGATTCAGTGACCAAAGAGCCTGCAGTGCCCTAGCAGCTCCAGCAAGGCCTGAGCTCACCTGTCACCTGCTGAGACTGCGTCCCTCTGACGGGGCACCCAGCTAGGAGAGACGGCAGGTCTCTGCAGGACCAGACTTGGGAGTACCACTCCCCATCCAGAGTAGGGCAGGGGCAGGTCCAGGGCAGGCGAGGCTGGCCACAGCCACCTCTGCTCTGCCACCCGGGAGCCTGGAGGCTGGCTGCACCTGGAAGCTCCCTCAGCCCCTGGACGGGCACACCTTCCTTACCACGCACCTTGGAGCCTGGCAAGCTGAGGGGCACAGGGCCAGGCACTCCAGTGGGACTCAAGGGCCCTTGTGTATCTTTTAGGAATCGGGGCCTTGGCCTGGGTCCTCTGTGACCGGCGTCTGAGGGCATCATCTCATGTGACCCTCCCTGCAGCACCTTGAGCTGGCTGGAACTTAAAGACAGGGACACAGGCCCAGAAAGGATTTGCCCAAAGCCACAGGAGCAGGAGGTGGCCACCTCTTTTGTCCCCACTTTCCTTCTTGCCCTGACCAAGGCCACACGTACTCACCAAGTCCCAGCCAAGGATCCCACGCACTGGGCAGCAGCCACCAAGCTCACATCACGGCAGACGCGGCCCCAGCCGACCGTTCCTAGGTGTCTCCTTTAGCCTCCGTGTTGTAGCAAATAGCCCCATTTTATAGACAAGGACACTGAGGCTCAGGTGGGTGAGGTATTATGCCCCAAAATCAGCAGGTGCAGGACTTGAACCTGGGTCACTGGACCACAGGGCGGTACAGCCTCCAGCAGCTATTGCTCCTGTCCCCCTGGCCCCCTGACCTTCCCCTCAGCCATTTCCATCACCTCCCCTCCCCCACCTGTCCTAGGCAGCAGCCCCCATCCTTGGGAAACGTCGTGTTCCCGTGTCCCCTGGTGGGCAGGTACTGGAGCGGTGTTGGGCAGGGCCTTGGACTCCTAGTGAGGTATTCTCTCTCACCTTTTCCTCGCCTCTGGATCCTAGAGGTCCTGGGGCATTGGACTGGCCACAGATGTAACATCTGGCTTGCGGGGCAGCATCTCTGGGCTCCTGGTGGCCACCTGCCCATCAGATCCCTTGGTCAGGCCTGATTTCTGCTCTAGCCTTAATGAGTGCAGGCCAGACGGAGCACACTGCCGTGTAGGCTGCTCACAGACACAGGTGGACACGTGGACCTGGCTCAGGTGACTCTGCTGCACAAGCCCAGCCGTTGCCTGTCATCTACTTGCAAAAGTGTGCCTGACTCGTGGTGGGTACGAGCACCAGCATCGCTCTCGCGTGAGCCTTCACACAGCCTCATTACTGCTTCCTGGAGACTGTTCACACGTGGTTCACACACACACACACACACACACACACACACACAGCCTCAGACTCGTCCAGCTCCTCTGCATGACCAGCGGCTGCAGGACTTGGCTCCCTGCACTTGGGGCCCTGGCTCCTCCTTCCGCATGGGCCCCTCAGCTCACCCACAACAGTCACCTGGGTGTTTGTGTGGGGTCTTGCTTCATCTGGGAGCAGGGCTCAGGGTTCAGAGCAGGAGGAAGGACCTTGCCCTCGTGACCAATGGGACCCAGTGAGACTCGCTGGCCATCCGCCACAGCTGGGTATGTTGAGGGCTTGTTATTCTTCCCTTGACACTGTGGAGACCCTCTGTACTTCTTTCCCTACGGGACCTACAAGAAAGCTATGAACGTAATAAGTGTTAGGTAAATGTGTGTTGAGTGTTGGAGAGGAGGCGAGGCAAAGCCTCATGAAGAGATGGAAGGAGGGAGGAGGAAGGCAGGCTAGGAGGGATGGATGGATGGACGGGGTGGATGGGCGGATGGATAGAGGGATGGACAGATGAGCAGATGGATATGTAGATGAATGGGTGGGTGGATGGATGGATGGATGGGTGAGTGAATGGATAGATGGATGGGTAGATTGATGAATGGATGGATGGATGGATGGATGGATGGATGGATGGATGTATGGATGGATGGATGGGTGAGTGAATGGATAGATGGATGGGTAGATTGATGAATGGATGGATGGATAAGTGGATGGGTGACTGGATGGGTAGATGAGTGGATGGATGGATGCAGAGAGGGAAGGAGGGAGGGAGGGAGGGATGGATGGATGGACTAAATGGAAGGAGAGAAGGAAAGAACCTCAATTTCTAGGAGTTTCTCTCTTTATTTCCAGCTGCTGTTGATTACCTGGCCAAAAACGTGAGCCTGTCCACACAGCGTCGCATGAAGCTTGGGGAGCACTCTGCTGTGTTGGGACTCCTGCCTGTGGAAACTGGTCAAGCCTACTAGGGCTCCCAGGGCGACTTGCCCCAGCCCGAGGCCCAGCCCCTCCCTTCCTGACCCTTGAGCCTCTTGCCTCCGTCCCTCCACATCCCCCAGGGGCCACAGGAGGCCAGGAAAGGAGCCCGTTCCCTTCTCATAGGCAGCCTCTGGAGATGCGCAGCCCATCCGTCAGTCACCTGTGGTTAGGGACCCTGAGTGACCCGTTGGAGTCAACCTGCAGTGCTCAGATCTACTGTGACCTCCACAGCCCAGCATGGAGACTGAGGCTCGTTCTGAACAGGCACCCCAGCCCCAGTGGGGGACAGTGCCTGAGATGAGACCCTGGGGCCTTTGGACCTTCCGCAGTGGGGATGCCCTAGCCAGAGGTACAGGTGAAGCTCATGGTCACTCTGTCAGCTCCCGGTGCTGGGAACCCACCTGCTAAGATGGCTCTTTGGCTCAGCATCAGAATCCACAGGTCTTTTCTCCTCAGGACACTGGAACTCCAGCAGAGGGGACCCTGGGGTCTTCCCAAGGGAGTCAGCAGAGTGACAGTCTTGGCCGCACCCAGGAATTCAGAGGGCTTTGGACGCTCCCCAGGCGGCCCTGATGCGTCTTGGGAACTAGCCGCGGAGGAGACTGGGAGGGGAGAGGCTTGACCAGGGGCTGGTCCACCTCTGCAGGCCGCGTCTGCCGGCCCAGCTACCGGGACCCACCGCAGGCATCAGGAGGCAGGGGGCTCTTCAGCCGAAACCCAGTTTCAACCATGCCCACCATGTGGGAGTTCGGGAAGCAGTTCAGCTTCCTCCTCAGCTGGATGGGAGGGACAGAGAGGGGAAGTCACCGGGAAAGAGGTGCAAGGTGGCCCAGAAGGGACTTTCCTGACCAGCATCCTTCCGTCCGCGGGCCAGCCATGGAGGCCCAGTGCTCCAGCTCCTGGCCTCATGTCCACAGCCCTGGAGTCCAGATCCCCGTGAAACCTCCGCAGAGTCGGAGCCCACCCGCACCTGCCCTGCCACGGGAGAGGCCTCCATCTCCCCGCCGTGGGCCCCTGGGTGCTGCTGAAGTGCAGGACTTCGGCCAGAGCTGTGGAGGACGTTCTTGGACTGGGCAGGGGTGGCCTGCCCTCCAGAGAAGTCTCCCAAGTCCCCTTGGCTTTCTGGTGGAGGCATGTCCCCGTCCCACCCGGAATGGCATCTTTCAATGCTGGTTCGCTCCTGGCCAAGAAGCCTCTGTCTCCTGACTGGGCACAGCTGACTTGGGCACATGTAGCCAGTTTTTCGAGCCACGGGCCTGGGCAGAGGAAGATGCCGAAGGTTCCAGAGAAGAGGAAAAGGCACCTTCCCTCCTTTCGGCCCTTCAGTGGCTTCCTCAGGCCCCGTTCTCCTAAGAGCCGGTTCACATCGCCGACTCTCCTCCCAGGGAGCGCCTCACCCCTTCACCTGCTCATCTTCACCACCACGGGTACACTCTGCTCAGATGGCCTCTATCAAGTGCTGCCGGCTACAGGACACTTGTGATGGGAGGCACAGCAAGGAATCCACAAGCACTGGACCCATTTGCTTGTCCCCACCTGGGCACGTGAGGCCACCCGTTGGCTCAATCCCAGCCTCTTGCCCTCAGCCAACAAGACATTCCCAGATGGCAGGGATGCTGCTTTGGGAGCTCACCTGAGGTCCTTCTTTCTGGGGAGCCAAATTGACAAGAAGCTAGGACAGTTGTCTGCATGAACATGACCTGCAGGACACATGCTCACCTGTTTCTCTTCTTCAGCACTGATCACACCAAGCCAGTCCTGGGCCGTGACCAGGATGGCTCAGACCTGTGGTTTAGAGCAACCTATTAATCACTGGGGACAAGTAGGCTCTGGTAGCAGTGGGCACCCAGATGGCAGTGGCCCATCAAGTTCAACCAAGGTTTCAACTGGAGCATCCCCTGGAAGAGACTTTGGGTTCTTCAAGCTCTGGACTAAAGGGAAGATCTTGTCCCTTAGAAGTGCTATCCTTGCTGTTGTAGCTGTCACAGCTGGAAGGCAACTCGAATGACCAACCCCATCTTCATTCACATTCCCTAGGTGGTCAATCCTTTCCCGGAGGCCCGGCTCAGAACACGTCTGAGTCTCTTTATATCCTATGTGACTCAGGAGTAGGGATCTCAGGCAGGTGACATCAAAACTGTCCATCCCAACACCAGGAGTGGCATTCCAGTGCTAGGACCAATTCCAATGATCTGCCCCCATGGTAAAACGAAACCAAGACCTGCTTGGGAAGAAACCAAATGATTTGTCCTTACATCCAACACCTCCGAAGTTCTCCCAAGCTACCATCTTGGTAGAAAATGTTACTGGTTTTCTGAGGGACCCTTAACCCCCAACAGATGTTCCCTAAAACCCCACGTATTCATGTGTCTAGCCAACCCAGTCTGTAAAATTCGGTCTTGTGTTGGCAGCTCCCAACTTCACCAAGAATATGATATTGGTTGGACAAGAGGCACGAAGCTTCAATCCCTTGGGGTTGACCACAGCCTAGAAAAAGCCTTGAAATCCAGTGGCCAGGCCAGCCCAATAAAACTCCCACCCATCCCTGTAAATAGAGTCCATAGCAAAAGAAGAGATGTCTCCTCCAACTATCCCAAGTAGCTACTGGTCCTACCTATGGGGGCCCCTCTCCTGAGCTCATTGTATATTAGTTGGAAACGTGGTGATGTGCTGTTTGTTTATAGGAAGTTGACTTTTTATATATAAATATATATACTAAAAAAAAGGAAAGAAACCCCCCACAGTGTGTGTCGTGCTAGTGCCAGGGACCATCTGTAGGGATATATCTGCATATCGTGTGCTTCAAATTATGCATTCCAGGCTCTCTCGGGCTCTTTCATTTCTGTTGCTTTGTTTTTTCACTTGGTATTTCTCTCTTGCTATGAAGAAAAAAAAAAAAGTGATGTGTAAGAACCAAGCTATGCTTTTATACTCTTATTTTTTGCTTGATTCACTTTTGCTGCTCTTTTGCTAGAGGAACCTGAAAGAGCAGAGGAAACAGAGAAATAGGGGAAGAAGAGAAAAAGAGAGAAGGATGCAGAAAGAGGAGGGGTGTCCAGAAGACAGACGAAAAGGCTGGAGGTCACAGGTCCTAGACTTTGAGCATTCCGCCAAATATCCGATGTTTTGGATGGAGCTGGTGAAACATTCTGAGATTTGGATCCTGGACCTTGGTCAGGAACTCCACGTTTGCCAATTCAAAACTTTCTCTGGATCCTCTCTCCGGCTGATGTTCTTATCAAGCTCCTGAATGTATCTTTCCGTATTGGATGCTTTGGGGGTACACAGGTCTTCTCTCCTCCCCTCCTACAGAAGCACCAAACCAAGACCAAATGGGCGCATTCCAGCCGCCATCTTGAATTGCTCCAAGACACCGTGTATGTAATGCTTCTTCTGTCGATTTTGACATGGCCAACCCCCTGACCTGGGAAATTGCCACATCATACTCTAGATCATTCCTCCTTCCTGTAACTGCAACACTGTTGCTCCCATGTCTGACTCACACCTGTTTTCCTCCACATGGAAGAGTGTGTGTGTGTGCGCGTGAGGGTGTGAGTGGGGTGTGTGCGTGTGTGTGAGGGTGTGTGTTTAAATATAATCGCACCATAATTTATTCAGCTATATGGAATAGTAGACTAGAAAGAAAAACTGGTATTTGCTTTAACTACCTGCTGCTTGTAAGCGCTGCCTCTGTAACTCAGGCGTAACTGTTATACATTAAAAGAAATTAAAAGCATTTTGAAGGTTCTGAGTACTCCATGGATTGCCATTGGGCGGCTGGGGACTGAGGGGTTTCAGGGAAGCCTTTTGATCTAATCCAGAAGGTCAAGGTGGGAACTGGGCCTCTCTTGCAGCCCACAGAGTCCCCCAGTGAAAAGTGGCTACAAGTATGCAGTTGGTGCCTAATCAATACCTGATCAGCAGAGGTAGCTGCTGGAGTGGATCTCTGAGCTCACGCAAGCGTGCAGTGTTGGAGAAGGAGGGGAACTTCAGTTCCCTGCCCCAGAACGAACTTCCCGTTGCTAAGCATAGAACCTTCTGGAGTTCTCTCCCAGGATGTAGGATGGAGAGGTGGAGGAGCGCTAGGAAACTGACGTGTCACCTGACACGGGGATTTTTCAGGCAGGTGGCCTGCTGATGGAGGAGCTGGAAGGGAGCGGAGGGCGGTGGGGGGGCAGGGAAGAAGCCAAGAGGGGCTCTAACTGGAGCCACCGTCAACCTGGCGCGGCAGGTGCTCTGGGTGGGTGCTGTGGCCATCAGCCCTGCTGTGAGCCGTGGGTGGCCCTCCGTGCCCTCTCAGTCATTGGCTGCTGGCTGCCCTGGGGACGTGGGTGGCTGAGTAGAGGGCTCACGTGTCCCGCCTCGCTGACGGAAGTGGCCCCGTGGGTCGAGGGAGTTCTGCAGAGAAGGGAGCAGCCACGAGCCTGTAGCAACATTTCAGGGACATGTGCACTGTCCCAAAAGAGGGGACCTGGGCAGGGACCAGCAGTGTCCACACCATCCTGTTCTCCTGGCCCCGAATTGGGGTATGCAGGCTTTCCAGGGTCCTGGTTTCCCTGGATGGTCTTCTAAACAGGAAGAGGGCCGGTGGGCAGTTTTGGAGAGAGCTCATATATAAAGAATTGACACCAGGCCAAAGGTCCTGTTGACCTTGGTTGATGGGCCCAGGCCTGGTTCTCCAGGGCAGGGTCTAGACAGAGGCTGGGTTTTCCCAGACTCTGAGACCAGCCAAGGGCTACGACCCCCAGGACCCTCCTCCACACCGAGTGCCTGCCAGCCCCCTAAGATTCCCAGCAGCCATGCTTCCAACTTGGACCCATCCCATGTCTGCCCCTCCGTCCCTCCCCGGCCAGGCCACCGTCACTGAGCCAGGAAGAGACAGGAGAGTCGAGAGCCACCAAGCTCTGCCCCAGCTCTGCATTGCTCTCTGTGGCCTGGAGACACTTTTCTCCTCTTGGACCCATTTCTGGACGTCTTTAGGAAGCAGGCCAGATAACCTGCAGGGCTCCCGTCACGACATGATCGCCTGAGCCGGAGGGGCTGGGTGCGGCGGCTGAGCGCCAGGAGCTGTCCACCACCATGCCCCGGAGTGCCCACCGAGCCCTCTTCGGGAACGGGGGAAAGATGAGGGATAGACATGCAGACCAGTGGCTTTGCCACAGGAGGCTGCGGACGGTGTCCTCCCAGCTTCGATGTCACACCGTCCTTATGGTGGATGAGCCTCCCAAGTTTTCCTGGGGGGACATGTGCTGGTGAGGGAAGAGTCTCCTGGGAGAGCAGAGGATGGAGCCACTGAGCCGGGAGGGACACACCAGGCAGAGCTGGGTACAGTCCCACCTGTCGGTGGTGGAGTCAGGAGCATCTGGTCCTCCAGGAACAGAGGATCCTTTTCCTTCCTCTGGTCAGAAGCTTGCTGGGGGAGTGGGACTCGCCCCAGAGGCAGCAGGAAGTGCGGCCGAGAGCTCCCATCCCGCCCCCAGAAAGGATCAAAGTGCACTTCCTCGGGTCAAGCCCCACCTTTGGTCCCTTTGGTCAGCAGGTCATGTCCCTTCAGCTGTCCTGTCCTTCACGTGGGAATAAAGACTATTCCCTGTGTCACGACAGAATTCAGCGGCCACCGAGCCTACGCCTAGGTGGTTCCGGGCTCGCTTCCTCTGGCCCCAGCCGTTCCCCGCTGTTGTTCCAGTCCCGTGTCTGTGGCTGGAGCAGGATCCTCAGCCTGGGTTTGCAGAGTGGAGCTTCCTTCGACTGCAGCTCTGGGGGCTGGGAGTCCAAGAGCAGGGCTGCCTGTCGTCCTGCGAGGACTCCTGTGTGGTAGCAAGGCAGAGTGCCAGGGGTGGGACAGAGCCACGTGCCAGGTGGGCTCTTCTCACGAAGCCACTCAAGCCATGGTGGCGGCGTAAAGGCCCCCAGCTCACACTCCCCGTGACTTGTGAACCTGGAGGTGGAGTTTGCCACCCGTGAACTTCAGGAGATGCCCTCGCCCTATGGCCCGTGGGAGAATGGGATCGGGCCAAGCGTTGTGGCCCCGGTACCCAGAGGAAAGCGGTGCGTGTGCCCAAACTGGACCCCGCTGCTCACCCTCCCCTGGCCAGAGCCAGTCCCGTGGCCACGCTGCACGTCCGAGGGAGCAGGGAGGTGAAGTCCCCTGTGCCTGAGAGGTGGGGTTGGGGCTCAGCCCTCAGGACTGCCCCCTCCCACCCGCCACAGAGCGTTGTCACGAGCCCACAGGAGCCCGGGTGCAGGGGGAGGCACTGCTGCCCTCCCGGATGGCCCTGGGCAGGGTGGGTGGGTGGGAGACCACTGAGAACCACCCACACAGTGGGTACGCCTGCCTCGTGGCCCTGTGGGGGTCCAGCCAGCTTGGTCAAATCCTCAGGAGGTGGGACTGCAACCCTTAAGGTATCGGGAAGGAAATCAAGGGTCCAGAGGTAACAGTGGCCTGCCGCAGCTCACATAACCGGGCAGTGGTCGAGACCAAGGGGCCAGGTCACACTGCAATGCCAAGGCACCGGGAGGTGGAGCAGGGTCCTGACTGAGGGTGGTGCCCACAGGAGCCTGGCAGGCTGCCTTTGGCCATCTGGCGGCACCCGGGAGTCTGCCCAGGGTCAGAGAGTCGGTGGCTCACGACAGGCGGCCATCGCACACTCACAGGTTTGCAGGTTGCTGCGCTTGGGCCAGTCAGGGTTGGCTGCAGGTACACATCTGGCCAGGGTGACCGGAAAGGCCCTGGCCCTGGTGACTGTCACCTTACACAAGACCCTATCACGGCAGCCTGGAGGGAGGCTCCCCTGCTGGCTGAGCGGAGCGAGCTGCTACGTTGGGAGCAGACCCTGCACTTGGAGATGAGGACACCCTCTAGGAGCCGGGAGTGACCCGTGTCCAGCAGCCAGCAAGAAAGTAGGGTAGTCACCCCTCCAACCACAAGGAGCTGAACGCCACCCAGGCCAGCAAACCCGGAAACAGATTGTCCCCCAGTCCAGCCTCCCGATGAGCTCCCAGCCCCTGCCCACCCCTGGACTTCAGCCTGGGGACCCCTCCACAGGGGCCAAGCCACGCTGGGCAGGACTTCTGACCTGCAGAGACTGAGGGACATGTGGGTGGTGTTCAAATCCATTGAGTTTGTCCTGCAGCAGGAGAAAACTCACACAGGTAGCTGAGCTCCAAGCTGCGGGTAAGACCACGTCTGTCCTAGGGCCCGGGAGGAAGGGAGCTCCAGGGCCACAGTTACAAAGGACCAGGGTTCAAAGGGCACTGTGGGTCCCATTTGTTTCAATATCGACTTCAGGCTTCTCTTGTCAGACCTACTGACTTCCCAAGGCCAAGGCAAGTCTCATGGCCAAGTTCAAAGTCGAGAATTGGGGAAGTGCCTTCCACCCACCTTGAGGCCCAGAAAGGGGATGGATGCCTGATTATATTACAGAGAAGCGAAGAACTGAGGCTGAGTATTTGGGAAATTGAGAAAAAATAATCCTCTGTCCCGTGAGAAATTGCTTACCAATAAGCAATTATCTCCAGGGTGGGCTTGAAGCCCATGAAGCCCCCTTCCCCAGCCCTGTCAAACTGGCTCACAGGCCTCCAAGAGAGGGAACTGGGATTGGGGAGGAGCAAGGGTGTATGAACTTCGAGATGAGGTTTGTGGGTCACCAGGAGCAGTGCCGGACGTTTGCACAGCAGCAGGAATATTCCCAGGCGGAGGGCTTAGTAAGAGCTGGGGTAGAAGCATCTGGCTTTCCAAGAACCTGGTGCTGGGCCATATGCACCTGGACCCTCGATCTCTCCCTCCTTTATGAAGCCAGCACTTCAGCTGCCCGGTCCATAGGGATGGGCATCCTCTGTCTCGAGGGCTTTAGGTACACAATTTGCCTACAACTTTAAGATAGCAGGCTCTAAAGTCAGAGGGCTACCAGGCCACCCGGTGGCAGGTGGGTTCCATCCTGAAACCACCACGGGGTGATCTTGCACAAGAGTTGTAAACCTCTCTGGGGACTCAACTTCCCCATCATCTATAAACTGGCATGGTGGCACCAACCTCCAAGGTGGATGTGGGATTAAATGTGACCGTGGAATTAAGAAACTAGATCAGCTTTCTTTAGTCTTGTTTCACAAATGTGCTTGATCATTGTACCTTTCCCTGTAGGAATACTTGATAACAGTTTAGGGAAGTTCATGGAGCTTCCTAGAAGCCCATGGAAAATAGGAAACTTGATGAGTTACACAAATATTGATGTCCATGAGAAAATAAGAAACTTGCTAAGAGAAGTGTCTTGCCAAAGAGAAAACTATTTGATGTGATAAATGACAACTTAAGAATAAACTCCTATAATAAGTGTAATCACAAAAATGAGAGATTACACTCCATTTATGTGTGCTCTATCAAAATGTGTAAATGCATTCTATTGTCATGTACAACTAATTAGGACAAATTAAATAATTAAAAAGAAAAGAATAAATTTGTGAAGTATATAAAGATGCATAGTGAAGACTGTTTCTTACAAAGGCTTTCTGGTGGCAGGTGAGGAGGGGAGACAACAGGATATGCCCTAGACACAGTTCCTTGATAACTTCACTTGATATAAGGATCATTAGGGACTATCTAGAGAAGGAAGCCAATACCATCAAGAAAATCTCTGCCTTATAAGGTCTATATCTAGACCTTTTACGTTTAATGTAATAAGTGATACAATTAGATTTAGGCTTGTCATTTTACTTTTTTCTGTTTGTAAACTCTTTTTGTTTCTCTCTTCCCTTTATGATGACTTCTTTTGAGTTACTTTAATACATTTTAATGTTTTCTTAGCCATCGATTGGCATTTGTGCTATACCTCTTTATATTATTTTTTAATGATAAGTCTAGGGATATAATAAACATACCTAACTTTTCACCATCTACTTAGAATTAATATTTTACCTAAAAGTACAAAATAAAATATAAACGCTCTATGACACTCAATGTTATAGTCACCGTTGTATTAATGCACATATACCAATTCCTCTCAGACAATTGTATACTTTTCAGTCATGTTTTAAAGAACTTAGAAAATAATCTGTTATATTTACCAAGATATCTAACATTTCTGTTACTCTGTCTTTATTCCTAAAGTTCCAAGTTTCCCTCTGGGATCAGTTTCCTTCAGCCAGAATAACTTGTTAACCTTTCTTTAGTGCATTCCTATGGTCAGGAATTCTTCTTTTTTTTTTTTTTTTCACCCAAGAATGTATCTTTTCCTTCATCTCTGAAGGATATTTTTCTAC
The DNA here is from genome assembly GCF_902686445.1 of Sciurus carolinensis. NCBI lineage: Eukaryota > Metazoa > Chordata > Mammalia > Rodentia > Sciuridae > Sciurus > Sciurus carolinensis. The sequence goes on along the minus strand of NC_062213.1, from coordinate 196,344,180 downwards.
AGAGAAGATTGTAGGCAGATAGCTCTTTTCTTTAGAAGGTGTTCCGATATCTTTGAGCTTCATGGTTTCTGATAACATATCTGTGGTCATTTGTACAATTCCTTCTAGTTATGGAACATATATTTTCCCCCCTCTGCCAGCTTTAAAGATTTTTCTTTCATTGTCAAAAGTTTGCTTTGATTATATTTGTGCATTTGGGGGATCATCTTGAATATTTTTATCTTTTCAATAAGTCTGGGAAATTTTCAGCTATTAGTTTCATAAAATATTTTTTTCTGTCTCTTTCTTACTCTTCCTAGTCTGGGATTTCAATGGCATCGTGTCAGATCTTTTCTTAGGTTCACACAGTTCTCTGAGCCTCTGTTCATTTTTTAAAAATCAATTTTCTCTGTTCTTCAGATTAGACAATTTCTCTTAATCTGTCCTCCAGTTCAATGACTCTTCTCCATTATCTCTCTCCTGCTATTAAGTTCATCAGTGAATTTTTGAAACATTTCTGATATTGTATGTTTCAGTTATAAAATTTCCATCTGGTTCTTTTCCATAACTTCTGTTTCCACACCAAGAATCTCTACCTTTTCATCCTTTCAAAGACTATGCACCCATACCTCACAGAATATGGTTCTAATAGCCACATTAGGGTCTTGGATCATTCCAGCACCTGATTCATTACAGGGTTAGCATCTGTCAATTGTCTTTCCCTTCAGAATTGGTTAAGAATTTCCAGTTTTTAGGCTGTCAAGTAATTTTGGACTTTCTGAAAAGTATGTCATGAAACTCTGGATCCTGTTAAAATTCTCTGGAGAATGGGAGTTTTGTTTATTTGTTTGTTTTGTTTTGTTATGATTTTCACTTAGCAGACCCAGGAGGGATCCAAAGGCAAAGTTTTCAGTTGTCCTTGGCCTATGGGTTCATGGAGAGTGGTGTCTCTTCCAGGGATGACATGGGACAGTGCACAGTGTTGTCACCAGGGGTGGTCACCTTGGTCTTAGGGGAGCCATGACAGACTGCCCATGGGACTGACCTTTACTCCCTGGATCCTCTGCAGGTTTTGCAGTATTGTCTTATTAGCCAGGATAGGCTTGGTTCTGCTGCAGAGGTGGATGATCCCTGTTTTAGTCAGATTTTTTGTTTGTTTTGTTTTGTTTGCTACTGCAGCCAAAAGACCTGACAAGAACAATTAGAGGGGGAAAAGGTTATTGGGGGCTCTTGGTTTCAGAGGTCTCGGTCCATAGGTGGCTGAGTCCTTTGCTCTGGACCTCAGGCGAGGCAGAACCTCACGGTGGAAGAAGTGGGGGTGGAAAGTGGCTCAGGCTATCACATCAGGAAGCAGAGAGTCGCCACTCACCAGGGACAAACCACATGCCCCAAAGGCACGCCTCCAATGCCCCGCCTCCTCCACCACACCCACCTGCCTCCAGTTAGCACTCAGTGAACGCCCGTCAGGGGTTAACTCACTGACTGGGTGAAGGCTCCCATGGCCCAGCCGCTTCTCCTCCACGCCTTCTGGCATTGTCTCACCCATGAGCTTTGGGGGGCACCTCACATCCAAGCCACACAACCCTCAAATCTCAGGCCCCCCAACACAATTAAGGGCTTTTGTTTTTTTCTCCACGATGTTCCCACACCAGTGGGAGCTTGTGGCCTCTGAGGTCACTGTCTAGGGAAGAGAGGGAAGTGAGGCACACTTGACAAGTACGAGTGCCATTTTCTTCACAGGTCACTAGCCAGACCTGGTCCTGTGACTCCAGCTTACTATTTATTTATTTATTCATTTATTTATGGTTCCAGGGATTGAACCCAGGGCACTCAACTACTGAGCCACATCCCCAGCACTTTCTATTTCTTATTTAGAGACAAGGTCTCACTGAGTTGTTTAGGGCCTCACTACATTGCTGAGGCTGACTTAGAACTCGAGTTCCTCCTGCCTCAGCCTCCCAAGTGGCTGGGATTACAGGCATGTGCCCCTGAACCTGGTTCTGCAGTTTACTACGGCAAGAGAGTCTGGGAGGTACAGGACAGGGCATGGGACACTTGTCGGGAGGAAGCCCAGTCCCCAGGTAACCACCCTCTGAGCACGAGACGATCTTCATTCCTTCCCAGGCACCGAGCAGGCATGGCCTTGTCCATCCATACCCCACACCCAGCCAGAATTCCTGGAGAGTTTCCAAAACGCCATACCCATTCCTGGGTCTGGAGACACTGAAACAGTCCAAGCTGCCCAGACTTTGGATGAGGAAGAGGGACCCACTTAGTACAGGGAGAAGAGAGGAGGAAGCTGAGGGCTTCAGTAGGACTTCACTGGCAGCGCAGCCACCAGGCACTCCAGATGAGACCTCGTCCCAGCTGTCACTGAGGGCCGTGCAGAGTGGCATAGCCCCAGAGTCCTTCATGGGTAATGGGAACTCTGCCTTCGTCCTGCTCTGTGGATAATTCAGGGCTAGCATCTCTCCAGGGCCACCGCAGGCTTAGGGCTGTGGGCTGTCCATCTGGACTAAGGGTGGACCAAGGATAGCACTAAGGTGAGGTCTGGGGACAGGTGGAGTCCTTCAGGGAAATAGTGAGGTCCTCGTGGTGCTGGAAAGACGCCCCCTAGGGACTTGGTCCTTACTCAGTGCACGGGCTGACGCTGCTCCCTGGATCTCTCCCCTGATCCTCAAGACACCCTGGGAATTGAAAGCGGTCAGCTTGGGTTTTCTGATAAGGAGGCCGAGGTCTAGAGAGGCGGAGTCTACCCTAGATGACAGCATGGGTGTGCAGCCGGCCTTGGTGTCTACACTTTGAAAAACCTCATCAGATGAAAAGTCTCACTAGAGCAAGGACACGGCCCTCACCGGCTCCGTCCGTTAGAAACTCACCGCCAATCTCGTTCATCCGCACCTGGGCCCACCTCCCCTCCACATCCACAGGATGAAGAGCCTGGCATGGGGTGGCGTCCGTGCTGTCTGCTGGTGTGAATAAGGGAGCCGCCCCAAGCACCCCCTGAGTCAAAGGTATGTTTAGAGTCTCCAGAGGGCAGCCAGCCATGGCGGGAAGGAGGCTCCACCTGTTGCTATGGCCACAGGACACTCAGTGAACTCAGGACATCCCACGAGCCTCGGTCTCCTCCAGAACATCGTGACACCATGGCTCAAGAAATTGCTGGAACTGAATGCAGGCGCATGCTAGGCAGAGTCTGGCTGTGGCCGGGTGTTCTGCCAGGTGCCTGTCTTTGGGTAACTCGCTCATGGATTTGAGCCTCAGTCTCCTCATCTGTAAAATGGGTAAAAATAGTACCTGCCCCAAGGGGCAGATAAAGGGGGGAGTCTATGCTAAATTTGGGCGCCAGGCACTTAGTAGGTGCTGACTGATAGTCGATTCCTAATGAGTTGCTGATCATCGGAAGCCTGCTATGTGGAAAAGTGCCAGATAGGACAAGCACTGTCAATGTAAGAGGGGACAGTTCTGGATCAGGCTAGCTTCAGAGGAGAGTAACAGTTCTTGTCCCCGCCCCCTGGGGACGTTTAACCCTGGCTAGAGGCAGTTTAGTGTCATATGTGCGGGTGGGCTGCTCCTGGCGCCTGGTGAGCTGCAGCCATGTGTGCTGTGAACTATCCTACAAAGCCCGGGTCAGTCTCTACAATATAGTTATCTGACCCCAAATCTTAGCACCGAGATTGAGAAACCCTCAGTTAGAGGGGACCACGCAGAGCTGGTCCCATTACAGAGGCTGCTAGACTGAGCACTCAGGCATACAAGGCTGTCCAGAGGCACCGAATAAACAGAATGTCCCCATCTTGACCACAGAAGCAATTGATCTGGTTCTCTCTGGAAGACAGCTCCATGTGGCAGGGTGCCTGCTTTCAGTTGGACACATTTTGTCGTATACAGAGTGTCCTCTCCAAGCCTGGCGGCTGGTCTGAGGGTCGGGGGGAGGGGTCTGCTAACGAGGGTCCCTGATGCGTCCCAGGTAGCATGTCAGCAGCGGCGGGTGTGTGTCTGGCCCCAACCTGCAGGCACCCACGGAGCAGGGGCGCAGGGAAGGCTCACGGGCTCCGGAACCAGAGGTGCTGCTGTGTAAATCCTGGCTCTCGGGCTGGGGATGTCACTCAGCGAGAGGGAGCTTTTGGGTTCCATCCCCAGACAGCCAAAAACAAAACAAAACAAATCCTGGTCTCGGTGGCTGCTGGGCGGCTTCCACAAAGGACCTAACCCCGCCAAGACTCAGTTTGCTCATCTGTGAGTGAGCACAGCAGGGACTGTTTCAGAGGCCCCGGGAGAGAGCCCACCAGCTGCGTCCCTGGGGCACAGGGCGGTCCAAAGTCGGGAGTCCCTCTGTTAATTCTCAGCGCAGGCCGTTTCTTCTACACTGATCCATTCATGCACTTTTCCACTCACTCACTCACTCATTGTTTCACTCACTCACTTATTGATTCACTCACTCACTCATTGATTCACTCACTCATTGATTCACTCACTCATTGATTCACTCACTCTTTCACTCACTCAGTCATCCATCCACTTACTCATTCACTCATTCATTCATTTACTCACTCATTCATTCACTCACTCACTCAGTCTTCCATCCACTCACTCATTCACTCATTCACTCACTCATTGATTCACTCATTCATTCACTCACTCAGTCATCCATCCACTCACTCATTTATTCACTCACTCATTCACTCAGTCATCCATTCACTCACTCGCTCACTCACTCACTCATTTGTGATAGGAGATTGGAAGGTTGGACTGAGCAGCGTCCAGATGACGGAGGCCCCGGAACCTGGCACAGAGCTTAGACTTTGATTCGTTCTTTCTAAGAACAAAGGAGCGCCACCAAGGTTTTCAGTGCTGAGTTACATTAGAGAAAGAGTGTCTGAGACTAGCCTGTGGGCAGGCTGGAGGTGCCGCAGGGAGCCAGGGTCCAGTGACAGTGGTGGCCCAGATGAGTGGTGGCAGTGGCAGGTCCAGCAACGGGTGGGACGAGGAGCCGGCAGGTCTTGCTGTAGCGCTAGGAGCGGGAAGGGAGTGCGTGGAGGGGCCTGGGCTCTGGGTCTGGACCGTGGGCAGACCTGGGGCCGTCCCTGAGCTCCTAGGACCAGGGAAGGAGCCAGTTGGAAGCAGGGAGCTGGGAATGGAGACCCAACTGGTCTGTCCCCGGTGTCAGAGCTGAGAAGGCGGAGGAGCTGCCCCAGTGGGGGACACTGGTGGCTGGTGAGCCGCTGCCTGCAGCCCTGAAGGGGCTGGCGGTTCCTGTGATCGTGCAGAGAGCGAGTGAGGTAGAGAGAGGAGAGGCAAAGAGCCGGGGCGGCCCTTCAGAGTTCAGACGCAGACGGGGCTCAGCAAGCAGTCTGCAGCCACAGCTAGGACCGGTGGAGAGCAGGAGAAAGGCTCAGGAGCAGGCGGGGACGAGGCGGTGGCCTGGCACGTGGTCCGTCCCTCAGCAAAGCCGGGAGGTCTGCCCGGGATGCCCGGGCCACCGGCAAGTGCAGCTGTCAGCGCACACTCGCTGGAAGGTTGCCGAGGGAGCCTCGCTCTGCCCTGCCTGCGCTGCGCCCGGCTCCCCTGCCCCGTTAGCCGCATGCCCTAGAGTCCTGCCAGGTGCTCCGGGTGGCACTGCTGGGAGGGGTCTTCCTGGGCTCCCGCTGGCTCTCAGGGCCTGGGACCCTCCCTGGGCCCTGCCTGCGCCAGGTGGGAAATCCGGAGCAGTTCCGCAAGCTCTGGGCACCTGCAGCTCCTCCCTGTGTCGCACCGGGGTGCGGAGGGGTGGGGACAGACTCAGGATCAGACTTAGGATTCCTCTCTGCTCACCCTGAGCCCTCGGTCTTCCTGAGACGGGATGGCATTTCCGGGAGCAGGAGTGAGCTGAAGGGACATCAAGACCAGGCCACCGGATGCCCTGGGCACTGTCTCCTGCCTTCAAGCCCGTGGAGAGCACAGGTTCCCAGACCTGGCTGCTGAGTGCTAGCGGCAGAGCGAACAGCAGCGTCCAGGCCCTGCCCCGCCCGGCCGCCTTAAGTCAGGACCACTGGGAACAGAGCCCAGTATCGACATCGTTATTGCTGTTATTATTATGGGTCCCCATTTGCTTCCGACACCCACCAGTATTGACAGCCAATGGGGACACTGAGGCCCTGGGACTCTGACCCTAACCCTCTTCTAACCCTGAGCTCCTCCAGACGCAGACAGAAGCCTGGCATCCCCTCCCCATCTGTCGTAGATCTCCGGAGAGGGAGCGTGGTGGGCATGGAGAGCCTGGGATTGGCATTAAACTCATCTGGGTTCCTTTTTAGCCATGTGACCTGGGGCAAGTTGTCCCAGCCTGAATCCTGGGAAAGATAAGTCCTTAAGTAGCAGTTGTACGACTCTCCCGTCGCCAGGAACTGTTGGGGCACAGCAGCCCTTGAATCACGCCCCCTCCCCACAGTCAAGGGAGGGGGAAAGCACTGGTACCATGCTGCGGTTGGGGACACTTCAGAGGGGAAGTCACACCGCAAAGGACGCTCGGCTAGGGTCGGGCTGCAGCCCCTTCCTTCTCTACTGACAAAGGGGCCCGGGGTTAGGGTCTGGGACAGCTGCTTCTGGGTGGCAGGCCCCGTCTCAGGAGAGGTTTGGAAATTGCTGGTCAAGTGAGCAAGATAAAGGTGGGGAGGAGAAGCCGCTATGCGGGCCCTACAGTGACCACGGACTCCACTCGGGACGGAGAGGGAGAGGTTCACTACTCGGGCAGGAACTTGCTAGTCATCCGTCTCTGGCGTAGGGTACTCATGGCCATGCCTCTGATTTTCTTTTCTTTTTATTTGGGTACTGGGAATTGAACTCAGGGGCACTCGACCACTGAGCCACCCCCAGCCCTATTTTGTATTTTATTTAGAGACAGGGTCTCCTTGAGTTGCTTAGGGCCTCACTTTTGCTGAGGCTGACTTTGAACTCACCATCCTCCTGCCTCAGCCTCCTGAGCAGCTGGGATTACAGGCGTGTGCCACCACACCTAACGGTCATGCCTCTGGTTGGAGGGGACCCATTTACCAATGGAAATGGTAAAATGCTGCGGTCCAGAGTCAGCGAGGTGACAAGAGTCTCTACCTCCTCCTGGTCCAGAGCCCCTTCTGACATACCAGAGTTTAAAAAAAAAAAAAAAAATCATCGAGTTTTTTAGAAAACTCCAGGTAACATTTCTTTGGAGAAAACAAAATCCAATTCTGGTTTTTGCCCCAAAGTAAAAGTCCGCACCCTTGACGGATAGGCACCAGGCGTAGGCGGGGCGTATGGCATCTACCACATCAGCACTGGGTGGCTGACTTTCTTCCTGACAGCCAGACTTCCCTGAGCCCCCGTGCTGGATGGCGAGTTAAGGGCTCTGCTTGTGTTACCTCAGAGGGGGGCCAACTTTCCCATAAAGGCCCAGGTGGCAAAATTTGCAGCCCGGTGGGCTACCTATACCATTACAGCTACTCAACTCCACCACTGCTGCAGGGGAGTGGCCACGTGGGGACCCAGGAGCGGGTCCTTGGCCAGTAGAAATTTCTCCATGAGTCCATAAATTTCAGTCCATGACTTTCATATAACTTTACCTCACAAGATATCCTTCTTTACTTTTTCAACTGTTAAAAAAATGCAAAAACCACTCTCAGCTCCCGGGCCAAATGGAGCATTTGGCCTGAGCCTGGCGTTTGCAGAAACAACCCTATGACGCAAATTTTGTTGTCACCCCAACTGAAAGATGAGGAAACCGTCCCAGAAAAGCTCAGGCATTCCTGTGGGGTCTCAGAGCCAGTGTGGTCACAAAGTAGGGGCGGGTGTGGGCCACCGAGTACTTGAGGCGGGTTCTTCACTCCAGGGATGCAGAAGCTTCGCTTGGAGAAGTTGAGCCTCTGACTTTAGATCTGGGGGAAGCTGAGGCCCAGAGAAGGATCCAGGCCACAACCTACGGGGGCGGGACACACAGGGAGACAGGCGCGGAGCCCTGCCCGGCCCCCGGCAGCCCGGGGCTCATCCTCGGACCTGCTCCTCTATCCCTGCTAACGGTCATCTCTCAGCAGATCTGGACATGCTGTCAGGAGTGTGGCCTTGTCCGAGGTGGGTGCAGGGGCCTGGGAGCGGGAGGGGGCAGAGGGGCCGCGGTGTCCCCACACACGCACACACGACGGCTTCCATTCCCTGAGATGTCCACCTGCTTTTAGGAATATAAGTGGATTTGTAACAAGCATTGCAACTGCATATAAGGCATTCAGACATGGAGACAATTTTACTAGATAATAGACTATCATGCAGGATACAATTTAAATTAAAAAATGCAATTTTCACCTTGAAATGAACAAATGATTACAATTTCTATACAAATTAAGGCATTCAGCTTCTCTTTCAGTAGTGGCACCAGCCCATGAAATATGACATAATTACCATGAAATACATTTTCAAATATTTTGATTTTTGTCCGCCGCTTTTTAAAAAACATAGGCCGCCTTCTAGGTCTCGGAGTGTGTGTTGGCATTTCCCACCTTCTGGGAAAAACACATTAAAAAGAAAAGCCAAAGTCCCCGAAGATGAAGCTGGCCCCCCTCGCTGCCCTCCCCGGCTCCTCACCCCTACGAGTTCCCCGGCCTCCCCCTCCCCCTCCCTTGGCTCAGAGATAAAATTGAAAAAAGGCAGACGGAGGAGAGGGGACGCAGGCGACCCGCTCCAAAGCCTGAGATTTATCTAAGTTGCTACGCTTATCTGCAGAATCACATCTGCTGGTATCTCCAACCAACCCGCCTCCCACTCCCCCTGGAAATGGCTCCCCCGGCCCCCGGCGCTCCCCCTACCCGGCATTCCCCCCTCCATCTTCACTCTGATTTTTTAATTATTTCCCATTCTGTTGTCTCTTGGTGGCTGGAGATGAGAGGATGAGCAGCCACCGCCTGGGCCTTGATCCGGCCTCGTGGAACTTTGGGGTTCAGAAGGAGTGGATGAGCGTGGCAGTCGGGGGTCATAGCTCCCTTGGTGGACTTCTCAAGCTGGGTGACATTGGCAAAGGTCATTCCTACTGCCCTCCTCCTCCTCCTTGTGTCTATCAGCCCGCCATCTTGAATTCCATCCCTCTGGTCTGAGCTTGGAGAGGCCTCTGGGTCAATAGACCTGCATCCAAACAACCTAAAAGTAGACCCTGGACTTCTCCCTTGGTTCTGGTCTTGGTTCTGAGCCACCTGTTCCAACCTATTATCTGCTAGGAACTCCCAGTTCCCCGGAGATTGTCCTCAGGACTGGACTTCAATCTATAGTTTGTTCCCTGTCCCTCTCTGGGCTATCCATGTCCTCCTGACCCTCCTCAAGGGTCATTCTGGCCCTTCCTGTGGGTCTAGAGTGACCTGGTCGGAATTTCACCCCGCTCAGCTTAGCCTTCCCCCCTCTTGGGGACGTCAAAGGAGCAGGAAGAAGACGCAGGTGGTGCCGCCCCCTCTAAAAGTTCCAACTGCTTCCATCTGGTCCCATCTTGCAACTGCCTTGCAGGGAGAACCCCACTCAAGGGACACACTCAACATCCTACAAGGGAACAGCCAGGAGTTCCAGACCAAGGCAGGGAACCCCAGAGCAGCTCCACACCGCGGCCACGCCTTCCCGTGGCTTGCTTAGAAGGTGCGTCAAGGGGATTTGTAAACTCGGACCCCACCCTCTTCCTCTGACCCCGTCCTCCCCTGCAGCCCACCCTAGGAAACCAGGGTCAGGTGGAAACTGGGTCATTCTCCCGCTCAGAAAGTAAAGCAGATCAGATTACATTTTTATGTCTCTATGTTTTATTCTATGTTTTATTCCACAGTGAAGCCCACCACTGTGTCATCAGCAAGCTCCAATAAAAAACTAAAAAACAAAATTTGTGAGAATAATCCATGTATCAGTACACTTTTGAAATGTTATTAAAATATCATCTGCTATTAAAAAAAAAGAAAAGAAAGTAAGAGAGCACACCCTGGTAGAAAGGGAGCAGGTTTTAGGATCAGACGCTCAGTGTTCCAGAAGCGGATCTCCCAGGCTGACCAAGTCACCCTGTCCCTGGGCCTCAGCCTTCCGTCCATGAGAGGGAGGGTTTGTCCTGCGGGGAGGCCTGAGGACTGGCTTTGCCTGAGCGTGGTGGGCCTTCAGCACTGAGTGTCCCTCTCTTGCTCTGGCTCCCAGCTTGCTAAGGGATTCTGAGGTCTTAAAAAAAAAAAAAATCCTTCTAGGTCGTTCATCAGACAAAACCCAAACTCACAAAAGTCCATCACTTACAAACTCATGGACACTTGGGTGAGTCAGGTGTCTCCACCTGCAATGGACGCAGCGCATTGGAGGGTGCATCTGAGCATCAGGGAGGGTGTGGTGGGAGCTGAAGGGAAGCAGGCAGGAGAGAGAAGATGGTCATAAAAATGTCCACCAGACATCCACTCTCTCAGCCACCGTGCCAAGGGCCTCTATCCCATTAATCCTCACAACAATATTATGACATTAATATTAACCTAATTTAACCAGTGGGAAAACTGAGTCACAGAAAGGTTATGTTATTTGCCCAAGTTCACACAGCTAGGAGGTGACAGAGCTGGGATTTGAACCCATGCTTCCTGGCTCCAAAAGAGACACTGTACTCAAGTGTTCTAGGTAGACCAGATGGCCAGGTTTTCCCAATTATTTATTTTCTTAGTAAAACGACATAATTGAATAGGATACAGCCTAGGAACAGAGTCCTGTCCATAGCCAGAGGGTTGAGTGTGACATGTACACAATTATCTCCAACCCAAGGCAGAGTTCACGGATGCCTGCACAGGAAGCCACGTACCAAGCCCTGTGGTCAGAACACACCCCAGGAGCAGGTGAAGCGGTGGCGGTGGGGAGAGGGCCGCAGACACCCAGGCGCTCTGTGGACAAAGCCCGCACATGGCCTGGCCATTGGATCTCCACATCCTCCTCACCTGCTAGACAAAGGGACCAATCTGAAGTCACTGGTCTGCATCTCCAAGAAAGAAGAAAGGAAGCACGAGAGTCCGCCCCAGGGCCACAGCCCACCCCAAACCCACACCTATTTAACTGGCTACACTTTCACATTTTTGCAGTGCTGGGGATTGAACCCAGGGCCTCGTGCGTGCTAGGCAAGCGTCTACCACTGAGCTGCACCCCCAGTCAAAATGGTGGAAAATTTTAAAGCTTATAATCATACGTAAACTTTGCATTCTGATCCCAGATGCATGCGGTATTGTGAAACTGTGCCAATTGGGTTCTGAATTTCCCGCCTAAAAATCCTGTCCAAAATCAGGGCTGCCAACCCTCAGAAAAGTCATATGTAGTTTTCCTGTGACTCTTTGTGTCTACAGACTCAGGGAAAGTCCAGGTCCTCTTCCATAGCCGGTTCCAAGCCAAAGATCTTCGAGGTTAATGTCCCATATTTTCCCAGAGTCGTGTTAACAACCTGGCTTTGGGTCGCCGTCGCCTGTAATGAGGACATTATTCTAACGCTCCTGCCCTGCCTCCTTCCAGTGCCCAGGCTGCCCAGTCCCAGGCTGACCGTGGAAGCCCCCCAGTCCTCAGTCCACCTGTCCCCAGTGTCTGGTTCTAAGTCACTGACCTGCTGTCCCTTTTCTCTTGAAGAGCACATATGCTGGGCAATTCCCTCCCTCCTGCCTGCACCCCCGTGAGACTTGACTGGAGGTAGGGCAATTGGTGGTCCTGGGAACAGAGGGAAACGGCAGCCAGGGACGTCATCTGAGATCCCGTTACGCAGTGTAATTGCAGTTTAGCAGCCGTCGCAGGAGCTGGGTGCTCCCCGAGTCCTCCGCGTGCCTTGCACAGGTGAACCCTCCAGCCATCCTACGGGCTACTGCTTCATTCCCATTGTACGGAGGAGAAGACCGAGGCTCGGGGAGGGCCAATGAGTGTCCCCAATCCCCCAGCCATCCCCCATGGCTGTTTGACCCCAGTTCCATCCTCCCTTGAACCCATGAGTGCAGACGGGACGGCGGAGAAGGGAGACTGGCCTCCCGAGCCAGACGCAGCAAAGATCAGAGGTTGACTGAGTGAAGCGTTGAGCGAGGGAGCAGAGACCACCAGCCAGCGCTCAGAGGGTGAAGGTCACCCCATCTCAAGCTAATGGGTGCTTGGAAGGACTGAGATCTTCCCGAGATCACACGCTGAAAGTGCCGGGGACGCCGGTGGTGGGAGGGAGCGGCTGGGCCCGGGTCTGCAGCTGGGGGCTGGCTTCCTCCCCCACCACCCGCCTGCACCCTGGCCTGGCATCCCGAGGCCTCGGAGGGACATTGGCACCAGCTTCTGATGGCCTTGGATTCGGGGACCTCGGAGATGCTTTAGGGAAAACAAATGTGAACGTTGGGCCTTGCAGGTGAAAACCCATCTGTTTCAAAGGCAGGATTCGCTAAATCACGTCTCAAAAGAAAGCTGAGTCCAGGCGACCAGGCGGGTGGGCTGGAGGTCACAGCCCTCCCGCCTCAGTCACTGGCCAAGGGTCCCACTCCTGGAAATCCAAGTCTCCGGGAAAATCCTACAGTGGGCAAAGCTCTCTCCGTGGGGACACCCCGAGTAGTGAAATAGCATGGAGCAGCCCCGAGTCTGGCAACAGGAGGACTCCAGGAGACACGGTGCTCCTGGAGGAGGCCACTCCGCAGCCATTAAACAGGTCGGCGAGGAGCCTAACGTCCTGGGGACGGGACGAATGGCCCAGGACAAAACCCTGACTCCGTGGTCTGATCTCAAAGATGCTGGAGCACCCAGAGGGCGGTGAGAACGGGGAGAAGGTCCCTGGAAGTCACCCGGAGCAGGAATTAGGACTTTCCTTTCTCGTCCCCAGACGGTGGCTCTATCACCTTGACAACTCGAAGCTCACTAAACGGGAAAGGCAGACAAGAAAGGTTGTCAGGGAAGCCTGGAGGGAAGGCGGGCGCTGGACCATCGCCCTGGCCGGGGACATCGCCCCACGGAAGCTGCTTCTGCAGGAGGAAGAGATTTAACAAAATCCCCCAAACTTCAAGCCCAAAAGGAAAGTTCCCGAGGACAAGCGCTGCCCACTCCGTCCCTGGGATGCTCCAGGAAGACACCCAGGCTGTCTGGTGGCCCTGCGCCTCTCTGTCTCACAGGACAGTGGGGCACATATTCCAAGGCCCCCACTCACAAGCCCTGGTACTGCCATTGCTAAGTAGAAGATTCTGGTCTCAACAGGGACCAGAGTGGCCTGCGGCGATCCTCACGCGCTGGCCCAGGACAGGACAAGAAGTCTTCTCTTCCTGATTCCTGTCACAGCAGCCACCGAGTACTGACAGCCTCCTGTGTGTCAGGCACAGAGCGAGCCCTTGACCTTCGTGACCTATTCCATCCGGGTCACCCCTCAGAAGACGGTGTTCAGAGATGTGCCACGGAGTCCTTCCGTGGAGTGGTGGGGCCGCCGTGAAGCGGGTCTCTGTGACCTTCCCGCCTCCTGGCACAGCTCGCCGGGCGGGAGGCGGGAGCCAAGCAGACCCTGCTCGCCCGAGCGCCTTGCTCCCGCGCTGCGGCTTAGGCGGGAGCGCACACGCCATCCGCTGTTCACCCAGAATGAGCTCCAAGATCAACAGGTGGCTGAAGAAAATAAAAGGATAAAGCCTGAAACCGTACACCGCGTTCGTGTATGAAAGGAAAAAAGAGAATAAATCCGTGTTTGCACAGGCGTTTACAGCCGTCTCTGAAGGCGCGGGAGAAGCTGGTTTCGTGGGCTACCTCTAGGGAGGGGACGGGGACATGCCTTTGCCTTTGTCCTTTTGAATTCTGAATCGTGTGAATGCATCCTCTTATTTGATGTATTTGCATCAAGTTTATGAATTTTAAAACTTTAAGAGAAGCAGAACACGTGGCCCTGGAGGATGCAGCCAAGAGGAAGCCGCCGGCCACCGACATGCCGGGACAGGCTCCCGCCGCGCTCCGGAGCGGTGCTCGGGTTCGCAGTGGCGGACCTGGATTCCGGCTCTGCCGCGCCAGGGCGACTTCTGTGCGCCACCAGACGGCACTTTACGGGGCCCCTGCGGGTGAAGTCACGAGGTTCTGGAGCAGGGCTGTCTGGAGGAAAGAGGTCAAGAGCATTTGACTGACAAAGACTGTGAGGGAGGATTTTATTCTTTTGACAGGCAGAACGTGCCCCTTCGACATAGCAGAGCCAAGTGGGGTCCGGGGAGCAAGAGTGGACCACACATTCACCCCCCTGACCTTGGAGCTCACGTTGTGTTCCGTGGAGACAGGTGGTAAGCAACAGAAAAGTAAATATTAAGAATAGCGATTGCAGCTTGTGCTGCACCCAGGGAAAGGAGCAGAGGAGGGGAACAGGCTGCACTAAACGCCCTGAGGAGGCTGTATCTGCCATCCACCTCAATAATGCAGAGGAGGCAGCCACCCCGAGGTCAGGAAAGGCATCCCAGACAAGCAACAGCAAGTGCAAAGGCCCTGAGGTGGAGTCCCTCAGAGACAGAGATTATGAGCCCCGAGGCAAGGACTCACTGCAGTGGGTGACTTGGCAAGTCACTCAACCTCTGCCACCTTAAATTCCTCCCTAGAAGCAGAATGATAGTAGCTACCAAATCCCAAGTTTGACTGGAGGTCAAGTGCTGTACTGAGCCCTAAGGAGCCTGTTCTCCTCCTCCATTAACCTCATCAGAGATTCTCAAAGCACCCGCCATGAGCCCTGCATCACTTGAGAAATTGTGAGAAATGCAAATCACCAGTCAGGTGGGGGATCCCACACCAGTGACTCAGGAGGCTGAGGCAGGAGGATCTCAAGTTGAATGAGGCCAGCCTCAGTAACTTAGCAAGAAAATATCTCAAACTGAAAATATAAGAGGGGCTGGGGATGCAGCTCAGTCAGGGGCAGAGCAACCCTGCGTTCAGTCCCCAGTGCCAAAGAAAGAAAAAGAAAGGCGAAACATCCAGGTCCACCCTGGACCGAAGGTGCCCCTCCGGGGAGGGTCCCGCAGGCTGCTTGAACCAGCCACCCACCCGCCCGGGCTGCACGAGACCCACAGACCTGCATCCTCGCCACCTCCTCCTCTCCCCAGGCCCTTCTCCCGCACTGCTTCCTGAAATCACCTTTGACAAGCCTCCGAGGCCACAGGGAGCTCCCCCGCGCCTCCCAATGTCACCAGCGTTAAGGGGCTGGAGTCCCCAGCCTTTGCCACACGCCTTCCGGGCCCTGCAGGCAGAGGCCCTGCCCCTGGAGCCTCAGGTAAGAGCCTTCAGCTCGTTAAAGGTGTCAACGTGCGTGAAGTTTGGAACACCTGCCAAGGAGCAGGCACGAAACCCAGAAATGACAGTCCCTGGGGCCCTTCCCACCCGCCTGCGCCTGCTTCCCTCCCTGCGTCCGGGCACCAGGCAGGCACCTGCCGACTCCCACCTCCACCATTCCGCCCCTGCGGTGACCTCTCTCTGGAATGCTCTTCCTCTCCCCCAGCCCCCTCCACCTTGCGCCCGCTCCCTCCCTGCCAGCCGTCAGCCCTGGGTGCTGGAAAGGCCTGGTTGATGTCTGTCTGCCTTCCCCCCGGGACGTGCATGGGTCATATTTGTCTCCATATCCCCTGGACTTAATTTTTTTTTGTTGGCATCAGAGATTGAACCCAGGGGCACTCGACCACTGAGCCACGTCCCCAACCCTATTTTGTATTTTATTTAGAGGCAGGGTCTCACTGAGCTCCTTCGGGCCCAAGTTGCTGAGGCTGGCCTTGAACTCTTGATCCTCCTGCCTCAGCCTCCCGAGCCGCTGGGATGACAGGCGTGTACCACCGCGCCCGGCTCCAGCTCTGGCTCTGGTCCTTCACGAGCCTTTCATAAACGTTTGTTAAGTGAAAACTAGGAATGAGTTGAATTATTTTTATTTTATTTTTTAATGAATTAGAGTTACAGGGATTGGCAAATACAGGTCTTTGAGACAACAAGTGACATTCAGACTACGTCCACGTCAGTCTCGTGTACTGACTGTCCCGAGCTGTGTTTCTGCAAGCACAGGTGTTTGTGGCGTGCGTGGGAGGGTGTGGGCAGCAGGACCCCACCGAGCAGCGCAAGCTACCGGGAAGACCGCCCCGGCGGTGTGTGAAGGGCTCTCCTGGTCTCCAGATCCCCAGTGTCTTCGGGGGGCCAGGAGGGTCCCTGCACTGGCTGGTGCCTGTCCTCCCTGTCTAGCCCGGGACCTCCACCCTGGTCGGCTGAGTGTGGGCCACAACTCGGTGGCAGGTAAGCTCTGGTGGGGGTTCCCGTGGGAGGGGCCGTCAGGACAAGGAGTGCCACAGCCCCCCAGGGACAGCAGGGGAAGAGGAAGGCCAGCAGGCATGGGCAGAAGGAGAGAGAAGCGTGGCGAGTCTTCTGAACTTCATTCAACAGATTTATTGAGCATTTACTCTGTTCCGGGGGCTTGGAAGGGACTCCAAGACCCTCTGCTCTGGGTGGGGACACAGAGGCCCAGGCGGGGGAAAGCCCTCGCCCAGAGGCAGCTCGGGACTAGAACTGGGGCCTTAGCCCTCCGTCCAAGCTCAGAGTCCACACAGGGAGCAGAGGAGAGGTCACAACCAGAAGGTCCACCCTCACCTGGGGAGGGGAAGGTGCTCTCTGGAGGACGGGGCTCCCGGGCTGGGTGCGTCTGTTTATCCTGCCACTGACCCTGGACCTGTTTCTGTCCTCTATCCCAGCAGTCCCTGCAGCTGTGCCTGCCCCCCTCTGGCCCCCCGACTGTCACGGATTAGTCCAGGGACCCTGGGGACAGGGGAGGGAACATCTGGATCCTGTTAAGACCTAGCTGGGGGTGTGGGGGTGGAGATGCTAAGCCAGCAGACCAAGGGACCTAAATAAGTTTCAGAACCTCAGCAGGGTCCTGGCGTTGTGGGTGAGGGGCCAGGGGCCACAGACCCGGGCGGGCCAGGAAGGTGGGATCAGACAGACCGGAGGACCCTTCCTGAGCCGCTGGGGCCAAGCAGGCGCAGGATTATGGAATTAGTTCAGGAGGCCACGCCGGGCAGGGGCTGGCGAAGGTGGCCTCAGGCAGTGGCCCAGCCAAGCGGTCTCCACCTCCCTGGGGACACTGGGCACTGGGGGTTTAGCAGGAATATGGTTCGGTTTAGGGCCAGCCCTGCAGAACAGGACAAATCACATTCAGCTTGAAATTCCAGGCTGGTCACGGCTGCCCAGGTGAAGGCTGCGGACCGGATCGGCAGGGCGGCCCGAGGGGCTGTGCAGGGCGTGGTGGGCTCCCCGCCGCGGAGGGGCCCAGGGGCCTCACTGCTGTTCAGGTTGCTACCCAGCATGCCCTGCTCCGTGGGGAGGACTGGGAGGACCAGAAGGAAGCCGGCGGCGACCACCACTTTCAAACCCGGCCCAGGCCCCGCCTGGTTCAGAGAGGCGGCCCGAGAGGGAAGGCGAGGAGCAACTTCCTGCAAGAGCTGACGCTAAAGCTGGAGGAGGAGACCGAGCCAGGCCGGCTGGGCAGGACCAACACCGAGGGGGCGGGCGGCCGTGGGCCTGGCGGGTGCCACAGGGCAGCGTGGGCTTGCACCAGCTGCTGTCGGAATTCGGATGGGGCAGGGAGGTCCGGGTGTTGGTAAAGGCTCTGAACGCCAGGCTCAGCGGGTCAGACTTTCTCTCGCGAGTAATAGGGAGCCATGGAAGGCTCCTAAGGATGGCAGGGGCGTGACTAGGGAAACATTATCGGAACAACCAGGGGAGCCCTCAAAATGGGTTAAAGAGAAAAGAGTGGACCCAGCAGGGCAGGCCAGCAAGGACCACGGTGTCCTGAACAGGAGACAGGACAGATGCATCCATCACGAAGAGAAGGAAGTGAAATTACGATGATTATCAAAATTATAGAGCAGCGTTTTCTGGAAGATTCCAAGTGTTGGGCCTTATTCTGGGAGCATGCTCGGAAGTGGCGTCATTACCACTTAATAAACAAGGAAGCAGAGGGGACACCAACTGGACGGTCCCTGTCTGGGATCCAGGCATTTTACCCCCGAGGCTGCCTCCCCCAGTGCAGGGTGAGGTCCAGGCACCTGAAGGGCCAGGGCTGGGCCCCAAGGCACTGACCCGGACGCCCCGTCCTTCCTGAGCCTTCCTGGGCCGGGCCGCCCTCCGGACACCGGGCTCGGAGGCACTCCACGGAAGGCATCGGCGTGGACAAGCTTCCCGCAAAGTCTGTGTGAGACGCGTCTCCTGCTGTGGGACAGGTGGGCAGATGAGGCAGGAGGACGAGGACACTCTCCCCTTCCTGTGCTTTTCTGCAGTTCTAGGGACTGAGCCCAGAGGTGCTCCAGCACCGAGCTACATCCCAGCCCTTTAAAAAATACACGCATTTTTATTTTGAGGCAGGACCTCAGACGGGCCTCAAACATATGATCCTCCTTCCTCAGCCTCTCTAGGGGCTGGGATTTAAGAGTGTTCCCTGCACCCCGCTCCCCTCTGTTCCTTAATCTAGCAAGGTTTTTTAGCTAGGTTGGAATTTCAGGGACAAAAAGCAGATGCGGTGGTCGGGGCGGAGGGTGCCACAGAAAGACGGTGCTAGATTACAGTCAGGATCAGGTGTCCTGGGGTCACACATACCCAGGTTCCAGTCCAGGCTCTTGCTGGTACCAGTTGTATGCCACTTTGGGCAATTCACCTCTCTGAACCTGCTTCCTTGTCTATAAAATAGAAATAATGAGAATAATGATGTCTTCTCAGGATTTTTGTTAGCATTCCATGAAGTCTTAAAGGTAAAGCACTTAGCTCCAGGACTGGTACCTGATAGGTAATATAAACCATCCTCAGGACAGAACCTGGGGACTGTCCCCTGTGACTGTGCAACACCATGGGGGACGCCAATCAGGTCTGAGATGGTGGGGTGTTCTGCACTCCAGGGCGGGTGGTGGTGGTCAGGTATATGCCTGCCACCTGGGCCCAATGGGGCTGCAGGTATACTAGCATTCACATCTGGGTCCCAGGCCAGTGCTTCTTGGGGGTCCAGGTGAAGATAGGAATGGCAGTGTTGGCAGAGGTGGGGACAAGGGGGACAGCGTAGGTGAGGGCAGCAGCGGTGACGAGGTTAGGTGATAGGGGAGCACCCCCTGAATCCTGCCACCTCTGCCCGTACTTTTGTGTATAAAGGAAACAGTGCCACCATGGCCCCATTCTGACACTCACAGGTGGGCACACTGGTCTCCCCTCACCCCATGAGGGGTGCTGAATCAGCCCCATTTTACTGCCGGGGAGGCCGAGGCCCAGAGAGGCTGAGCGGCTGGCCCACTACCCACAGCAACAAGCAGAAGCCCAGGCTCCAGCCCAGGCCTGTGTGACCGCAGGGCCCTCCCAAGCCCCCAAGCCGCCCCAGCCCCTGGCTCACCCGAGGGTCCCGGCCACACTGCATGGACTTGGGGTGGAATTGCAGAGTGTCTTGCAGTGTCCAGGGAGTTTCCAGAAAGAGGTGTTGGCTGGCAGCAAGGGGAGGGTCTCGAGACACCACCGGAAAAGCAGACCCCTCTGGGTCTAAGCACCTGCGGGCCAAAGTCAGAGTCCTGTGCTTGGCTGCTGAGTGTCCCTGGGCCGGTGGCCTGTTTCTCTGTGTCTCTAGTCCCTCGCCCAGGGAAGGGGGCTCCAGGATCAGGCCGGGTTCTCGGGGGTTCTGGGTCATTGTAAATGTTGTTTAATGTTTGTGAATGTTTGCGTCTGATGGAGCCTGGCCAACAGCAGGCACTGAACAGGGCGTCCCAGGCCAGGCCCCCCCGGCAGACTGGCCTTTGGTGCTCAGGACCAGGTGGTGCTGGGAGGCAGAACCGTCCCCTGGCTGGGGAAGGCCCGTCCGAGTCCAGGGGCGCAAGCCGCCAGCAGGGGCCTTGCCCTCTCCAGGCTTAGGGGTCCGTCACCCTCCTCCCACAGGGAGCCCTGCTCCTCACCCTGCTCCCCACCCACGTCCAGGAGGCCCCCCGGCCTGAGAGCCCCGGGAGCCCCCATGTGAGGCCAACGCTAACTCAGAGGCCGGAGAGGTGGACTCAGCCTGCAGTTCTGAGTCTGTGTCCGAGCTGTCGGCAGCCCAGCCTTGGGTGGACCACGAGCACCGGGCCTGATTAGGTGCGTTTCTGAGCGCCTGCTGTATACCAGACACTGTCCTTGGCGCTGGAGACCCAGCTGAAGGCTGAGTCCCCGCTGGTAGAGCCCCAGCACCCTGATGGGACCGTGATCACCAACAGATCTGACTGTGTGAGAGTCGGTCATGCGGGAGGGACGGGCCTGGTGGAGGGAAGTCGAGGGGGCCACGGGGTGAGAGGAGGAGGGAATTAAAGATGGTAGACATCTAGGCTAACGATTTTTAAAAAGCCCACCCTTTGGGTCTCCCCCTAGGCACCGGGGGAGGGAAGATGGAGCCCGGGGGATGTGAGGTGAACTCAGGAGAGCTCTGCTCGGGGAACATCCTGCAGAGCCTCTTGCCGGAAGCCTCCTGCGCGCCGCCTGCCCGCGGGGCCTGTCAAGCCTCTGGCAAAGGCCCACCTGCCAAGCCCGCTTCCTCAGCTGTGCGATGGGCCCCAAGCCCCGCCCAGCAGAGCGATTGGCACCTACGACTGTCACACAGCCCCGCCCTGTTCGCTCAGCAGCATTGCTGAGCGCCTGCTGGATACACGGCGAGGCAGAAGCTGGAGACCCTGTCCTGACCCAACTCTGCCACCTGCTTCACCCCCTGGGTGCCCGTGGTGCCCGGCCTCAGCAGCTGGGAGTCCCCAGGCGGGAAAGGGCAGCGGCTCCTTTAAGGCAGGTCCCAGCTGGGCGGCCTGGATATTGGAGAGGGACGAGACGAGGTG
This sequence comes from Sciurus carolinensis, assembly GCF_902686445.1. Taxonomy (NCBI): domain Eukaryota; kingdom Metazoa; phylum Chordata; class Mammalia; order Rodentia; family Sciuridae; genus Sciurus; species Sciurus carolinensis. Next base: position 196,323,412 of record NC_062213.1, on the reverse strand, counting down.
GCGGAGGAGGCGCACGGCCAGCTGCGCCCGAGCGTCTCCTTATGTATTCATGAGCTGTGAGGAAAGGAAATAAAAGGATTCATTATCGCCAAAGTGTTACTAATGACACGTACCTGGAGCCGGGCACCTCTGGAAATCCAATGCGACACACTCGGGAGAGAGCGCCGTCCCGGCCCCGCGCGGCCCAGGGAGAGGGTCCCCTCCCGGCCCCGGCTCATTGCCATTCACTCGGGCGACATTTACAATTCTTCTGCCATTATGTCCGACCAGGGCCTCTGAGCCTCTGTCATGACCCGCACATTAGCTGAAAATTGGAAATTCCACAGCGTGGCCGTGGCCAGGGCCCAGCCGCGGAGGGCGGGGACGCGACCGGTGCGGACCCCAGGGCCCGGGTGGGGACAGGAGAAGGCCCCGCACTGTGGCCTTCACGGTTCCCGCCACCACGAGCCGTCCCCAAGGTGGTGGCCCATCAGGCCAAGCCCAGCCCCGGGCCCAGGCCAGGCCCCAGCCCTCCCCGACCCTGGCCTGGGCCTCCCTGCCTCCAGATCCTCAGGAAAATCCTCCCCTTTGTTCCCTTCAAAGGATGGGTGGCAATAGGAACAACCGCCCCCCAGAGACTCCAACCCCATCTGGGCGCCAGGTGGGAGGGAGCCAGGAGCTTCAGGTGAGCTTCGTCCCCGACCCTGGTCCCCACGACAGAGCAGAGACCCGGCTCGCAGGGGCGCTGGGGTCTGCCCCAGGTTGCAGAGGGCCAGTGGAGCGGCTCCACCTGTCCCAGGGTGACCCGGCCCTGGCACCGCCTGGCACCGCCTGGCAAGTCCGAGCCCAGGCTGGCTCCTCCCAGCGCCTCTGCTCACTGACCCCAGACCCCGGGGTCCAGCTGTCCCACGTGGGCGCCTGTCTGGGGGGCCTTCGCGCTGCCCCCAGGTGGGTGTTCCCTGCCCCCTCTGGGTGTAGAGCCCCGTGACTGTACAGTGAGCCCGAGGGCTGCGTCTGTCCCTGGACTGGGGACTCGGAAGACGGGCCTGAGCCCCACCCAGGGAGGCCTTCAGGAGGAGCGACCCATAGGATGCAGGGCTTCAAATGGACAGTGGCCGACTTTCCAACGGAGTGTCGCTCGAGGAAAAAATAAACAGGCAGACCAACCCTGAGTCTGCTTGCGCCCGTGTCGCCAGGGGCATTGGTTCTCCTAGCTTAGACTGCGCCCCTGCTGAGACACACCCCAGGTGCCAGCCTGAGGTGGACACGGCCCTCGTCCCTTACGCCCCATCGTGCGGGTGGGCCCATGGCACGGGCCCAGCAGGTGAGGGGCGCAGGCCGGCCGGGCCTTTGCTGATCCCGCCTTCCGCCTCCATTGGAAACGCAGTGGGCGCTGGGCCCGGCCTGGGGCGACCCTGCCACCTCCTTCACCCAATTCTGCCGGGAGGGCGTCAGGCGCCGCCCCAGAAGCTGACGGACAGGACAGGCGGATCCCACAGGGCAGTGTCCAGTCAGGGAGGCAGGAGACGCCAAGATGAGTAAGTCCAGAGCCTGGCGACCCCACCCGGGAGGTTCAGGAAGGGGCCGCGCCAGACCCTGGTGCTGGACACCGAGCAGCGGTGGCCCCCGAGGGAGGGTTGGCTGGACGGGGCGGAGGGGCCCCCGGGATGGAAGTGCTCCCCCTGACTGGGGTGGCGGCGCGGGCAGGTGGGCTTGTCAGCACCCCCCAAAGGGCACCTGCCAGGCCCGTGCCTCTGCGTGTCACCAAGGAACCTCGGCAGAGTCCGAGCAAAACCCACGTGTGTGCAAAAGAGCTCGCGTGAGATTCGCTAAATGCCAAGGAGGAAAGGGAGGGGAAGCGGCTGGGGGGTCCGGAGCTGAGCTGGGGCGTCCAGGCAGGGAGAAGAAGACAGAGGCAGGGCAGAGGACAGGAGGGCAGGAGGCCAGGAGGGGCAGGAGGCCGGAGGGGCAGGAGGACAGGAGGGGCAGGAGGACAGGAGGGGGTGTGCACAGGAGGGGCAGGTGGACAGGAGGGGCAGGTGGACAGGAGGGGCAGGTGGACAGAAGGGGCAGGTGGACAGGAGGACAGGAGGGGCAGGAGGACAGGAGGACAGGAGGGGCAGGAGGACAGGAGGGGCAGGAGGACAGGAGGGGGGGTGCACAGAAGGGGCAGGAGGACAGGAGGGGGTGTGCACAGGAGGGGCAGGTGGACAGGAGGGGCAGGTGGACAGGAGGGGCAGGTGGACAGAAGGGGCAGGTGGACAGGAGGACAGGAGGGGCAGGAGGACAGGAGGACAGGAGGGGCAGGAGGACAGGAGGGGCAGGAGGACAGGAGGGCAGGAGGCCGGGAGGGGCAGGAGGCCGGGAGGGGCAGGAGGACAGGAGGGGCAGGAGGACAGGAGGGGCAGGAGGACAGGAGGGGGGGTGCACAGGAGGGGCAGGAGGACAGGAGGGGCAGGTGGACAGGAGGGGCAGGTGGACAGGAGGGGCAGGTGGACAGGAGGACAGGAGGGGCAGGAGGACAGGAGGACAGGAGGGGCAGGAGGACAGGAGGGGCAGGAGGACAGGAGGACAGGAGGCCAGGAGGGGGTGTGCACAGGAGGGGCAGGTGGACAGGAGGGGCAGGTGGACAGGAGGGGCAGGTGGACAGGAGGGGCAGGTGGACAGGAGGACAGGAGGACAGGAGGGCAGGAGGCCAGGAGGGGGGGTGGACAGGAGGGGCAGGAGGCCAGGAGGACAGGAGGCCAGGAGGGGCAGGAGGACAGGAGGGGCAGGAGGACAGGAGGGGCGGCGGGAGAGGAGCCATGTGAGGAAACAGCGTGTGAGTGCAGGAAAACCAGGTCTTGTCCAGAAAGGCCGGTCCCCGGGGAACAGACGTGGGTTTGCCTGGCGTCACTTCCGAGTCTGGAGGCCTGGGGGGCAGCGGCAGCCTCCTGCGCAGCGCCCGGCCGGGACCTGGTCTGAGGAGATGTCCCGTCCAGGTTCCGGCGTCCTGAGGCAGGCAGCCCAAGGGGCCGCTGTGCCCGTGGAGACAGGCCAGCCCCTCAGCCACCACATCCCTGCCAAGTCCCCACTGTCCCCTCCCCTGGCTGCCCGGACCCCCAGGAGGGGCCGGAGGGGTGGACGTGCCCTCTGACCCCTGCTCACGGCACACGGCCACTCCAGACGGGCCGCAGGGCTCCACGCACAGGGCCAAGCGGCAGAGTCTTGCTTGTGTTTTAGGCGCGTCTCCTGGTTGCAGGACACGACACCGCCCTCCTATTTATTTTACGTGGTGCCGAGGCTCCAACCCGGCCCCTCGCACGTGCTAGACGATCCCTCCACCACCGAGCCCCGGCCCAGACCCACAGCAAGGTGGCCACGGCACAGAGCGTCCCCGTGACGGGAGGCAGGCAAAAATGCCTTCAACCGACCGCAGAGAGCTGACCTTAAACACAATCCTGAAGGAGAGGACAAGCCCCTGGCCAGACATCACCAGGACGGTGAGGCGGCAGCGCCCGGGCAGCGGCATCCTGGCTTCTACGCGGCGCGGGGCTCCCACTGGAACATTTTCCTAGAAGTTTTTCTACAGATACACGCGAAATAGACAAACCCACGAAAAAATAGCCTCAAGAGAATCGAACAGACACTCCATGAAAAGAAAAGGTGCAAATGGCCGATCACCAGGGAAGACCCTCGGCTGCCCTGACCGTTCAGAAAGTGGGCCTGTGAGCGCGTCCCAGAGGGGAGGAGGCCAGCCCCGCGTGCGTGGGGGTCTGGCGCTCTGGCTCTCGGGTGCACACGGGGCTGGACACCCACAGTGTCCTGAGCTGAGCCAGGCCACCCAGGCCCGGCAGCCCCTTAGCTACAGGTCCAACATGAGTACCAGCCACCAGAAGGCCCAGCCGTCAGGGACCCCACCCGGAATCCATCGCGTGTCCCTCAACAGCAGAGGGTCGGCAGAGGCAGCACCTGGGTGCAGCAGGATCCAGGGCCACCAAGCGGGGAGAGCAGCAGCCTGCAGAGAGGCCCCGACTCAAGAGGGCAACACGCTGAGAGTCCATTGACTCCGGAAGTGGGGCAGTGGTGACCCCGCAGGGACCCGGGGGCTCCAGGACCTGGCGACGTGGTTTCCGGCCCCAGTGCTGGCCACGCACGGGTGTCCACGGCTGGAAAGCCTCCCGCTGCGACTCATCCCCGCGCTCGGGTCTGTGCTGAACTCACGCTCCCGTGAGACGCTCTTAGATCTTTTAGAAAATGAAAGCCGCTGCTTAGCACACGAGCCCGAGGCCCCGATGGCCGCTGACCAGGGTCCTTGTCGCTGAGCTTCCAAGACAGTCGCTTCCTCCTGGAAGAGAACAGCTTTCCCCTCTTTTCTGTGAAGTGTGGGAGCGGGGGAAGAGCGTGGGGTGGTCAGAAAGATCTTGGGACGCTTGTGACCCAGGAGGGACAACTGTGTTCCCATTCCGTTACCCCGTGCTTTGGGAATCCGATGAACCTCAGGATCGAGCCCCCGGCATGGAGCATAAAAGAAAAGCGAAGCTGGTAGCGCCTCTGGACCTGGCTGTGCGCCTCCGGTGCCGGGAACGCACCCCTGTGAAGCAGGCCAGGCCCTCCCTTGACCCTCCAGCAGGCAGAATCCACCTCCTCCCACACCCCTGCTCCCGTTTCTCCATCCCTCTTCCAGCATCAACCTCCCTGGGGGCATGAGTCCCACCCCAGCCCCGGCCCCCACACCGCCTAAAGCCGGGGGCTGCTCTCCGCAGGGCAGGGCTGGTTCGCTACCCGCCTCAGCCGGTTCCTCTTGGCTCCCATTCCCAGGGAGAACCTGGGCAGGGCATAAAGAACGGGGCTCCGGCTCACTGTGGGGCGGAGCCTGGTGGCAGGCAAGGACGTGCCTGCGGTGCTGAGGGGCCTGGGAGCTGGGGGGCACTGATGCCCCAAGTGGCATGGGGAGGGGTAGAGGAGACACCCCGCCGGCCCGGGCTTGCTGGGGTGGGGGCGATCTTGCTACCGGTAACCAAGAGCGTCCTAAGCCTGGGTGTTTGGGGTCTCGACTAATCTTCCTGGCTGTGCTGCCACCGAGGAGGAGCCTGAGGGGCTGCGTCTCTGGGCTCGAGACAAGTGCTCCTGACGAGCTGAAGGTGGGCTCCAGACTCTTGTCCGTCTCAGCTAAGGACAGCGGTTCCTCCATGAAGATGGGGTGTGGAGCAGGAGGAGGACACCCAGGAAGGCTTCCTGGAGGAGGTGGCCCCAGAGCCTGAATTCACCAACAGGCCGGATCACATATAAATCGGACTGTGGCGCCGCCCTGCCGCAGCCTGCCGAGCCAATCCTGCCTACCCGACCCGGAGCCAGCCTGCCGGAGCCGGGCTGCAGGAACCCCAGGGCCGTCCCCAGCGACAGCCTAGGGAGCTAAAATCACTTCTCTAACAATTGACCACAAATGACCAGGAATTGGTTAATAACGGGGGATTCTCTGATTTTCGTCCCTGTCTCCAACTTAGAACCAGCCAGAGAAGGAAACAGGGCCTCTAACCAAGGCCCTAGGACGCCGGGCCCCCGTCAGCCGCTGCGGCCCCCACACCAGCACCTCCGCTCAGGGCACACCCAGGCCTCTCCCGGCCGCCTGCCTTCGAGTCCACCAAGACCCAAGTGGCCACAGTGACAGTGGCTCAGTCCCTGCTACAAGTTCAGAACAAAGCACGCTGCCTTCCCCACTTGGTGGGTCTCCTTGGGTCTCGGCAGGTAGACATCTACCAGGTGGCACAAGAGGGAGAGAGAAAGGTGGAAGAGCACTGTTGGCTCAGGCACCGAGGAGAACGAGAGCCGAGGCCACGGGGAGGGGCGCGCACCAAGAAAACTCCTACTCAGCCCACAACGCCCGCTTGGTGAGGTCCCTCCACACAGAACCATGAATACTTTCGGGGTCTGCACAGCCCTGTGGACCTGCAGCCCACCCTGCAGCCCTGGAGACGCTCCCATCCCCAGGTGAGGGGCAAGTGACCCTGTTGCCAAGGCCAACGAGCGGCTCCTGGGCGCCAGCCGGCGTGAGCGCCTAAGCCCGCGCGGCCCTGCCCGCCCGCTGCCCACCCGCTGCCGGAGCCTCCCTGGCACGTGGGCCGTCTTTCCACCCGAGCCGCCCCCTCCGCGTGCTAACGGCGCAGTCTGGCGGAGCGCGCTGATTTAATCAGGCTGGACACAGGATCTCCTGCTGCCACCGCTTGTACTGCCCGGGGCCCAGGATGCTCAGATTGACGCACAGACGCTGTTCTCCGTGTTCGTCAGCTTCTCAGCAGGTGCCAGCTTTCCCCAGGCCCTGGGCCCAGGCCCCACGTCGGCGCCCAGAGGCTCCACTCCTACCCCCAGCTTCACCTAAACCAGGCCCCGCCTGGGGACCGGGCGTGAGCGGGACATCCCAGGCCAGAGGAGGGGCCTGGGGACCCAGTTCAGATGTTGGAATCCGCCCTGGGCCGAGCCTGGAGGGAGACAGACGTTAGCCTGGGGCAGAAACAGCTGCCCTCTGGCTGGGCCATGCACCCAGGGGACACGCAGGGGACAAGCAACTTCACCGCCACCCCATCTTCAATCCAACCAGCCATGTCTGACTCGTACCTGGTGTCCGGCCGCAGGGAACCAGTCTGCCTTTAAGGCCGAGCTCTCTGGGCCTCAGTGTTCCTATCTGCAGAATGGGCACCCAACCGTGCATGGACCCTGCACAGGACAAGCGTGAGGATCCTGGAGAGTCGTCACTGTGACCGTGAAGGGACCCGCGGTGCCAAGCAGAGGCCCGGCAGGGCGCTGGGGCTGGGCTCGAGCCCCGTGCAGCCCCCCAGGCTGAGGCCTTAGACACCTGCCCCCCAGCCTGTCCTCTCCGTGCAAAAAGAGGCAGAGGAAAGAGAACCAGGATCAGTCATGAGGCACCGTTCCGGGCTCTTCAGAAGGTGGGGCCCCACAATGCCCCACGTCACAATGAAAGAGACTGAGGTCCAGTGACAGGCCCAGGTCGCAGGGCAGTGGGCGGCGAGCCCGACGCGAAGGCTTGCCGCCCGGCTCAGGAGACCGCTGACGAGCCCTGGCTCCCGCCCCCCACCTGGCCCAGAGCGCCTGGCTCAGCCAGGCCCCGCCAAGCCCGCGGGTCTCAGTGGCCAGGGCTCAGCCCGTTGGGTGACGTCTTGGCGAGCGTTTTCATGTTCCTCGGTCGGTTTTCGGATCAGGCAAGCGCCGTCCCAGGCCGTGGCTGCGCCTCCTCCTCCGCACAGCGGGGCTGCACCCCCACCTCTCCGGGCCTTCGGGGCGAGGGCAGGAGGGCGGGGCTCACCGTGGTGGGCACCGGCCTGTCCTTGACCTCTGGCTCTCAGCTGACCTTGCTGGACCAGCTGCCTACCCGGCCTTGCATCCCCGCAGGGCCACTTTCTTCATCCGTCCTGGGGAATTGAATGGTCCTCTCCCCGAGTCTCTGCGTCCTGGTTGGCTGGACGGGTGGCCCGAGTGCTAGCGGTCCATCAATTAGCCAGGGCCTGGGACCCTGGGACCTGCGCCTGCCCGCAGCTGCCAGGCAGGCTTCCTGCGGGGCTCTCCTCCCCTCTGTCACATGGCCCTTCTTCCACACCTCCTGCTCTCCTGGTTTCCACTTATACCAAAGCTAAGCATGAAGGAGTCCCCACTCCCCAGGAGGTAGCAAGGGGGACCCAGAGGAAAAGTGGCTCCCAAGACCACCCGGCAGGCTTTCAGGTCCAACTTTTGCAAGTACTGCCCCTCTGCCTGGAGTGCTCTCCCCATAGAGCTTCGCGTGGCTCCCTCTCTCCTTCCCAAATCACATCCTCTCCATCACAGTCCCACCCCCTCCCCAGGAGCTTCCCTGCCGCCTCTCCAAGCGCACGGCCCGCTGACGAGGTGCTCTTGTGACCCGCGGACCACCGGACCCAGCTTCTCGGTTGCCAGCCCCGTGAAGGCAGGGCTGTGACAGTCCGACAGGGCCCTTGGCCAGAGCTGGCCGTCGGCACCTGGCATGTAACCGCCTCAAGGAATCTCCGCAGAGTGAACGAATGTGCGTCCACGAAGACCCACGCCTGGACTGCGGGCCTCTCCTGTGGCCGTGGCAGCAGGATGCTGGGGACAAGCAGGGCGGGCCGCGCCCCTCCCCCAGCCCAGCTGGGGCTGCAGCCGCCTCTGATTAGGCCCTGATTAACAGAGGCTCTCAGCCATCAGCTTCCATTAGTCGCGTCTGATTTTAGCTGGGAAGTCTGGCTGGTGGCCAAGAAGGTGTCTCCAGAGGAGGGGGCGCTCGGGAGAGGCTCAGGACCCTCGGAGCTCCGGCGCAGAGGCTGGGTGGGTGGGCAGGGAGGCCGGAGCTAGGGGCCCAGGGGGTCCCAGGGGCCCAGCCGACCCCCCGCTCCTGCACCCTAACGGAGACTCTGCCGTCACCGCTCTGAGACCTTGGGAGAGTCACTTGCCCTCTCGGGGGCTCAACTCCCATGACGGGAAATGGGCAGGATGGACGGCTCAGGGGCTCCCCCAGCTCCGGGAGCCGAGCTTCCGTCTGGCTGGTTCCCTCGTTCCCTGGACATCGGGGATCCTGCTCCCCTGACGCCTTTCCCACCCACTCTGGCCCACGTGGCTGCAGGGACTTTCTAGTACAAATCACCCCGTGTCCCTCTTGGTCACCAGCCCAACCATGCACCCCCTCCTGCCTGTGCCGCCTGTGACACCGTCACCTCCTACACTGGCCCTGTCCCCTCCACGTGTGGTGCCCTCCCTCCTCTTGCTCCCTCAGTGCCTCTGTGATGGTCCCCAGGGCCCCCAGACCCAGACAGACCGAGCTCCCTCCTCCCGGCCTTCGCGGCTCCACTGTGCTCCGAGTGACTGTGAGCACACCGTGGTCGTTACTTTAGTCCCCTCTGTCCCCAGGAACTGGCATAGGACCTGGCAAAGAACGAAAACGATAATGGCATTAATGGTGGTGATGATAATGGCAAGAGCAGGCGCTGATTTGTTGAGCATCTACTGTGTGCCAAGGACTACGCCGTGTTCTCTATGCAAGTATTTCAGGCAACCCTCTCTCAAGAACCCTGTAAAGCAAGGTTCCTGAATCACCCCCCATTGTACAAGGAAGTCAAACGGGGTTCGGAGAAGTGAAGTAACAACCCCAAGTTCCCACCGCAAGCGACAGCAGAACCAGCATGTGACTTCCCAAGACCCAGACCGGGGTCTGATCTCATTTCGAGAGCACGCCCCTGAGCCTCAGAGTCTGCTGCTGCTGCAGAGGTGAGGGAAGAGTTGGGAAGGGGGTGGCAAGAGGCAAGCGCCCACAGGACAATTTGGTGGCGTGACGCAGACTGGAGAGCCCGCCCGTCCGCGGCAGGAGTTCTACTTGTCGGATCTGTTCTCGGGCGTGACGTGGCGCGTGGGACGGGCCTGTGCCCGGGATGTCTCCCACGGCATCACACGCGGCATGGTGGAGCGGATGTGACCGGGCATCTGCGCTGACCCCGAGGCTGGCTTGGCGTTGGGGGAGGCAGGACGCAGGATGGCAGAGAGGGTCAGAGAAGGCGCCCAGCAGCCTCGGCCCCTGGGCAACGCAGAGTGAGGGCTCGGGAGACATTGCCGGTCTGCTCCAGCCGCCGAAAGGCTTTCGGGGACCCCGCGGAGCCCAGCCGCGGCTGCTGGCAGTCATCCCGGAGGGACGCGCATCGGCGTCACACAGGTGCCTGGACGCGGGTGCTCACGGTGGCCTTATTGGTAAGGGCGGGAAGTCGGACACGACCCCGGGGTCCTCTGAAGGCTACGTGGCGCACCGCCAGGGTCCAGCCACAGGTGGGACCCCACCCGGGGATCAAGGCAGCTTTGAGGAGGAGAAGTCTATCTGGGGCTCCCGGGGGCAGAGCTTCGGTCACACGGTCGGCCAGTTCCAAGTGCTGGGCCCAAGGTGAGGCATGGTCATGGGACGGGCGTGGCCGAGGCCAAGTGCTCAGCTCCTGGCAGCCAGAGAGCAGGGACGCGAGCAGTCCTCAGGGGCACGTCCCCCTGGTGACCACTTCCTGCGACCACACCCCACCTGCCTACAGCCGCCACCCAGGACAGCAGTCCCTCCACTTACTAAGCCACCAGGTGGAGTAAGCCAGCGATCGGGCCACAGCGCCCACGACCTGATCGCCTCCCAACAGCCCCGCGTCGGCCCGTGAGCCTTTAGGGGCACATTTCGTATCCAAACCGCACCCCAGGCTACACATGCTACAAAATGACAGGGGCCAGCTCACTCTGGCCCGGGGCCATTGCCTGGGCTCCACACCAAGCCCCAGTCAGGGAGGATGTGACTTCTGGGAGAAGCCCAGGGACCCTCTCCCTACTTTCTTGCATCTTGCTGTGAATCTGTACAAAATAAAAGTTTGCAAAGCAGGCCTCGAACGTCTCCGCGGACGACCCTCATGGTGGAGTGGCCACACCAGCAGGCGGGATGGGTCTTCCCGGGTAATGACAGAGCCCATCGTCCTGACCCGGGCTCCCTGGAAGGCCCGTGCCCAGCGCCACCTTCCGTCACTCCCAGGATTCTCCCACGACTAATATCCCCAACTTCCCAGGAAGAAGGGGTCTCAGGCAACTGGAGCACCTGTGTTGGGGGACAGAACGCAGATTCGAGCCCCAAATGCCTGCCTTTCGAATCCCCTGCCTCTGTTTTAGCTGTGTTTACCATCGGGGTGGACAGCACTCTTCTGGAAGCTTCTCTGTAGAGTCTCTAATCAGCGTGCCTCACTGGAATGATCAAAGAGAAAACAAGGGAACACTACAGAGTGCTCCCGGGGTCCCTGTTTGTCTGAAGCCTCAGCTCAAGACTTCAACGTCCCAGTCTCCACCGCACCTACTCCTGGCTGGGCGTGAGGGGACCCGCCTCCTGGGCTCTCTGCCCTGCGTCCTGCCCCTGCCCCTCCCCGTGGACAGTGGGGGGAGAAGTCGACGCCCCAGGCTGCTCCCACTTGGAAGCAAGATGCCGACCGGAGAGCCTCAATTTCTTCATCTGCAAAATGGGCATGAGGAACGCTTCCTGCTTCCCAGGTGGCTACCAAGGGGCAGCAATGTCCCCCCCATGCCTGCGGCCTGCCCCAGGCCAGAGCCTCGGCCATTTGCAAAGTGGAACGCAGTACTAGGAGAAGAGCCGGCTCCACGAGGCTGCTCCTCTCACGGCGGGCGGGCGGGCGGCAGTGCCTCGGCAACCTGGCGCCTCCCTGAAACGGGGCCTGGGAGCGAACGTCAGCCCCAGAGGACCAAGAAGAACATGCCACAGCCCACGGGCTCCAAGGACCCCGAAAGACCCTGCTCCGCCCGCTGGTTTCCACACCGAGAATCGATTTTCAAGGGTGCTTCCCAGCAGCCTCTGGCCTGCCTCTCCTGCGTCCTTACGCGTCCCGCCCTGGCCGCAGGCCACCTCCTCCAGCGCTCTGCCTCCCCTGATGCGCTTGCCTCAGGACTGAGTGGGGCAGCTGGGGCAGGAGCTGGCTCCCGTCACGGCCCCCCACGGGGTCCGGATGCCAGGACCCCTGCCTCCCCGCCGGATGAAGCCCCTGGCAGGGCTGGAGAGGGGAGAGCCTCCTGGGCCAGGAGGCTGTTCCCAGGCTGGGGCTGGAGCGGGGCCCTGGCCAAGTGGCCGGCGTGGGGTGACTTCCTGCCCCCAGGAGGGATAGGCCGCTGCCAGCTTCCCAGGCCCAGCCCACAGCAGATGTTCCAGGGAGAATTCCAGGGACGTGCCCTGATTAGGGCAGGGAGTGGGGAGAGGGACAGGGAGGTGGAGATCTGCCCAAGGAAGCAAGGCAGGAGCGCTGGAGAGGTCGCAAGGGACAGTGGAAAGGACATGGGACAGAGATCACCCAGGCTGCCTCTGTGGCTGGCCCGCTGTGTGGCCCTGGGACAATCATGTCCCTCTCTGGACCTCGTCTCTGCCACCGACAGCCCAAGACGGCTGGACCAGTTGTTCACCTCACATATTCACTGAGCGCCTACTGCATTTGGGGCCCTGAGTCACCCAGAGCCAGGGAGCCAGGTTTCTCCCTGACCCCTGGAGCTGTGCCTGTGAGGACATGGACGGCCCGTAGCTCCCACCGGGAATGAGACCAGGGAAGGGTCAAGCCTGGGCCTCCTGGGGCAGCAGGAGGCCCCAGGGAACCAAAGACCTCAGTGTGCAGGCACCTGCCTGGTGTCCCGGACTGAGGAGCAGCAGGTGGATGGGGACCCTGGCACGTGCTGGTGATCCAAAGGCTGGGGGCTGACGGGGACGCTGGCAGGTGCCGAGGGACAGCAGAGGCCAGCCCTGGGGGCCCTGGCAAGGATTTTGGTCCTGTGTTAAGAGAAACCCGAAGCCTCTGCGTGTGAAGACGATGAGAGCTGAGTTCTGAGAAGTTCCGTCCTGGAGAGAGTAGACAACGGAGGGGCTGCTCTGCCTGAGCGGGGCCCTCAGTCCCCTTCTCCCTCCCAGAGACCCTTCCTTGGAACCCCAAGGCCTCGAGGAGCCCAGTTTGGGAACCAACAGGCCAGATGACTTCTAAGGACCTTCTAGGTTCCAGGAGGATTCTAGAACATTCCTGAGAGCACTCTGGCCCACACTAGCACCTCAGGCAAGGCTTCGGCCAGCCCGCCCCACCCCTCCCGAGGAGGCAGCTCAGGGGGCCTCGGCCCACAGGCCTCTCCTCCACCAGCAGCCCCTGGAAGAGTGGGCGGTAGGGAAGGGAGGTCAGGAGGCTGTTCCTCCCGTGGGCTGTTCCCTGTTCCTTCCCTGGTGACGTCCTATCACCTAGGTCGCAGTCACCTCTTTAGAAAAGCTGCCCAGGACTCCCCAGAGGCGAGCCTCCCTCTGGGGCCCAGAGCCTGGGAGCCCTGCTCTGCACCACGGTCGTCTCGCCAGCCTGGGCTCCCTGAGCGAGAGCTGGCGCCCGTGCCCTCCCTGCCTGGCCCCTCCCGGGACGGGGCGCCAGCTCCCTGCTCTCGAGGCACCCAAGTCAAACCCAGTGGCCTCCGCCTCCGAGCCTCAGGGGCCTCTTGGGGCCTGGCCCCGGGTCCCCAGTGACTCCTTACTGGATCTGTGCGTTAAGACTGGGCCGGGGAAGAGGCCCCGCAGGAAGGCCCGTGGTTTGACCGTCCCAGGGCCGGCCCCGCCCACTGAGGACCCCACGCCCCGCGCCCCACTCTAACTGGCTGGCCGGCAGGCACTGAATGGGCTTTTGCCAAAGGGAAGCAGGGAGGGCAAGGGGCTCGGCGTCCACGCAGGTGGGCAGGTCCTCAGGACAGACTCCCGGGGGACGTCCAGTGACTGAGGGGCCGCTGACCGGGGCACAGCTTCAGTACTGCTGGCTGGACCCAGGGGACAAGGGCGTCCTGATCCAGCACCACGGCCAGAGCAAGGGTCACAGCACCAAGACCCACCAGCAAACCAGCAAGAATGGGTGTGCTGCCTCCACCCCCGTGATCACACCAGCCCCGCCGTCACCGTCACCGTCACCGCCGCCGTCACCGTCACTACCGCTGTCACCGTCACCACCACCGTCACCGTCACCGTCACCACCGCCATCACCGTCACCATCACCACCACTGTCACCGCCACCACCGCCGTCACCCCCACCGTCACCGTCACCAGCAATAACAAAAGCACAACCTCAACGCCCACACCAACGTCCCCAAGGCCAGCACTGCCAGCCCTCCCTATCACGGCCACCAACAGCAAGACCGTTACTGAGACCAGCGCTACCACGGGACTCCAGCAGCCCTCGGGTCCCCAACAGTCACCAACCCCATGACACCGTGAGCATCACCAAGGCCAGCCCTGTCCCCAGCTCCACACTCCTGACACAACCAGGGCTCAGCCAACCCCACCGCCCGCAGCGCCTGCTACCACGGCCTCCGCTGGACATGAGGAAAGATCTGGGAGGCCACCACGATATCCACCCCAGAGCGTTGGTGCCTGACCCCCAGGCCAGGCTCTTGCCCTGTGTCTGGTCTGTCTGTCGCCTGGACGCCCTCCCGGCCTGTCCTACCCTCCCTGGTGCTTCCAGCACCTGGTGACGGTCCCCGTGCCTCAGGGTCTTTCCTTCCTCACCTGTAAGACGGGGACAACAAATACTGTATCCCTGAGGGCCAGGCAACTCAGAGGTAGACGGTGCCCAGGACACAGAGGACACAGGGTCGGGAGCAGCTACCGCTGGTTCCCGGGCCAGCGGGAAAAAGGGTGCACTCATGCCAAACCGGGCACAAGGGGCTCGTTCCTGGGACGCTGGTAACAGGGGTGTAAGGACAGGAGCAGGTGCACACGGCAGTGGCGGGAGCCCCGCGACGCCGGCATGTCCAGTGGGAGCACCGGAGGAAATGAAGGGCCAGGGGCTAACTGAGCTAGGAAGGGACCGGGGATGGGGCCAGGCTGTGTGGCAGGCTCTGGGTCGGGGGTCTGCCTTCCCTCCAGCGGTGACAGTTGGTGGCACCTGTCCTAATCTTCACCACAACCCTGCACAGGTAACACTGGCCACACTGGGCTCCCACGTGGGGCTCTCGCTGTGCCCCAGGCCCCGCCGGTCTCCCGGGCTGCGCTCTGGCTGGCCTCTGGCCACACCCTGGCCTACACCAGCGGCCACGCAGGCGCACCGGGTGGCTGTTCCAGGCTCCCAGAGCTCTGGGGCTCCACGTGTCCCCCCAGCTCTCCCAGTCCCGGGGAGCCCCGAGCCGGGCCGGGTGTCTCGGCATCCCAGGAGCAGCTGCCCGGCAGCAGGCCTCGTCCCTCCGCCCGGGTGGGGGGTCTGCCCCCCCAGCTCTGGTTCCCAGCAGAGGCCTTGGCAGGACCCCTGATCCCTCCTTCCCTGGGACGGATGGCTTCCAGCTGCCTGCCGCCGGCCTGGGAACATTCCTCTGAGCCTGCAGGTCCCGGGATCTCTGAAACCTGAGTGGCCCCTCCATCGCCCCGCCCAGGGACGCTCTCTGGCCACCACTTCCCTTGAGCACCAAAGCCTCTGTATTACCAGAAAGCCCCAGTCAGAGAGGTCACCCAGCTGAACCTGGAGGGACTTGGGACAGAAGGCCTTCTCAGTCGGTGACGACTGTGTGCCAGCCTCTGTCCGGCCTCCTAACAGATGGGGAGCTGGGACTTGCCACACCCTGGTCATTTTATCAATAGGGAAACTGAGGCTGGGGACGTCCCATGACTGATGGATGACAGGGCGGTGCGGTGACTCAGGGGACTGAGGCCTGCCCTCCTGTCTGCCCTGCCCCCTCCACACCAAGGAGGGGAAACTGAGTCCCAGAGAGAGAAATCACCTTCACCAGGACACTATGGGGGTAGGGGGACGGTGGCGAGCCCAGGACCCGACTTCCTGCTGCTCTCGGCCACCCTGCTGACCTCACCCGCTGCCCTGGGCCTCAGTCCCTCCTCCACCCAAGAGCTCCAGCTCTTCTCAGGACGCAGATCCGCTGTCCCTGCCCTGCAGGCACCCCACACCCCTCTCCGCCCGGTCCAAGCTCAGGGCCTCTGTGCCGCAGCCTCCTCCTCCTCCTCCACAGAAGCTGCAGCCTCCTGCCCTCGCTGAGCTTCCGGCCTCCACCATGCCCAACTGCCCTGCCCTCCAGGGCCAGGGCTACTGCGTGCCGGCTCGTCTGCCCTTCAGAATGGACGGCCTCCCTGGGGCTCGTCCGGGCCTGCCCCCTCTTCTGGGGACGGGCCACCTGTGTGGTGGACAGAGACCCCGCTCTTAGCGCAGCCTGTGGCCCTGGGCCACGTGGGCTGTGTCGGGTCCCCCACCCCCTCACACCCCGGGGACGGGGCCCTCGGGGCTCAGGAGAGTGACGGCAGCAGGTGCCGCCCCTGCCGCGGGCCTTTCCCACGTGCGCCGCCAGCTGGGAAGATGGATGGGCCCCCGCCCAGGGCTGGGAACCGGAGCTCCTGTCACCCCGGCTTCCCATCCCTGCCTGGAATGGGCCATAAAATTGTCCAGGGCCAGACACTGGATCCCGGCCACCTTCCCAGGTCACGGAAGGCCCGTTGTCCTGTTTTGCTGTTACTGTTCCTTTTTAAGGAAGAACAGAGGGAAAACGAGAGGGAGGAGGGAGGGTCCTCTGCCGCACTGCCCAGCCCTGCTCGCGGCCGCTCCCCAGCGTGGCGGGTCTCTTCTCCCGCCCACTCTGCCGCGGGCGGGCCCGGCCACTTGGGCCGGCCGCGGGTTTCTGGCCTTAGGTGCTAACCTGCCAACGGGGGCGGCAGGGTGGGCGCCTCCCAGCTCTGCTCTCCACAGGCCCGAGTCCAGGAGCGCATGTCCAGGGCCGAGGCAGGAGCTCGGGCGTTCCTGAAATCCCCACCCAGAGTCTCGAGGGGCAGGAAGAGGGCGGGCGAGAGGACAGGGCTCTCCCCAGGGACACCGCCTCCCTGGGACTCGCTCTCCTGCTGGGGCGTGGTCAGAACATCTGGGTGGCCGGTCAGAGAGACCCAGGTGCCCACTACCTGCCAGGCACCACCATGCGGGCAAGGACTGGAGACCCCAAAGGAGGTGCTGCGTCTCCCTTAGCAGACGGATGACTGGCAGATCCACAGCCTGCCCCAGGGTGGCCAATCAGCAGCTCAGACCTGGGACCAGAACCCAGAAGCCCCGGGCCATGTGCTCTGCTGCCCAGTCCTGGGGCCCCACCGGATTCTCTGACCCCCAGGAGAAGAAAAAACAACACCCCAGGCTCAAAGCCAGGCGCCCTGGCATGGAAGGAGGGCCCCACCGACCCAGGCCGGGCTGCCGGGGCTCAGCACATGGCCAGGGCGATGCCGGGCCCCCACGCGAGCCCGGGGCAGTCACAGGCCCGGCTGCCTGACCAGCGCCCTCACTGTGCGCGCCCTTCCCGGCCGTCCTGCTGGGAGCACGTCCCTGGGCCCCACCGTCGGCCCCTGGACGGCAGGAGCTGGGTGCGGCTCTCACACTGGCAGACGGGCTGCCGTCTCTCCGTCATCTACCATTGTTTCCTGAGGACCTACTGTGTGCCAGGCACTGAGTCAGCCCTGGACACGACACAAGGAGGCACCATCCTCCCTTCTAGGGGAGAGACAGGGCCAGATGACATCTCTGGGGACAGTGCCGAGGGTCGGGAGGAGCAGCCGCTATGGCTGAGAGGAAAGGCAGGGAGGCTGGGGTGGGCGGCAGGGTGGCCTCTAAGGCGGGGACGTGTCTCCTGAGACCCGCAGCGTCACAGAGGCCAGCAGGGCTTCCAGTTTCCTGGGAAGTGGGGAAAACTGAGACCAACTCCTTCTGCTTACCGATGGGGAAACTGAGGCACGTCCACTCAGAAGCTAGGCCTCCTCCCTCGGGACTTGGGTTCTTTTCCTCCCCAGGACCCAGAAGGGGTCAGTGGGGGGTCAGAGCCCCCGAGCCAGGGAAACGGCAGAGCCTCTGGAGCCCCTGACCCCCAGCCCGGGGTCCCCCAGGCCTGCCCGCCCACCCCACTGACTGGGCTTTGGAAAACTGACCTTCAAGCCGCCATCCATCAGCCCAGCACGTCCAGCTGTTGGAGTGACACCCACGTCCCCAGAGCCTGGTCACCTGAGGAAGCTGCTCCTGGAGCTCCTCACCCACCCTGAGATGACCTGCGTGGCCAGGAGCTGGAATCTGGGGACCCCAGAAAGCACGTCCCCTCCCACGCCACCCCATCAGCCCACGAGGGCCTTCGCCCCCCTGGCAAGAGGCCCTCTCAGCCCCACAGGCTCAGGTCCGCCTGAAGACCCCTCAGGGACGGGGAGCTCAGCCCCTACCCTGGGGACAACTCAGGCCCCGGGGGCTCTGGAGCCTGGCGGCGGTCACTACTGTGGTCACCACTGTGCTTGACCTCAAGAACTAGGCAAGCTGGTATCTTCTCATCCAGACGACGTCCAAATCGGGGCCAAGTTTACCCAGCCGGCTGGTGGGTGGTTCTACCCAAGGACAGGCTCGCCCCAAAACTGGGGGTCACCCTGCAGCCCCGGCCTCCTCCCGGGTGGTCAACAAGTCCTTTGCCCTGGAACTTCTTCCACCAGCCTCGGTTGTCTGACCATCACTTGGCAATCTCCCTCAGAAACCTCTGGAAGGCCTACTGGAACAGCGGTTCACACCAACCCTGAGTCTCTATCCTCAGCCTCCAGCAGGCGAGGCAGGGTGTCTACCTGCTCACCTTGGCCCTGCAACAGTCTGAAAAAACCAGAGTGATCCACGGACAGAGTCCCAAGGACATAAGGGAGGGGTGTTCTAGCCCTGGGTCCAGGGCAGAAACAAGCTGCAGCCCAATCCTGCGACAACTTGCTGTGTGACCTTAAGTAGCAGAAAACCCTTTCTGGGCCTCCGGTTCCAATAAGGAAATAGTAAATCTGAAGAGAGGTGAGAGTCTCTTATACAGATTGGCTTTTGCCGGGGCGGGGAAGGACTCTGGGTGAGATCTGAGGCCCAGAATCAAGTTTCACCCAGGAAGTCAATAGAACAGTCATGGTGAGATAAGCAGAGAGCCACCCAGAGAGGGAAAGCAACCTGTCTGAGGTCACCCAGCCACCAAAGGGCAGACCTGGAACCAGAACACAGGCTTCTGGGGGGCCAGGCCATCCTCTGAGGGGCCCTGGGAGCAGTCAAGACTCCAGAAGGCAAACTGCCCCCCTGCAAGTCCCTCTTCCACCCCCAGGGACCCAGCCTGGCAGGGCTGGTGGAGGAGAGGAACCGTGCCCACAGCTGGCGGAGAGGGATCGCAAAGGGTTAAGGCCGGCCGGGGCCGCCTTGGTCCCGAGCAGGCAGGACCCCGGGGGAGCGGGGCTTGGGTTTCGTGCCAGGCCCGGCCTGGCCCGGCTGTAAAATACGATCGTGCCTCCCTGCTGATTGATGGTCTAGGCACCTCGGGAGATGGGCTGGGGCCGGATCAGGTTCGCAAGGGCTCCGGCGCTGACATTCTATCTGGGTCCTTCTGGAACCCTCCACGGGCCCGTCTCCATGGGCCCTGCAAGCCCTGGCAGAGGCTGGGCGGTGGGGAGGCCAGGCAGCCTCCACAGCCAAGCACAGGCAGGGGCTGCCCTGGGACCCACCCAGAGTCCTCTCCGGAAATCTCAGGGACTGGCCTGGCCACGGCTGGTCCGTTCCCTCATTCAATCATTCATTCACGTCCCGGGTGCCCACTGCGTGCAGGGGAAGCCGACCAGACCCAGCCCTGTCCTCAGCTTTCCAGGAAAGAATGTTCTAGATTGGACTCCCATCCCTGGTGGGCAGGACGGAGGACAAGGGCAAAGGACCAGGCTGACCCTCCACTTAAGAGCTCGTGACCTCGCACCCATCGCTGACCCTTCCCGGCCTCGCCCGCTGCTAGAATGGCAGGCGCAGGGCAGCCACGGCGGGCGCTCTGGTGCAGAGCCAGCGAGGAAGGAAGCCAGGACCCTCCGCACGGGCCCCGCACTGGAAAACGGCGAAACTGACGTTGCCCGTCCCCACCTTGGACTCGGAGGGAGCCCGTGGGTTGTGTGGGTGAGGGCGGGAGGTGGCCGGCGCCAGCTGTGGGTCCCTTCTGCGTGACATCCATCTGGCCCCGTGGGAGGGCATCCCGTGGGGGCCGGGCCGCCAGCTTCCCCTCCTCCTGCTGAGCCTCTCCACATTCCTAACTGGGGCCTCGGCGTTGCCCTCCGGGTCCAGCGTGAGTCCTGGGGACGGGGACGGGGAGACCTCCTCCAGCTCACTTCAGGGGTGAGCGTTGGGGTCAGGGTGTGAAGGGAAGGCAGGGGGGGCGGGAGAGGTGGCGGGAGGGACGGTCACCCCGGCCTTGCCCCAGCGGCCTCGCTCCAGCGGCCTCGCTGCAGTGACTCCGAGAGGAGCCATCGTCATAGGCCACTCCGGTGTCCCCGTCCAGCCCCCGACACAGACCCCCGTGGAGACACCAGACCAGCGCCCGGAAGACAAGACGCGGCCTTCGGGACACGCCTGACCCTCAGGAGGCGCTGCCAGACAAAAGCCTGCGAGGGTCAGGCGCCGCCTGCCCGGCGCTCCCCGGACCCTCCCGGCTGCACTGGCCACCCCGTGTCCTGCCTGGTGGCCGGCCACACCCCAGCAGTGGCCTCCCGGGCCTCTCTCAGGCCTCTGTGTGGGTCCACACGACAACCTCTGAGCTGACCGTGCCGGCTGCCTGATCCAAACCTGTCACCTCACGGCCCTGTGACCGTGGGAGCCGCGGCCCCTCCAAGGCTGCCCTGTCTGCCAGACGGGGAGCCGGGGAAGCCGCAGGACGTCCCCGTCCCCGCCCGCCGCAGGCGCTCAGCGGCTGCTGACGGTACTGTGCTCGGCTCTCCCAAGGCCCACTCGTCCCCGAGCACATTCCCCACAAAGGGACCAGGGGAGAGGAGCCCCCGCCCGGCAGCTGGCCCTCGGCCTGACCCTGGCCTCCCCTCAGCACCCCGAAGGCCCTGGCCCCAGGGTCCTTAATCCACCCCAGAGTGACACAAAGCAAGTGCTACACCCCAGGGCCCGCCCGCTGCGCGAGGCTGCGGATCACACGGGCCAGGAGAAACCCAAGCCCGCCACGCGGCCCCCAGGCCCAGCGGAATGTCAACAGCAGATTAGACCTCGCCCCGTTCCCAGGGTCTGGGAAGAGCGAGGGCGCCTCCACAAGCCCCCCCGGCCTTCTGCTTGGAGCGAGATCAGCCCCCAGCCCCCCAGAGCCTGGAAAGTCAGGATTGCTGATAGAGCCATCTCTCATGGCACCGGGGCTCAGAGAGGGCCAGGAGCTTGCCCGGGGTCACACAGCAGTCTTGTCCAGCGTCGAGGCCACATCCCAGCTTCCCCGTGCTGTGGCCTCGCTGCTGCCTACACGGTCTCCTCATCTTTCAACCTCAGTCTCTCCAGCGATTTTCCCTGACTGTGACCTTGACCAGGTCAATAGACCTTTCCTTCCCGATTCCCTTGCCAGCCAACAAGGCTCGCTTCTCCCTCCCCAGCGGAGCCGGCCGCGTGGACGGTCCCCCCAGGGAGTGAGGGTGCCGAGGGGGAGGAGCGGGGAGTTGGCAGAGCTCAGCTGCCATCCGTTGTCACTTCCCTGGGTCAGGAAGCCCTCACCCCTCCAGCTCAGCGTCCGCGTCTGTGAAATGGGACCGAGAGCATCTCTCACGCGGGTGTGAAGGGCCGCGGCCTGAGGCCCAGGAGGCGCCGCGAGGGGTGAGCCCGGCCCGGGGACGGGAGGCGGGGGACGGCCTCCGCCCGCTCCGCACTCAGTCACCAGCTCCGTGTGACCTTGAGCAGCTGGCTGCCCTTCCTGGGCCCTTGTTTCCCTTTCTCAAAGCAAAGGGTCTGGCGAGAAGCCCCCCGGCCTCCAGCTGTGACCCGCCGCCCTCCCTGCGCCTCCCTTGCGGCTCTCAGAAGAGCAGCTCCGGGAGGCCCAGCTGGCCACACCTGGGGACGCGGGACTATCCAGACCGCGCCAGGGCCTCCGGCAGAGCCTCCCCTGCGCCCCCGGCCCGGCCCCCAGGGCTGACTGCCCCCCAGGGCCGCGCAGCTGTCTCCCCGCGTCCAGGGTTACCGGCTCCCAGGGCCGAGGAAGCGGCTGGCATTCCTGTGGGCCGACGTCAGGGGCTTCTCAGGCCCGGCCGGCTCCCCGGCCAAGGCAGCGCGGGGCCCGGAGCCAGCCAGGCCTGGCTCACGTCCTGCCCCGCGAGCGTCCTGTCTCGCTCTTCACCTGCAGAGGGAGGGACGTGTCTCTTCCGAGAGCCCAGGACGCAAGGTCCAAGGCGGTGCAGGGCACGTAGTAATGGCCACCCTGCCACCAGCAGCCCCTGCCTCGCAAGAATCCTCGGGCCCATTTTACAGATGAGGAAATGGAGGCCCAGAGAGGTTCAGTGGTCTCCCTAAGGTCACACAGCTACTATGTGGCAGAGCTGGGATTCCAAGTCCACAGACTTAATTACACCAACACATGGCTAGATAAGTGTCAGTTGCATTTGTTCCTCTTTCCCTGTCCTGGCCTCCGCCCCGCCCTTGTGGTCAACCCAGTGAGGAGAGCCTGGGGAGGGTGTGGTCCACACCACAGCCTCCACCTCCGCTCCTTGAGCCTCTGCTCTGCCTCCCCTAGCTGTGTGGTGTTGACCAAGGCGCCACCCTCTCTGTTCAAAGACTCACATCTCATACACTAATGTCAGAGTGGGAGGCACAGGTGGAGAGGCTGGCATTGGTCGTGCTTTGCTGGGTCCTTGTGCGTGCAGAGAGCTGAGCTCCCAGGGTTGCGGGCAGAGGTGGCCGGCAGGGAGGCTGGCAGCCCAAGATGCGTCTATAGATAGACTCTCAACACAGAAGCCGGAAGCAGGGTGCACGCCTGTAACCTCAGCTACTCAGGAGGCTGAGACAGGAGGATCACACGTAGGAGGCCAGCCTCAGCAACTTAATGGAGACTCTGTCTCAAAATAAATAAAAAGCCCTGGGGACGTAGCTCAGCAGTCAAAAGCTCAGACCTTTGTTTGAATGGCGGTGCCCAGTGGCCTTCCAAAGGTCCACTCAATTCATTGAGCACGTATTGAGCCTCTCAATAGAGACAGGGCCTCCTCAGGGGAGGAAGAAGGACAGGTGTCAAATCAATCATCACGGAGGGACAGGGTATCAAGGGACAGGCTGATGGTAGAAACGAGAACAAGTGGAACTGGCCCTCTGACCTGGTCTGGGAAGGACATGAGGACTTCCCGGAGGGAGCGACAGCATGGCTGAGACCTGAACGCCAAGTGGCAGGGGGCTGCTGCAAGTTCTGAGAGTGGGAACAGCGTGTGCAAAGGTCCTGGGGGAGAAAAGGTGCGTCCTTTGAGAGGAACTGGAGGGAACTTCACGTGGCTGGTGCAGGGGGACACGGGAATGTACAGGTGACAAACCAAGTCAGTCCTGTGAGCCTCACAGGGCGTGACAGTGGGAATCAGGGCCATTTCCCTGGGATTTGGAAATAGCGCTCTAGTCCTCAGAGCAAGAGCACCAGCGACCCAGCGTGAGGCCCAGAGGAAGCAGCCCCAGGGCCGTCGGGGCTGATGGAATGTCGCGGAGGGTGCTGAGCGATGCGGGGCTGGGCCTGCCCGGGCACAGGAGCAGACTCTGAAGTGCCAGGCCTGTGATCTGAAGGCACAGCCCCCAGGTGCCGGCGGGGACAGGGACAAAGTGGCCCCAGTGGCCCACAGGGTTGGGCAGGGGTCGACCTGCGGGGTCGGGGCCCACGGGCTGCCGGCCCAGCCCTGGACACAGCTCGGCTGGGCGGGCGGAGGGGGAGGAGGGGCCCCAGAAGCCACCTCTGCACAGAGTGGTCAGCTCCTGCCCCAGAGGAGGCCATGCCGGCTGGGGAGACGCCTGTCCAGGTGCACAAGCCGCGGGCCGCACCCCATCTCGGGGATCCTAGGGGGAGACGCTGTGGCGCAGGGTTAGGTGACCTGCATGGGGCGAGGCGGCTGAGCCGTGATCTCCATGGCAACAGCAGCCCACGCCGGAGCCCTGACCACAGGCCACGCGCGGCACCCAGTGGCTCCTGACCGCCGCCATCTGATTCTCCAGGAGGCACGCTTGTCCCTCCCACAGACGGGAGACGGGGGCCAAGGACACGCTCCAGCTGTGGACGAAGGAGCTGGGGGAAGAGACCAGGAGGTCCCCAGGGCACCCAGAGTGCAGGCCGCAGGCTTCCTGGGCCCTAGGCCCGGCTCAGAGTGGCTTCTTCCCACCAGCGCTGGAGGCGGGCCAGGTCCTCCCCCGAGCCGGCGCGCACGCCGCACCCCCGGCCCTTTCGACTCCTGGTTTTCGACACAGGCTCTTGCTGAGCTGCCAGGCTGACCTCGAACGTGTGACCCTCCTACCTCAGCTGGGACCACGGGTCTGTCACCGTACCAGTCCCAGGGTGGCTTTCTTGTGGAGTCCCTGCCGCACGCGGAAGCCCACAGATCATCCTCCACGTTGCATCTGGAGAGCTCTGAGCCTCAAATCTGCTCAGGGCCTCCCCAGGACTTCCTGTTGCCCTGGGGATCAGATCCGTAGAGCCCTGTCCACCGGCTCCTGCCTCTGCCCCTCACCTCTGCCTGGAGGATGTGCCCCCAGACCCTCTGCTGCAGGCCTCCTGGCCCCCAGCCTCTGCCACCAGCCACCCCTCAGAGATGCCCTCCCTGGGTGCCGGTGCAAAGCAGCCCCTGCACCCAGAGCAGTCTCCCCGCCTCCCCGCCCCACTCCAGGGCGCCCCTCAGTCTGGAGGACCCTGTTGGTGCCGGTTTTCCTCTTTGCTTCTCTCGTGCACTGGGCTTTAGGCTGGATCAGGAAGGAGAGCTTCTGCTCCCAGTGGACCCCAACATCACCAAATAAGTGCTCAGTTAGCATCCACTGAATGAATGGAGCAGGCACACCCAGCAAGGCTTCCTGCTTGAGGCCAGGTCTTAGGACGCCTGGGCTGAGCCCTCGTCTGCAGACAGAGAAACTGAGGCTCCGGGAGGCTGACCTCGCGGGCAAGAGCAGAGGCCTATGCCGGGAGGCAGTTCCCACACCCTCCAGGGAATTTCCACCAGGAGTCAGGAGCTTCTCAGCCTCAGGCCACGCTTGCGCCTCACACCTGCCTGCCCTTGCGCTGGGCCTGGGGTGGGACACTGACCAGCACCGCCCCTCTGGCCTCCTAAGGAGGAGGCAATCTAGGGACAGGGCCCAGGGTTGGACGTCCACTAAAGACCCCGCTCCGCCAGCCCCCACTGACTTGCCACAGGCAAGTTCCCCTGCTGCAGGTCCTCGGCTCCCTCACTGCTGTGACAGGGATACGGCGGACGTTAGGTGAGCTGGCAGAGGGAATGTCCCTGCCAAGCCCAGGTGACAGCAACGGCTGCCCCTCCCAGGCCTCCCCGGGGCTGGGGTCTCCCGCCCAGGTCTTCAGCCCATCGACCCAGCCCAGAGCTGCCAGCAGCAAAGACGCGGGCGCGCATGTGCACAGAGACCTGGGTGGGCAGCAGGGCACGCGGGGCAGAGTCTGCCCGGGGACGGGCACAGGTGTGCACCGAGACCACCACTCCGGCGTGCACGTGCCGACCGAGGCCCGAGCCTGGCGACACACGCACTCGCGGGAACGCCCGAGCCCGCCTTCTGCCTGCTCTCTCCCCGCCTCGGAGGTGGCTGTCAGCGCACGCACTGTGCCCGAGAGCCCAGCTGGGCATTTGAATGGCACCTTGGAAAGGCAGACCGGCCAGCTTGCACCTGCGCGACTCCGAGGCTGCGTGTGCGCGTGCGTGTGTGCATGTGCATGTGTACACGTGTGTGCGCGTGTGCGTGCGCGTGTGTGAGGCCCACGCAGCCCACGGGCGCCCAGAGCACTCCCAGGCTCTGGGGCTGGAGCCCGGGAGGCCGGGAACGGGACCAACAGCACCACCTGCTGTCCGCTTCTGGAACTGCCCTTCAGAAAGCGCTGGCAGGACCTCAGCCAGGCCTTTCCAGAAGGTCCTGGGCCAAGACCATGACCCTGAGAATCAGCGGGGTCATGGGGACACCCCAGTCCCATGGCCTCAGGTGATCTGATCACCAGAAGACCTCATGAAATTTGTACCCAAGTTAGGAGCCTCTCATCTTCCACAGCTGGGGAAACTGAGGCCAGAGTCCGGGATGCAGAGACCCATCGGTCGCCCGAGGAGGGTCCTGGAATCTCCCACGGCACGTGCTCCTCTCAAGTCTTAGTTCACGTCGCTCCCCAAGGCCGACCTCTGCTCCCACAGGTGGCCCTGGACTGGGAGCCGGGGCGGGAGCTGCAGGGCCGGGCCCATCCTGGGCCCCACCAAGCACAGCCTGCCCTGCGGGGTCGTGGTTTGCCTGTAGTGTCCACCTGTGGACAGGGCCATGTGGAGGGAGCTCAGGGTCGCGAGCAGGACCAGGGCCAGCAGGTGGCAGCGGGCTGAGGGCCCACGCGCTGGACTCCACCCGTGCAGGAGGGAGCAGCCCAGAGAGGCCCTGGTCCAAGGCACCTGCTGTACAGATGAGGAAACTGAGGCCCAGAGAGGAGGCGAGACGGGCCCAGGAGCCAGCGGCCCAACGAGGCGTCGGCCAGGGCCTCTGGCTCCAGCCCAGCGCTCTGGCCTCCCGTGGTGGCTCCTCCGTCCCTCCCGGTTAAGAACTGCCCTGTGGGGGAGGCGCCTCACCACGGCCCCGCCAGAAGTGGCCGCGTTGGTCCCCGAAGGCCTGGGTGGGGAGGGTGCTGGAAAGGGGGCCCCAGGGCTCGCCAGCTGGCTCTCCACCGCTGAGGACCAGCAGGACGGCAGCGGTGCGCGACCCGGAAGAAGACCTCCACACGGCCACCCCGATCTCAGACCTCAGCCGCCAGGACTGCCAGAGGTGAGTCCTGCTGTCCTGGAGCTGCCCGGCCGGGGTACTGTGTCACAGCACCCAAGCGCCGTCCCTCTCATGATTCACTAGCAGCCTGGGGACAGGGCCCTGCATTCTTGTCCCATTTATAGCAGAGGAAAGCAAGGCCCAGGGAGGGACAGCAACTACCCCAAGTCCCCAGGCCCCTCAGCGGCCTGGAACACTGGCTCCGAGTCCAAGCCCCTCTCCACGGCCTCCCACGGAGTCCCGCATGTGTCCTTGAACTTGTTGGTCTCAACTACGACGTGGGTCCAAACACACACAGAAGTACATGCAGCAAAGATTTACTGAGCACCTACTATATACCAAGCTCTGTTCCAGGTGCCAAGGGTACAGCCGAAAACAAGGCGGGCAAAACTGCTCAACAGGGGAGACAGATGAACCAGATGTCAGCAAAATACATATCTTGCCAAACTGTGATACAAACTGTGGAGTAAAACTTCAGGGAAGAGGGGCAGGGAGGTGGCGATATGTAGAGGAGGCTCAGGAAGGGGTCACTGAGAGGGAAACGACTGAGCAGAGACTGAAGCCGAGGGAACCAGCCATGTGGGTGCAGCTTAAGGCAGAGGAAATAGCCCATGCAAAGGCCCTGGGGCAGGACCCTGGCTAATGTATTTGAGAGAGAGCGAGGAGACAGAGAGGCTGGAGCAGAGGAGAGAGGAGGAGGAGGCAAGGGTGAGGAGGCAGCGGGGGACGGGGCAGGGCCTTGTGGGCCACTGTACGGACCCGGCTTCCACTTGGATGGAGTGTGGAGCTACTGTGAGCAGAGAAGCCACCAAGCCCAGCTTGAGCATTAGTGGGCATTGTGGGCACCGTGTGCTGGAGGAACTGGGGAACCGTAAGGAGGGACTGCTCGGCAGCTGCCAGCACCCCTGGGTGAGGACAGCGGGTCAGGGCAGGTCCGGGCGGGTCAGGTGCTGGAGGTGTCAGGTCCTCAGATTCGCCACCTGGTTTTGATGGACACGCATGTGACAAGCCTGTGACCCACCTTTAGCCACAAAGGGGCCAGCCACCCCAGACCACTCGCTCTCACGTGGGTGACGAGACCACACGCAGGTCAGCGGGACCGCGGGGCAAGCTGGGCCAGGCCGGGCCTGGTGGCGGAGGGGCCGGTGCGCGGTGCTGCCCCCACTCAGGGAGGCGCGAGCCCGGCTCCTCTCGGCCCCTCGTTATGCGGGGTCCCCGAGCAGGGGCGGCAAGGGCTTGTCACCGAGCTGGGGGGCTGGAGTTGGGGCGTCTGACTCGCTGTCCAGGGCGCCCTCCAGCCACAGCCCGAAGTCTGCCCTCCGCACTGGGCGGCAAGCGGCCGGGACCCGGCCAGACCTGCCGCTCTGCTCCGAGAAGGGCCGCCAGGAGGGCGGGGCTCGGCGGGCCGGATGCGCAGTGGCCGGGTGCGCAGAGGCCCCTGGGGACCCGAGCGACGGAGAGCAGGCCGCCCCCTGCTGGTGCAAAAAGGACCAAGGAAGTGAGGGGCCTCGGCCCAAACCAGAGGCCTGCCAGCGCCAGGAAGCCAGGCGGGAGGGTGGGCACTGACCTCCTGGCCTCCACCCGCACCGTCATGCCAGCCCACAGCCACACATCACATCAACCCCACAACCACACATCACACCAACCCCACAACCAAAACCACCACCATCACACCAACCCCACAACCACACATCACACCAACAACACAACCACACCAACACAACCAACACCACAACCACACATCACACCAACCCCACAACCACACATCACACCAACCCCACAACCAAAACCACTACCATCACACCAACCCCACAACCACACATCACACCAACCCCACAACCACACCAACACAACCAACCCCACAACCACACATCACACCAACCCCGCAACCAAAACCACCACTATCACACCAACCCCACAACCACACATCACACCAACAACACAACCACACCAACACAACCAACACCACAACCACACATCACACCAACCCCACAACCACACATCACACCAACCCCACAACCAAAACCACTACCATCACACCAACCCCACAACCACACATCACACCAACCCCACAACCACACCAACACAACCAACCCCACAACCACACATCACACCAACCCCGCAACCAAAACCACCACTATCACACCAACCCCACAACCACACATCACACCAACAACACAACCACACCAACACAACCAACACCACAACCACACATCACACCAACCCCACAACCACACATCACACCAACCCCACAACCAAAACCACCACCATCACACCAACCCCACAACCACACATCACACCAACCCCACAACCACACCAACACAACCAACCCCACAACCACACATCACACCAACCCCACAACCAAAACCACCACCATCACACCAACCCCACAACCACACATCACACCAACAACACAACCACACCAACACAACCAACCCCACAACCACACATCACACCAACCCCACAACCACACATCACACCAACCCCACAACCAAAACCACTACCATCACACCAACCCCACAACCACACATCACACCAACCCCACAACTACACATCACACCAACCCCACAACCACACCATCACACCAACACACAACCACACATCACACCAACCCCACAACCACACATCACACCAACCCCACAACCACACCATCAAACCAACACCACAACTCCACAACCACACCATCACACCAACACCACAACCACACATCACACCAACACATAACCCACACCATCAAACCAACACCACAACCACACATCACACCAACCCCACAACCACACCATCACACCAACACACAACCACACAACCACACCAACCCCACAAGTACACATCACACCAACCCCACAACCACACCATCACATCAACACACAACCACACATCACACCAACCCCACAACCACACATCACACCAACACCACAACCACACCATCAAACCAACACCACAACCCCACAACCCACACCATCACATCAACACCACAACCACACAACCACACCATCACAACCAACACACAACCACACCACCACCATCACCACCAACCACAACCACACCATCAAACCAACACCACAACCACACCATCACAACCAACACACAACCCACACCATCACACCAACACAACCAACACTATCACACCAACCACACAACCACACAACCACACCATCACAACCAACACCACAACCACACCATCACACCAACACCACAACACCACAACCACACCATCACAACCAACACACAACCACACCACCACCATCACCACCAACACCACAACCACACCATCAAACCAACACCACAACCACACCATCACAACCAACACACAACCACACCACCACCATCACAACCAACACCACAGCCACAACATCAAACCAACAACACAACCACACCATCACACCAACACCACAACCAACACCATCACAACCAACAACACAACCACACCACCACCATCACAACCAACAACACAACCACACCACCACCATCACAACCAACAACACAACCCACACCATCACAACCAACAACACAACTACACCACCATCACAACCAACAACACAACCAACACCAACACCATTACAACACAACCAACACCACCACAACCAACAACACAACCAACACAAACACCATTACAACACAACCAACACCATCACAACCAACAACACAACCAACACCAACACCATTACAACACAACCACCACCATCACAACCAACAACACAACCCACCAACACCATCACAACCAACAACACAACCCACACCAACACCATCACCACCAACACAACCCACACCATCACAACCAACAACACAACCACACCACCACCATCACAACCAACAACACAACCACACCAACACCATCACAACCAACAACACAACCAACACCATTACAACACAACCAACACCACCACAACCAACAACACAACCAACACCAACACCATTACAACACAACCAACACATCACAACCAACAACACAACCCACCACCACCATCACAACCAACAACACAATCACACCAACACCATCACAACCAACAACACAACCACACCACCACCATCACAACGAACAACACAACCACACCAACACCATCACAACCAACAACACAACCAACACCATTACAACACAACCAACACCACCACAACCAACAACACAACCAACACCAACACCATCACCACCAACACAACCCACACCATCACAACCAACAACACAACTACACCACCACCATCACAACCAACAACACAACCAACACCATTACAACACAACCAACACCACCACAACCAACAACACAACCAACACCAACACCATTACAACATAACCAACACCATCACAACCAACAACACAACCACACCACCACCATCACCACCAACACAACCACACCATCACCACCAACACCACAACCACACCACCACCATCACAACCAACAACACAACCCACACGATCACAACACCACAACCACACCACCACCATCACAACCCACAACCCAACCAACATCATCACCACAACCCACACCAACCACACCACACAAGCACCTCAGTAGCATCTTCTCCAAAGCCAGCGGACATCGCCCCCGCCTTTACCCTCACTGCTATCAGCAGCTGACGCATCATGGCTGAGCGTTGGCCTCCCAGCCTCAGCATCAGGCTCAATTCACATGACTGGCTTTGGAAGGAGACATGGGGTGAGTGACAGGTGCCACCCCGGCAGACACTCTAAGGGTCCTCACGCTTTCTGGTGGCTCTTCTGCCTCTGCTGTGAGGGGAGCGTGTTCAGAAAGGCCCTGCTCCTCAGCCTGGCTCTCAGAAATGAGGCGCAGAAGAGAGCTGCAGGCGGCCCAGAGCCCGCAGACCACAAGGGAAAGCACTCCACCATTGTTTCTGTAAAGGACTGAGACTCGGGATGCTTATCACAACGGCGTGAGCTATCTGACACTGACTAATACAACAACTGGAGACTGGGGATGCTCATCATGACGGCGTAAGCGATCAGACACTGACTAATCACTAAGCTATCAGACACTGAGCTAGAGACTCAGGATGCTTGTCATGACAGCGTGAGCTATCAGACACTGACTAAGACAACAGCTGGAGACTCGGGATGCTCGTCACAATGGCATGACCTATCAGATACTGACTAATACAACAGTTAGCATTTATGTAGCTTTTACTGTGGACCAGGCACAATTCTAAGCACTGTACATGTATTACTTCATTTAATCAACTCAAGAACCCTGATAAGATACCGTAGCCCCTGTTACTCAGGGTAGATATATTCCAAGACCCCCGGTGGATGCTTGAAACCACAGATAGAACTGAACCATGTCTCCACCGGTTCTTCCTATTTCTTCTTACTATAGATCATAGCAACTTAAGCCTACCATTTTTTCTTTCCTTCTGAAGTCAAGAACTTTATGGCCTCTCTTTGACATATCAGACATATCAGAGTGACAGGATCACTCTTCTTGCACCTTGGGACTACTAAGTAAAATAAGGGTTCCTTGAACACAAGAACTCACGGTTGATCTGATAATCAAGATGACTACTAAGTGACAGGTGGGTAGCATACACAGGGTGGATACTCTGGACAAAGGCATGACTCTGTCCCTGGCGGGATGCAGTAGGACAGTGTAAGCTTCCACCACGATGCTCAGAACAACGTGGAATTTAAAACTTACAAATTGTTGTGGCTGGGCTGGGGCTCAGTGGTAGAGCGCTTGCCTAGCATGTGCGAGGCCCTGGGTTCCATCCTCAGCACCACATTATAAGTAAATAAAATAAAGGTCCTTCAACAACTTAAAAAAAAAATTTTTAAAAAGATTATGAATTATTTATTTCTGGAATTTTCCATGTAACATTTTCAGGACATGGTTAATCTCAAGTAACTGAGACCTTGAAAAGCAAAACTGAGGCGGAGGGGGCCCTCCTGTAATTCTTCTTTTGCATGAGGTTAGTAAAGTCCAACGGGTTAAGAATCTCATCCAAAGCAAGCTGTCCTAGCGGAGCTGGGACCGGAACCAAATCCAGAGAAGGAGGGCTGCTCCCCCGCCCCCATCTTCCAGATGGAGAGGCCGAGGCCCCCAGAGGCAAAGCCACTCGCCCAAGGCCACACAGCACCTGGCTCTTCAGGTCACATGACATGCAACAGGCCACCCAGAAAGGTGCCCATTCAGGTCTCAGAAGTTCCACGGCCTCGTTTGCCCAGGCGGACCTGGGTAATGCCCCCAACCACAGCTGGTATCAGGGAGCCACCCCCTGAGAGTCCCCTGCTTCTCAACGTTCAAGCTTAAGTTTCGGGAGCCCCGGGCCACTCCTCGGCTCCCGGGCAGAAGGCAGGGCTGCCTCTGCGCTTCTGAGCGCTTGACACGTGTTAGTACCGCCTGCTCCCGTGCACGGGGTCTGGTTCGCATTAGCACCCCAGGCCCGGGACGCAGGGCTTGGGCTTCATCCAGAGTGTCAGGCTGCGGGGCTGTGCTAACTACTCATCGACGGGGAACATCAGACGGTTTGATCTGCAATTAGGCTCCCCAGGAGCTGCTAACCGAAAGCAGATGGCCCATCAGATGGTCCCGGGAATGTGCTTCCCTCCCGTCGCCCACCCTGGACACCTCCAGGTGGCCTCCTGAGGCGCGGCTGAGGCCTCTCCCCACCGGAGGACACTGCTGCTTCTGGTGCGTTAGTGGGTCTGATGGGAATCTGCCCGAGTCCCCCAAACTCTCCGCGGCACCTGCCAGGTTCCCCCCTCTGGTGGGTCAGCCCTGGGAGGCCTGTACGAATCAGGTCAGCACCAGCCACTCGGTTGGGTCCCAGGCCTACAAGGAGGCAGGGGGGTGGTGTGAATGACCTCAGATGTCCTCTCTGACACTTCGGTGGCCCAAACCCACCACCCAACAGCCAGCCCAAGTAGCCACCACCCAAACCCCCTTTCCATCCCCTCCCCCATCTCATCCCCAGAGCCAGTGGGTCACCAAGGGACATTTATATGGCCCTGGCCCCCATCCTTGCTTATTTGGGCCTGGTGACAACTCTCAAGGGGTCTCTGGGGCTCTTGGTCAGACCCTTGAGACGTTCCCTGACTCCCATCTCCTCTCAAAGCCCAAAGTCCTTACATTTGGGCACTAACTGGTGCCAGCTTCCTGTGGGCGCCTCACAGCTGTCCTGCAGGGGGACTCATCCCCTCCTGCTCCCTTTCTCCACCTCCCTTCTCCCTCCTCCCTCCACCCCCTCCCCCACCCCCTCCCTACCTCCCTCTCCCCCTCCCCCCACCCCCACACTCAGGATCCTGCTCTGCACCTGCCGGACCTCCTGCCCCTGGGCCTTCACTCAGGCCACCAAGGCCCCACACTTGGCCAACAGCTAGCCCTTCCCTCAGGTGGAGACTTGACCCCACCGCCCCAGGGCGCCTCCTGACCTCCCCAGGTGAGGTCCTCGGTGGTGCCTCCAGAGCGCCTAGCGCCCCTCCTCATGGCACCGGCCCGAGGGGCCCGCAGGCTCTGCTGGGCGTCCTGAGTCCTGCGCTGCTGGGCAGCAGGGGCTGTGCTCCCGGGTGGCACTGCCCGGGAAGCTGCACGGGCCTGGGCCTTGCTAGTGCTCAGAATCCGTTGGCTGAGCGGATGGACGAGGGAGAGGATGAAGGAGGGGTGCGGCCCCCAGCACCCTCTCCTTGTGCTGGGACTCGGATCTGAGCCCCGACCGCCACCGTGCAGGCTTCCCAGGCGGCCGCAGGGGCTGCTGGCCCTGACCCAGGGCGCACTCGGACAGCAGCTCTGCATGTCCCTCTGGGCCGGGGCTTTTCTGGGCACCCGAGACACGGCAGTGGACCAGATGCACGAGGCTCCCCATACCCCGGGGTCTTCGGTCCGCTGGGGAAGAGACAAGACCAAGCAGGGAGATTGGGGCACGTTGGCGATAGTCTCCAGCTGCACAGGAGGAACATAAAGGAGAGCGTGTGAGCCTGTGCTGTGCGGTCTGGGAAGGGCATTCCAGGAAGCGGGACCGCCGGGGCCAAGTCCCTGAGGCAGAAACGCAGATTGGTTTAGGGAAGGAGCGGATAGGCGTGGCTTCGGAGGAATGCAGGACTGAGCGTCCACAACGAGGTCACAGGGTGGTAGGGAGACCGTGGATCTGATACACACTGAGAACTGTCCTTCCCGGGTCCTGGGTTGACAGCCTTACTAGTTCCTACGAGAAGAATCTTCCTCCTGGTGTGATGGTGCACACCTCTGATCCCAGTGACTCAGGAGATGGGAGGCAGGAGGACTGTAAATTAGAGGCCAGCCTCATCCATTTAGTGAGACCCAGTCTCAAAATAAAAAGATCAAAAACGGCCAGGATGTAGCTGAGTCATAGAGCACCCCTGGGTTCAATCCTCAGTACCACCAAAGGAATATTATTCAGCCATAAAGAAGAAAATTGTGGCATTTGCGGGTAAATGATTGGAGTGGGAGAATATCATGCTAAGTGAAATAAGCCAATCCCAAAAAACCAAAGGCTGAATGATTTTTCTGATAAGTGGATGATGATACATGATGGGGGGTGGGGAGGCAAGAATGGAAGAAGGATGGATTGTATAGAGGAAAATGAGGGGTGGGGAGGGGGTGGGGGGAAGGAAAAATAATAGAATGACACAAACATCATTACCCTACGTACACGTATGATTACGAAAATGGTGTGACTCTACTTTGTGTACAACCAGAGAAACGAAGTTGTACCCCATCTGTATACAATGAATCAAAAGAAAATTTAGAAGAAACTTTGTCCCCATGCAAGTCCTGGGGCTCCCTCTGATTGGAGCAGCCACGGTCACGTGCCCACCACTGAGCCAGCCCCTGCTGGGGTCGCCTCCCTCCCAGCTCCAGGATTTAGGAAGAAGATTCCGCCTCTGAGACAGGGACTGTTGGGAGGTTCCAGCCCACATCCACTTGGGTCTCAGGGGACCGGGTCACTGCAGGGACTTGGAGCTAACAGATGGAAAGTCCCCTGCAGCCAGCAGGTGAAAAACAGCCATCACGAGACAGAGGAATAGGCTTCAATGTGGCCCCGAAGGGTAAGACATTGTTCTTAAGTGGAAACGCCAGGGACTAAGTTTGTGTTTAGTTTAAGAAGAAATTTCTGGGAACTGGAGTTGTTCTCAATCCCAGCCTCCTGCCTCCAGAGGAGAACAAGAAAGGACTGAGGCCCAACCCTGGGTGATTTGGAAGGCGGAGTGTCCCCGAGGGTCGGGGGTTCCAGGACTCTGTCCTCCAATGGTGGTCCACAAGGAAGGATATAGAAATGAGGTCATTATCTATTTTTTTCAAAAAATAAAATTAACCAAAGCATCAGAAGCGTGCAAGAAAAGAGAATTAAGAGATTAAAGCTCCCTGAGCCGCTGACAATCTTGTCCCAAGGGCAAGGGGGACGGGACACAGCCACCTCCAGGACTAGAACATACAAAGCTGCTCCCCAAAATCTCTGGGCTCCCTTGGGAAGGAAGTGGGTGTTCCAGAAAGACCCCAACAGGCCCTCCTTGGGGTCTGTGATGGTTGATCGTGGTTGTCAACTTGTCTGGGCTGAGAGACACCTAGAAGTGGGCAAAGCGCACGTCCGGTGGGTCTGGGGGCGTGTCCACAGATGATTGGTGTGTGGGTTAACCAACCAGGTGGGGAAGACCCACCCTGAAGGTGGGCAGCACCATCCAATAGGCTGGGGACCTGGTCGGGTGAAAAAGCAGGAAAAGGCGGGAGGCCTGGGTCTTCTCCGGTGGTTCATTTTTGGTGGCTACTGTCGCCGGTGGACATCAGGCTCCAGATTCCTCAGCCTTGGATTGCAGATGCGCACCGGACCCTCCAGGGCACCCTGGCTGGACCGCAGCGCTGCCCACTCTTGCTCTGGGACCACGCAGCCTCTCACGTGCGAGCCAATCCAGCATGTCCCCTCTTACGGTTACACATCCGGCCCCTGGCTCTGTCCCCCGGAGGACCCTGGCTACGCAGGTTCTCCTAACAGTCCCCAGCCCCGGGCTCCAGACAACACTGAGGGCGGTGGGAAGACCAGGCCGCACCCAGAGCCAGGGAGGGCTGAATGGCGTCTCAGGGGATCCAGCCGAAAGGTGACACCCACGTGTCCAGGATGCCCAGGTGCCCAGGGCTGGCCCCAGCCGTCCTTCGGCTCGGAGTGCTCCCATCCAGCCGCGCCTGCTTCTCAGGAGCTGCCCCGGCTTCCTCCCACCCTCCCTGCTTCCCACACCTGCCCCTTGTCCACCACCCCAGCTTCCAACTTCTCTGTCCTTGAAGGCTCTTTCCAAATGCGTCCGCCCCAGGCTTCCCTGGTCACTGCACCACCCACCACGTCCCTAAAATCTGAATTCCCTCCCACAATGCATCCCTTGCCTGGGGAGACTGTCTTCCCACCATGCATTGGGGTTCCCCGAAGCAGCTCTCTAGGGAGGGCCGCCCGCAACCGCTTCCTACAGGGTAACGTTGTGACTGTGGACCCTGGCAGGGCTCAGACAAGTCGTGTGCCCCTGGAGGAGCTCCACGACCTCTTTGAGACCCTTTGTTCCCACCGTCTATAAACGAGGGCTCCTGGCTAATGGAGCTCTGAGGAGACTAGCTGTATGAGGTAGTAAAGTTCTTAGCCAGGAAGCTGGCACTAAATGTCCCCTCTTGTCCTCATTGTGGCCAACATGAGGGCGTGGTTGAAGTACAACTATAGCCAGCCCTGTATCTGTGGGTTTCTCAATCAGTTCAACCAGGCAAGACTTCCTTAATTGCTTCTGGACTGAGCATGTGCAAACCGGGCTTCGATCCCTAAGTAATGCAACGTAACAGCTATTCACATAGCATTTGCCTTGTCCTAGGTCGGACAGGGAGTGCAGAGGGAAGAAAGAGAGGCACCACCTGTCATATGAAGAAGTGACTTTCAAAAAGGAAGGCCATTCCCACATACCAGTGACTCTAGCCAGACCCCACCACCCACTGCCCTGACGTGTGAAAGGGAGACTGAGGCCCAGGCAGAGGCAGCCTGCCCTTCTCTGTCAATCAGCTGAAGCAGAAGCAGTGGTCGCTGCTGGATGAACCGCGTCACTGCCAGCAGTTCCCCAAGGCCCACGGCCCCACGGTGAGTCCTGCAGGGGCCGGTCCCTCTCCTGAGCCAGGAACCCCTGAGCTGGCTCTCCCACCTGCAAGCGCGGCGCCAGGCCAGTCACTCAGCCCCTCTGGACAGCCTCTCTGCACTAGCGCTCTGGTTCTCTGGTGAGCTGCGAGAGGCCAGGCCTGACCCCTGGGCCCGGGGAAGCCAGGGCCCCTCAGCTGCTGGAGCCCACCAGGGAGGGTGGTCCGGTTGGGCAGCTTCATGCCCAGTGGCACAGCTTCTCCAGGACGCAGCAGTGTAAATGTGGCCCTGTCACAGCACGCTGGCCCTGTGGACACCCGAGGCCTGAGGTCCCCAGGTGGCACCACAGCTGGGGGGACCAGGTAGGGGAGGCTGATCTCCCACAGAGGCCCGCACTGCAGGCCGGGCAAGGAGCACCCGGAGCCTGGCCATTAGAAAGCCAAACGCAGGCGCACGCTGACCCTGGTAGTACCAGGGACGTTCCCATTTGCAGAAGCTGGAATTTATTGAGCACCTGTGACGTTATCTCTGACTCTCAATGTCCCTCTGAAGTAATTCTGGTTCCCATTTTGGAGGTGAGGAAATGAAGACTTGGGGACAGGAAACAACGGACCTCGGGTCACAGAGTTCGGGTGGGCGGTGCTGGGATAGAAACCGAGACCTCTCAGATCCCACCCGACCCTTCCCAGGGACCCTCCAAATACGGAAGGAAGACCGTTCGTTTTGCCCAAGAGAGGTTTATTCACATGCACGTATGAAGCGCCCTGTGCGCCCAGCCACCACTTAGAACACGGAGGCCCGCTCTGGGCTCTGTGGAAAAGGCACTGACCCAAGGCAGCACCAACCCCAGCCCCAGCGGCTGGTTTCCCTCCACCTCCAACGTGACTCAGGACAGTGAGCCGCAACCTGCAGGTGCCCAGCGTGACCACCGGGTGGCGGCAGTGAGCTGCAAAGTCAGACTGTCCTTGGAGACCGTAGGTCACCTTGGGTCATCAGAAGCGCGTGGCAGCCCCCGCCAAGTGGAACAGCTCAAGGGAAAGGAAGGAAGCGTGGATATTTTTGGGCATCCATCGCCGAGTGGGTTAAAGGCCAGGCTGCAAACCTCAGAGGAATGCCAGGCGGGAGCCCAGGGCGAGGTGGATACCCAGGCGTGACCACCCCGTTCTCGTGAGTCCACGAGCAAGACCTTGGCCCCCGTCTTGCACACCCAGAGGCCCGCGGGCAGGGCTAGTCCCTCCTCATGGTGTAGCCCTGGATCATGCTGCTGAAGTAGGCTGGCGTGTTGCGCTCCGGGTAGAAGAGCATCATGTAGCACTTGGGGCCGAAGTAGCCCAGGCTGATGGCCAGGAAGTTGAGCACCGTGACCAGGACGTCCATGATGGTGACCAGCACCCCGTCGTGCACCGACATGAAGGTGCAGAGGGAGACGGAGGAGGTGAAGGAGAAGGCCATGCTGAGGGTGATGAACCTGGCCTCGTTGTAGTTGGTGGGCAGCTCCTTGCCCAGGTAGGCGAAGCTGAAGCCCACCACGGAGAGGAGCAGGTCCATGCTGGTGTTGAACAGCAGCCCGTTGCGGTAGTTGGGGTGGCAGGAGGCGATCATGACGTTGGGATCGTCGGGGTCGGAACGGACGGTGGGGCTGGTGGTCGTGGCCAGCATGTTGCCCGCCACGATGGCTGCCTTGATGGCCGTCATGACCGCCACGAAGACGTAGGGCCCGTGGTAGCGCACCCAGAAGCCGTAGGCCCGCGGGAGGCGGCTGGCCATCTTGAAGATGCACACGATCTGGAAGGAGCGCACGGCGATGCAGGAGACGCAGACGGTGAAGCAGAGGGTGAAGAAGGCTTGGCGGCAGAGGCAGGTGAGGACCGTGGGCGGCCCCACGTACACCGGCACCATGGCGAAGGCCAGCAGCAGCGGCACCAGCATCAGGAAGCTCATGGGGCCTCCGGCCGAGCGGACCATGGGCGTCGGGCGGTGCCGCCAGAATATGACCAGGATGGCCAGCGTGCTGGAGAAGCCCAGGGCGGCCAGCAAGGCCACGAAGATGGTGGGGGCCTCCTGCCACTCGAGGAAGGCCAGCCGCCGCTGGAAGCAGGAGGTGTCTTTCCTGCGAGACCACATGGCGCTCGGGCAGGGCTGGCACACAAACTCATCTGCAAGACCACAGCAGCCCCGTCAGCTGCAGCCGCCCCCGCGCCCCACCTGGGCGCAGGTTAGAGGGACTCGGGCAGCGCGGGCCACCTTCACCGAGGCTCACGCTGGCTCTCCAAGTGCCCCCAGCAACGCCCTTTCACAGATGAGGAAACTGAGGTTCAACCAGGTTGACTAGTTCTCCCAAAGCCACAGAGTCCGTAAGTGAAGGAGGCAGGACTTGAACCCGGGGCCCTTGACTCAGAGTCTGCCAACTGTAATCCCTCCTGCCCAAGACCTGCCTCTGGTGGGAGCGATGCTCAGCTACTTCAAGGAACCGCTCGGTCGACTGTTCCTAGCACTAACTCTGTGGTAGGCACCCGAGAGGGAAGGCCACAGAGAGACGGGCGAAAGCCAGCCCCTGGGGTAGGGAGGCCAGGGAAGTCCTTCCCCGGTGCCCGAGCTCCGTAGGCACATGCTAGCGCTTCTACCAGGAGGTGAGACCACCCGCTTCATCTGCTATCAATGAAGTCATGAGATACAGACGCTGAGCCTCAGCTGAACTGTGCTAAACCCCAGTGGACACAGGTGACACCCCCGCAGCTGTGTCTCCCGGGAGAGGATCCGCCTTGCCATCGAGTCCTCCGACCCACGCCCACTGAGCAATGGCGCTGTGCTCTAACCACGCTGGTCTCTGCGCGCAGGACCTTCCTTCCGTTGGGACAGCCACTATTCATCCGTTCCCGCGTCACTGTGTGAACACTCTCTGGCCAGGCCCTGGGCTGTGTGTTCTGTGGGGGGAGCGTGGCCTGCCTCTGGCCCTGAGCCAGCCTGCCGTGGCTTCTCCACACCAGGTACGGGGGACCACGGAGGATGTGGACGTGGGCACTAACCTCCCCGGGGCAGGACGGGGTGCAGGCCGGCGAGTGGAGCAGAGGTCTGGTGGAGGGTGGGACGGGCGGGGTGCGGGCAGGGCTGCGGACCTGCGGGCTGGCCGAGGGGCCGTACCTGAGGTCTGGTTGCGGAAGGTGCCCGGGGAGCAGTCGATGCACTCGAAGCAGCAGGGGTGGATGCCCACGGCCTTCTTCCTTTGGCCCAGCTCACAGTCCTTGGAACACATGGACGTGGGCACCTGGAGAGAGCAGGACGAGACCCTGAGTCCCTGTCCCGACACTCGGGCCTCCGTCCTCTCCCCAAGAAGCCAGATGCTCAGGGGAGGGAAGCCTGGCCCTCCCTAGCAAAGGGACAGAGGCTGGAAATGCCATTAGAATTGTACCCTCGTAGGACCCTCTTGGTTTTACCTGCCCAAGACCTAGTCCACCTTCCTCTGGTGGAAGCATCCAACTGTTGAGACAGACTTTTCAAAGTGCTGAAAGGACAGGAGGCAACCTAGGGCTGCTGGCAGCCATCTTGTCACAAAGGGAACAAAGTACCCAAGGAAGGATCTGAGAGATGGAGAGAGTGAGACCCTGGATCCATCCTTGCCTGAAGCCCCACCATCTACCTCAAGAGTTTTCAATTCTAAGAGCAATAAATTAACTCTTTGCTACCATGATTTTCTGTCACTTGCAACCAAGACTGTCAATTAGCACATCCCTTCTGGAGGGGCAGGGGTTTCCACAGCGGGGCAGTGACCACGCTCGTTGATTTCACTGTGAAGATTTCTAGAACATAGAAGATTCCAGCACAAAGGAGGCCTCCAAGCATCACGCACGGAGAGGAAACAGAAAGAGCAGCGAGGCAGCAGAGGAGGGCGTGACCAGGAGCGGCGGCGGCGGCGGGCGGCATGTGTGGCAGAGCTGAGAGGTTAACTCGTCTCTGACACACTGACCACGTAGGGTCCTCGGGGTGCAAGCAGCCTGCTGGGTCTGGGCTGCATGAAGGTCGTTCTGAGACAAACGAGGAAAGTGTCACCGAGGACACATGGGAGGAGTCCGGGGCCCTGACCAGGGGTGTGGCTGCTGGGCCACCTGACCCCACAGCCCCTCTCCTCTCGACCCTGAAGTCCAGGCTCTCTGAGGTCTGTCTTCACGTTCCTCCCTGCCGTCCCTCTTGTGCGTGGCCATCAGATGACATTTCCAGACTTCTCACCCTCCCTGACGCGTCCATCACGAGAAGACATCAGATCCCCAGCAGGCTTCCCTGGGCCTCTCCGCCTCGCAGCGGGTGTGTGGTCACCAACACACACGCACACACACACGCACACGCACACGCACACACGCACATGTACATGTGCACACACATACACATACACACACGCACGCACACACGTGCACATGTGCACACACATGCACACACGCATGCACACACATGCACGCACACACATGCACATGTGCACGCACGCACATGCACACACACGCACATGCACGCACACACATGCACATGTGCACACACGCATGCACATGTGCACACACGCATGCACACACGCACACGTGCACACGCACGCATGCACATGCATGCACACACGCACACGTGAACACACATGCACACACACACGTGCACACACACATGCATATGCATGCACACACACGCACACCTCACGCAGACCTGCAGCCGGCCAGCATTGCCACGTACCCTCCCCCACTTCTGAACTGGACGACCTCCTCCTCGCGGCCTAAAGAACCAAATCGGTCGGAGCTGAGGCCCTGGACTCTCATCCTGCTATTCGTTCCTCAGGAACTCACTGGACCATACTGATGCAAGGCCCTGGGAATGCAGCAGTGACCTAAAGGGGACAAAGCTCCTGCTCTAACGGAATGAGTATTTTTTTAAGGGAAGAGAGACAAAAACCTGTGAATATGAAACGTGACAGACAGAGGGTTACAAATACCACAAAGAAAGCAAAACAGTGCCCGGGAGGGGGGATGCTGGCGAGCAGGCTGCAGCGTCAAGTGCGGCAGCTGAGGAAGGCCTCGCTGGGTGGGTGGTCCTGGGCAGAGACCTAAGGGCGAGGGGCCCGTCGGGCGCAGGCTTGTGGGAAGACTGAGACCTGATCTCAGGATGCATGGATGCGTCCCCTCCCCTAGATCCCCACCACATCCATCAGGCTCCTACACAGTGACAGAGGACCAACGCCAAGAACTGCAAGGCCCGGACTCTAAGAAAGAGTCTCCAGGGAAGCCCAAAGGCATTAGGGGAGACTCAAAAGAGGACAGGGGAGGAAATTTTAGCTTAAGGCACCACAGTGCATAAAAGAGTAAAGAAGCCTAAAATCTCATACTGAAAATATTTACCTCAGTTCCTTTTACCCAACACAACAACGACAAAAAAAAAAAAAAAATAGTCTGAAGAGACAATACAGTCATTAGAACCAGACTCAGATATGACCAATATTTTGGAATTATCAGATAAGGAATTTAAAATAACTGATTAATTGGCTAAGAGCTCTACTTGAACAAGTGGGCAAAATAAGAAATGATGAGTAATTTTCAGTAGTAAAATGGAAATTCTAGGCACAAATAGAAAGGTAATGCTAGATATAAAAAGACCCAAATAAAATAACAGAAATGGAAAGTGCCACTGTGGGCTCATCAGTGGGTGGATACAACTGAGGGAAGACTGAGTTGGGTCAAGAATCTGTCAACAGGAATTTCCCAAACTGAAAAACAAAAAGTATCGGGGGTGGGGACCAGAGTGTCCAAGAACCAGGGACAACTACGTCCCCAGAAGGAAAAGAGATAAAGTGACAGAAGAAAGAATTAAAGTAATAGGGACTGAGAATTTTCCAGAATCAATGACAGACACCAAAGCACAGATGCAGGGAGCCCAGAGAACACCAAGCAGAATAAATGCCAAGGAAATTACACCTGAGCACATTAAACTGCAATAATGGACAAAAATCTCAAAGGAAGCCAGAGGGGAGAAATACCAACCAAATATGGTTACTAGAAGAAAAGAAGGGATATTTTATAATAGTAAATACTCATTCCATCCAGGAAAAACAGCAATTATAACATAAACATATATGCCCTCAACAAAAGAGCCCAAAAAAAAAAAAAAAAAAGCATAAAGCAAAAAAAAAAAATCAGAATTGAAAGAATAGGTAATTTAGCATATACTATTCAATAGGTGGAAACTTCACTATTACACTTTCAGTAGTTTACAGAACTAAAAAGAAGATCAATGATGAAATAAAAGACTCGAACAGCACCATCAACCAACAAGACCCAAAGAACACCTACACCACGCTACCCAACAGCAATGGAATACATAATCTTCTCAAGTGCACGTGGGACTTTTTTGTGTGAGTCAGCTGCCTGTCACTGTGAGAAAATGCCTGAGAAAATCAACTAAGAGGAGGAAATATTTATTTTGGCTCAAGATTTCAGAGGTTTCAGTCCATGGTCGACCAACTCCATTGTTTCTGAGCCTGGGGGTTGAGGGAATGGGACGTCATGGCAGTAGAGTGTGGTGAAGCCAAGCAGCTCGCCTCAGGGTGGCCAGGAAGCAGAGAGAGAGGAAAAGTCCAGGGACAAAATATACCCTTCAAAGAACCCCAGGGACCCACCTTTTCCAACTAGGCTCCACCTCCTAAAGTT
The DNA here is from genome assembly GCF_902686445.1 of Sciurus carolinensis. Classification (NCBI taxonomy): domain Eukaryota; kingdom Metazoa; phylum Chordata; class Mammalia; order Rodentia; family Sciuridae; genus Sciurus; species Sciurus carolinensis. Next base: position 196,279,428 of record NC_062213.1, on the reverse strand, counting down.
TCCACCCCCTCCCAATAGAGTCACCAGCTGGGGACCAATCCTTCAATATGTGAGTCTCCAGGGACATCCCAGACCCAAACTATGACCGTTCTCCAGGACAGACTGCATAGCAGGTCAAAAACAAGTTTTAATAAATGTAAAAGGATTGAAATCATGCCAGGTATGTTCTCCAGCCACACCGTAATGAAATCAAAAGTCAACAACAGAAGGGAATTTGGGAAATTCAAAATACAGGGACCTTAAATAACCCACTCCTAATCAACAATGGATCAAAGTATTCACAAGGGAAATCAGAAAAACTTTGAGGTTAATAAAAATAAAAACACAATAGACCTTCTCAAAGAGACAAATACTGTCGGATTCTACTTCCACAAGTTACTGAAGTAGTCAAACTGGCAGAGACACAAAGTGCGATGCTGGTTCCCAGGGAGTGAGGGCGGGAGGGACGGGGGTCATTCACTGGAAACTCAAAAATGAGTTTCAGTTTTCAAGATGAAAGATTTTAGAGATCTGGGGCACAGACCCGTCACTATACCGTACAGTTAAAAATGGCTCAGAAGCTGCTGGGCACTCACGCACGCGTGACCCGGAAACACAGGGTTAATTCCCACTGACAACCCTGGCGGGGGACAGCAGATGGGTGCTGCCCGATTCCCCGCTGGGAAGGACCTGGTAGGATCGAGCTGACGTGCTCACGCAGGGTCCGGCGGAGGGCCTCACTCGGACCGACGCTCCTTCCTCCCCAGTGAACCCTCTGGCCCCCTCTGTACCCACGGGGAGAACATTCTGGACTCATCGCTTGCACAGAAACCCTTTCCTCAGGCTCTGCTTTCTGGGGAGACCCCAGGCTAAAACAGTATTGTAGGCTGAACTGTGTCCCCCCTGAAGTCCTCACCCCCAGGACCTCAGTAGGTGACCTGATCAGAAACAGGGTCCCTGCAGATACAATTAGTTAGGAAGAGGGCGTAAGGAAAGGGGCCGTTCCCGAATCCATTATGACTGGTGCCCTTCTACAGAGGGACATTTGGACTCCTGAGAACAGAAGGCCTGGCCAAGAGGAGATGGAGGTGGAGTACACCAGAGAGCGCCGGAGAGCGCCGGAGAGCGCCGGAGAGGGCCGGAGAGGGTCGGAGAGGGCCGGAGAGGGCCAGAGAGGACCAGAGAGGGCCAGAGAAGGCCAGAGAGGGCCGGGGAGGGCCAGGGAGGGTCGGAGAGGGCCGGGGAGGACCAGAGAGGGCCGGGGAGGACCAGAGAGGACCAGAGAGGGTCGGAGAGGGCCGGAGAGGGCCGGAGAGGGCGGGAGAGGGCCGGAGAGAGCCAGAGAGGACCAGAGAGGACCGGAGAGGGCCGGAGAGGACCAGAGAGGGCCAGGGAGGGCCGGGGAGGGCCGGGGAGGGCCGGGGAGGGCTGGGGAGGGCCGGAGAGCGCCGGAGAGGGCCAGAGCCTCCAGAAGCCAGGAGAGGCCTGCAGCAGTCACAGCCTATGCAGCAACCAGCCCCGCCACACCTCGAGCTCAGACTTCCAGCCCCCAGGACTGTCTGCTTCTGCCCCACGCATGTGACTCTCTCACTGCAGCCCCAGACCCCAGACCAACAGAGGCCTCGCCAGCTCCACTCCATGACCACCCCCTGGAGAAGCTGAGGAACCAGCAACCCCGGCCACCATGTCGGGGTGGGGGATGGGAGGTTGTCACAGGAGAGTGATGAAGGATCGTGGAGATGCTTCCAGGTCCTAGACCCCCTCCCCAGCTCCACCAGGCTGGTCTGTATCCCACCCACTCCTGCAGAATTCTGATGGTCTATTTTCCAAAGAGGGTGAAACAGAAGAGCTGCAGATGGACAGACGTCAGACACAGCTGAGGGCGTGGCCACCTGTATAAAACAGGAGACTCCAACGACAGGCTGAGCCAGAGTCCTACATACGAAGAAGCACCACTGTGGACAAGCTGTGTGGGGTAGGCAAGTCACACAACCTCTCTGTGCCTTCAGTGTCTGAACTCTTAAACGGGAAGCCTCCAGCCCCTGGGGCTGACGGGAGAACTGAGGTCCTTCGCACAGGGCCTGGCAACACACTCAGTAAAGTCTACTTTCTGTCCCCAGGAGCCAGAAAGCCCTGAATACCCAGGCCTCCGCCAACAGGGAAGGACGGACCCCCACCCTGCCCGCCTGTCAATCTCCCGGTCTGCTCCTTAGGAAAGCGCCCAGGCCGCCCACCGCCGGTGTCCGGGACTGACCGTGTTGTTGTGGGTGTGCCAGGAGACGTTCTGGATGTCCCTCAGCTGCCCCTGGGTGGGGTAGTAAGAGGCGATGCTGCGGAAAGGATTCTGCCTGACGTCCCACTGCCACTCGACGATGTCCAAGCGCATGGGCATGTCCCCCTGCTGGTCGAAGAAGATCTGGTTGCCCAGGAGGGTGAAGTTCACCTTCCAGATCTTCTCCAGGAGCTGGCGGGGTCAGAGGAAGGGAGGGAAGTGGACGGCATCTGACTGGCCAGACCCGGGCCAGCGCCCCCGCCCACCGCCCGGGAGTCTCCAGGAAGAAGCAGTGTGGGAGGCTCTGCAGCCCAAGCGTCCTGGCTCTGGAACCAGAAGCTCCCGGGTCCAGCCCTCAGCTCGGCCACTGGCCTGAGGCCTTGCGCCTGTCACTTAACCTCTGGGAACACAGTCTCCTCTTCTTCAGAGGGAACATCAGGGTCCTCTGTCTGCCGGCCTCCGAGTTAACCTCTGCTGGGGGCGTAGAGCAGGGCCCGAGAAACACCTCGGGCTCACCTCCTCCCAGGGACCCGGGGTTCCTCTGGCCTGCAAGTCACATGGTCATCCTTAAGGGCCCAGCCCACGCTCTCTCACTCGAAAGGCCAGCTGGGGATGGCCCCACACCCTGGTCCTGTCTCCCCACTCTGACTCTGAGGGTCAGCTCTCTTTCTAGTCTCTGCCCACCCCAAAGACTGGTACTGACCAGAGTGTGCTCTGAACGGGACATCCTCTGGCCTGAATTCCAGTCCTACTCCTTGTCTTCAATTTTCTGTGTGACTTTGTGCAAGTTACTGAACCTCTCTGGGCTGACCCCAAAAGAGCTTCCAGCTGAGAGAGCCCACCAATCTGTCTCCTAGGTTTTCCCCCCATAAATGAGATGATCCGTTGGGCTACACTGGGGATCCAGGGCTCCCTTCATCTGGGGGACGGGCAGTGACAGATGCCTAAGAGACTGGGGCTGGTCTCCTCCCTTGCCTGCTCAGTGGGTGAGGTCCTGACTCTGGACCTGTTAAAGAACAGAGGTGTCTAGTAGCAAAGCACAGCATATGCACCTCTGACTCCCCTCTGCTCCCCCGACCCTCAGTAAAACTTTCCACAGCCTCGAAGGCTTCCGGGTGGTGTGTTTGTGGGCGAATCCAGAAACACGGAGATTTAAATTCCAGATCAGAATCAAGGCGATGCAGAACAGGAGAGGGAATAGATCCGCACACCAGATGCAGCCTCAGAGAGCTCGTGGGAAACAGGCCCTCAACCCTGGAGACCCTGCAGGGGACCCTGACACTCCCCCTGCCCCGGGGACTTCATTCCGGCAACTTCTGCCCTGATCTCCAAGGACAGACTGACTCTTGGATGGCCACTCATTTCAAAAGGAATTCTGCTTGGGCACCGGGAAGGACCCTGGTTCCATGGATCGGGGCCTGGCCGTGCCCCGGGCCTCACCCGCCAGGGGTAGACCACCTCCTTGACGCAGCTGGTCTGGGTGCAGCGCAGGAGGCTGTGCAGGGCGTGGGCCACGGCGTAGACGGCCGAGTACACGCTGTAGACCACGCGCTCTCCGGAGCTGGTGAGGATGGCGCTGAAGGACTCGGTGGTGTTCAGGCAGGCGTCGCACTGCTGGTTGCAGGTGGCCCGCGGGCTGGTCCCGCTGGGGGGCGGCGGCCCGTCCTGAGAGCGGCGCACGCGGAACTCGCTGAAGCCCAGCATGGGCACCCTCTGGATGGTGATGCCCAGGAAGGTGCCCGTGCGGCGCAGCTCGGTGAGGTTGTGCAGCACGGGGTCGATGGCCCAAGACTCGGAGGCGATCCATACGGTGCCGGTGAGGTTCCAGCGCAGCACCTCTGCGAAGAAGGCGTGCAGCACCAGCTCGGGCGAGAAGACCACCACCACGCGCGCCGTGCTGCGCCGCAGCTTGAGCAGGATGTCCCCCAGGCGCGCCTGCTGCGCGGGCGTCAGCGTCCGGTCGGGCGCGGGCATGGGCAGCGCCTCTTGGAAGGCGATGCAGATGTCGCTACCGTCCGCCAGCCGGTCGCCCAGCCGCTGGCTGTTGTCGCGGCCGTAGTCGTCGTCGCTCACCAGCACCACGATCCAGTTCCAGCCGAAGTGCAGCATCAGCTGCACCATGGCCTCGATGTGGTGGCTGGCGCTGGGCACCGTGCGCAGCGTGGCCGGGTAGCGCAGCTTGTTGCGCAGCTGGTCGGAGATGGCGCTGTAGGTGATCTGCCAGAGGGAGGGGCCACTGCTTAGCCAGGCGCCCGGGGAAGGGGCCCACCTGCTGTCACCACCTCAGTGACACTTGGGGAACCCGTGCCGTGAGCCATGCCAGGGCTGGGCGTTCCCACCATCACTGTCGGGGTCATCCTGCGGTCACGTGTGAGCACCTACTGTGTGCCACACTGGCTAGGTGCTTTACATCAGCAGCAGCATTATATCACTGCAGTAGCACTTATTGAGCGCCTACTGTGTGCCACGCCCTGGTTAGGTGACATTGAGCACCTACTGTGTGCCACGCTGGCTAGGTGCTTTATATCAGCAGCAGCATTATATCACTGCAGTAGCACTTATTGAGTACCTACTATGTGCCACACCCTGGCTAGGTGACATTGAGCACCTACTGTGTGCCACGCCCTGGTTAGATGACATTGAGCACCTACTGTGTGCCGCGCTGGCTAGGTGCTTTATATCAGCAGCAGCATTATATCACTGCAGTAGCACTTATTGAGCACCTACTGTGTGCCATGCACTGGCTAGGTGACATTGAGCACCTACTGTGTGCCACACTGGCTAGGTGCTTTACATCAGCAGCAGCATGATTATCACTGCAGTAGCACTTCTGAAGCACCTACTGTGTGCCAATCCCTGGCTAGGTGACATTCACTGTCATCATCACAGTCAGCAGCACTTAGTGGGAGTCATACCCAGGTGAGGCCATCTGCATGTTGTCCTTCCGGTCACCCTGTAACATTTCCTGAGCACCTACTGTGTGTCCTGAGCACCTCCGCCATCATGGGCTCATCGGCAGGCCCTGTTTCTTCCCTGGCCTCCACCTCGCCACCCTCCTGGTGTCCCCAGCTCACCGTCTGCCCCCCGGAGCTGCTGGCTCTTTTCCACCCACTCTCCTTCCCTGGGCCACCCCACGCAGCCTCCTGGTGGCAGACACCGTTTCCACGCCAACACTCCCGCTACACACCCGCTCCGGCCACGCGGGGACAGAGGGGACACCAGGCTGGCTTTGCGACCGCCTGCCGACCTCTCACACCTCACGCACCCCGGACTCCGCGCCCACCACCTGGAAACCTGCCAGGTCGCGACCTCCGGCCTCCCTCAACGGGGAGCCTGTCCTCACCTCTCACCATCGGCAAACCTCAGAACGTCCACCCAGGACCTGCCACCTCCCCCTCGGGCCCCGTCGGCCATCATCATCCCTGGCCTGGACCCACGGGGTCCTCCCACCTTCCCCCACGCTGCCCACTCTTAGCCGAGTCGACCCTGTGTACCATGACATCACACCGCTCCTCTGTTCAGAACCCACCCCAACCCCCAGTGTCACCCAGGAGAAGCCAGACTCCTGTGGTGGCCCCCAGCGGCTCCACCGTGTGGTGTCCCCAGCGGCTCCAGCCCTTCCTCCCTGACTTCTGCTCTCCCAGCCCTGGTCCTGGTCCCAGTTCTCTGAACACAGCGGCTGCCTCCGGGCCTTTGCACCTGCTGCCGCCTCCTCCCGGAATGTGCTTCTCCCACATGTCCGCGGAGCTCCTTCTCCCCCTCACCCTGTTGAAAACTGCGCCTCCCCTCCACCCGTCTCCATCTGTCCCCGCCTTCCCCTCCCTCCCCGGGTGGCTCAGCTTGGCCCTGATCCACGGCGCTTCTCGCCTTCGGACATTCCGGAGCAGCGATTGCTTTCATCTGTCGTCCCCCCCCCTAGAAGACAAACCCCAAGAGGGCAGTGACATTTGCTTCCTTGGTTCCCAGCTGTAACCCCAGCACCTTCAACAGCACCTGGCGCGCAGTAGGTGCTCAAGAGAGTTGTTCCCTGAGTGACAAAATAACCAGTCCTGGACTAGATGTTTCACATGAAAATACGAGCACTTACTGAGCACCTACTGAGTGTCGAGACCCTGAGCTAGGTGCTTTAATACTAAAAACCGCAGCAGTGGTTCCAGCTGTAGCAGCCTACTGTGTGCCAAGTCTTACGCCAGCGGCTCTCCAGTGAGTCAGCTCCACGTGCCGGTTCTGGACGGGGCACTTCCAATCTTGACAATAGGTACAGCAGTGGTCACGCTGACCAGGCGGATCCGTGCTGGGCGTGTTTGCAGAACCCAGAGCGCTCTGAGTGTTCGTTCCTGAGCTCTACGTAACAACCGTCACACTACTGACCACCTACTATGTGCTGGAAAGTCTCATGGGTCAAACGCTCCCGTTGCAGACAGACCTGGAAGGGAACGCTCACCCTCTCGCTTGACAGGTGGGGACACGGGCTCAGAAGGGCTCAGAGGTTTGCCACGGGCCTCACAGCAGCTGATGCGCCCCAGGCCCGTCTGCCTCCAAAGCCTGGGCGGCCTCCCCGAGGCTGGGGTTGAGGCCCCGCCCCTGCTCGTGTTCCCACCACCATGGGGAAGGGGCTTCTGAGCCCCTGGGCCACCCCGTCCTGTCTCCGGCCACAGCCCCTCCTCCCAGGGTTCGGCAGCCTCACCTGTGGAAGGAGGAAGAGGGAGAGGAAGTTGGCCACCGTCATGGTGGCCTCAGAGTTGTCGGGGCCGATGACGGCCACCACGCGGGGCACGTAGTGGCTGTAGTCCTCGAGGACGGGCAGGAAGTAGTCGTCCTGCGCCAGGAAGTAGAGCACGGGCTGCACGTTGTTGGAGAGGTAGCAGATGTCCACCATCTCGTAGCCCAGCCGCACACCGGGCAGCAGGCTGCTCTGGTTGTTGACCTCCTCCACCGCAAAGCGCATGGCCTGCATGAGGTTGTAGCCCAGCACCTTCACATCGAACCTGGGGCCATGGCCGGGAGGTGGGCGCGGGCGGAGGCTAGCCGCCCGCCTCCCGCACACCTCCAGGTCACTCGTCCCTGTGACCACTGTGACCACCACGCTGATCCCTGTCGCCACCGTCACTAACGCCCCATCACCCACGGACACCTCCATCACCCCCAGGGTCACCAGCATTGCCCCCTGTAACTGTCACCAAAGTCACCACCACCGCTGTCACTACGTCTTTGCAATCATTACCACCATCACCATCAGCACCACAAAGACCAGCACCATCACCACCACCACCATCACCAAAATTAACTGCCATCACCATCACCATCACCACCACCATTATCACTATCACCACCATCACCACCACCTCCATCACCATGATTAGCCACCACCACCATCACCATCACTACTGCCATCACCAAAATTAACCACCATCATCAAAATTAACCACCACCACCATCACCACCACCACCATTACCAAAATTAACCACCACCACCATCACCATCACCATCACCATCATCACCATCACCATCACCACCATCACCATCATCACCACCATCACCATCACCATCACTAGCATCACCACATCACCATCACCACCATCACCACCACCATCATCACCATCACCACCACCATCATCACCACCACCATTACCACCACCACCATCACCATCACCATCATCACCACCACCATCACCACCATCATCACCATCACCACCACCACCACCATCATCACCATCACCACCACCATCATCACCACCATCATCACCACCACCATCACCACCACCATCACCACCACCATCATCACCACCATGATTAGCCACCACCTCCATCACCCTTGTCACCAACACCGACATCACCGCTTGGCAGCACCAGTCTCCCAGCCACTTTCACCACCAGCCTCGCCGTCACTAGGCTGCCCTCACGTCTCGGCATCGGAAGTGCCAGCAGCTCACTTGGCGTCACCACCGGCACCGAGGCCCTCGACCTGCGCAGCCAGCTGGTCCTGGCGTGGAGTCGGGCGTGCGCCCAGGCGGGCCCTCGCCGTCTCCCTCCCCGTCTCCCAGAAGGCCCCTCCTGTGCCAGGGTCACCGTCATCCAGGCTGGCTCCAGCGCCCGCCTTCCGCTGCAGGGAGATGTCCACCTCATCTCCAGGTGGACACGTCCCAAGGGGCTCGTGGAGGAGGCCGCAGAGACCCCTGCAGCCCCTGCCACCCCAGAAAACGCAGACCCCCCGTCCAGTCCCAGAATCTGAGAAGCCGCCCTCTGCCGTCGAGGGCACGTCCCGTCTAACCGCCTGCGTGGCCTCGCGGGCAGTCCCATCGCCACAGCAGGGAGCAGAGGTCTGGTGTCCCCAGGCCTCCTCTCAGCCCCAACGTCCCGTCTCCCTGCAGAGACAGGGCGGGGTCCGGGGGTCACACAGCACGGTCGTCAGAGATTGAGTTACACGCGCTGCACGGCCACAGCTCCCGCGGGCTGGCCGGGCGAGGGGCGGAGTGGCCCTGAGGCCTCGTCCTGGCCCGGCCTGCTCCCCACCCGGCCTCACGCTGAGACTCACTCCTCGCACTTGGGCACCTGCAGCACATTGAGGTGGGCGGGGCCCTTCATGTTGGCGTGGAGGGTGAAGAGGCCGCCCAGCAGGTAGTCCCCAGCCAGATAGAAGTCGGAGTTGTGGGCCGCCGGCCCCGCCAGCGCCTGCAGCAAGATCAGCAAGCAGTGCAGCGTCCTGGCCTGGGGCCCCATGGCCGCGAGTGAGGTCCAGCGGCCCTGCCTCCCGGGAGCCGGAGGCTGACACAGGGCATTTGCACAGACATTTACATAGCGACAGTCCGGCCGCGACCGTGGGGCGCCAGGGCGGGTGCGGCAGGGAAGGAGGCAGAAGGAGGGGCCCTGCGCTGCGGGCTCCCTTCTGGGAGAGGAGCCCCTCGGCTGGCCACACCCTCACCTCCGCCACTTGGCTGGGAACAGCTTTCCTCCCCCCACGGCCGACACTTCAGAGGTCGAGGACGCGGCACTCCCAGGAGAGAGTGGCCACCAACTCCAGAGCCCCACAAGCCTGGGCCTGACCCGTGGTACCCGGCCCCGGCGTGTCCGGTGCCAGTGGCCTCTGTCAGCAGGAGCCAGGACCAGGGGCGCCCGCCGCCCCCTCTCCTCCAGGGCTCCCCACAGCCGGAGCGTCCCCAACCCCACCTCACAGGTGAGGAGGCCCAGCATGGAGGAGCTCGGAGTGCAGCCACGCGGGGACTCAGGCCACAGTCTGACCCCAGGCAGGTGGCCTACCCGCCACGCCACGTGACGTCACAGGGCTGCTGTTTGGGGGCCTGGCTCCTGACAGCGGCTGCGGTCAGCCCAGCACCCGGCCAGCTCTGTGCTGAGCCCCCGAGGCCCCAGGACTCTGCGCCCAGGGCAGGGGTGCTGTCAGACAGGAAGTTGGAATTCCGTAGAGTCGGGGTGCCGGCCCGGAGGTGGATGAGGACACGCCACCAGCAGAGCCGGGCCACGCCCTGACGTGGGGCCTCACGCAGCCTCGGCCGGCAAACCGGCTGACCAGAGCTGTCCCTGGCTTTCGCCTTAGGTGGGGTCCCTAGTGCTGACAGGAGGGGGCTCCAAAATACGAAGAGGTGACAGAGACCCCAGGGTTCCTCCCTACCCACCCCGGTCAAGCCCGCTCCTCCTCTGACGCGGCCCCACCCCTGTTCAAGGATCCACTCTGGGCAGTAAGGTCCTTCTCACCTGTATGTCACCAGCACCTGTACCAGCCTTGTCTTGGGACCAATTCCTGCTGGGAACCCTGAGGCAGCATGATTCTGACTGACCTTTATCTGACATCAGCTCTGCTGTGTGACCACAGGCAGGTTGGTTAACCTCTCTGAGGCTCTGTTTCCTCCCCACTCACACTAATAACTGTCTCATGGGACTGTGGTGTGGGAATTAAATAACAGCACGTGCAAACAGCAGGGCTCTGAGCAGGCCCTGGAGAAAGGCGAGATTGCCAAAGTGCTAGCTGGTCCCTTTTATAACAGCCACGAGGGACATCCCTGGCTCCTTCCCCAGCTGAAAATGTCCCCACATGTCCCCAGAGTGTCTCAAAGTTGCCCTGAAGGAGCTGGACGTCTTCAGCAGCTCCAGAGTTGGGGGTTCCCCTCCCTCGCAATGTCCCCAAGGTCAGTCGGTGGGCATTTGAAACAAGTGGGACGTGGCAGCCACGCTGGGATCCCAGCAACTCGGGAGGCTGAGGCAGGAGGACCACAGCCTCCCCGCCAGCCTGGCCAACTCAGTGAGACCTCGTCTCAGAAAGTAAAGGGACTGGGGACGCAGCGGTGGGCTCACACCCCAGCACCGAAAAGCAGAGAACCCGGCAGGCGAGGCCTGGACTCGGGATCCGCTGGTGGCCCCAGGCCTGCCCCCGAGGTTTCTGTCCGCAGGAGCCGTCACCGCGCCTCCTGTGGGGGTGGGCAGGGCTGCCCTCCCCACACCGGGACCCCTCGAGACCCAGGTGTGGGGAAGGGCCCCCCGGCACAGGCACAGGGGCACCACGAGGCCTGTGTCATTCGTGAGGAGGGGACAGAGGGATGTTGGAGCTGGGAAGCCACTGGTGCAGCAAGCTGGGCTGGGCACAGCACGAGGGTCAGGGCCAGCGAGGCACACGGCTGCAGCTGGACACAGACCTCAGGGCCCCTGCAGGACAGCCCAGGTGGCTTTGGTGTCCACACTGGGTGGCTGCAGATAGGCACTCTACCCATCACACAGACAGGGAAACTGAGGTCCAGGGGCAGCTGCCCAGAGTCCCAAAAGGCAGGTGGACTTCCCCTGGCGCTCGCCAGGTCAATCAAAGTGCGTCGGGTCAGCCCTGCTGCCGCTGAGCTGGGTGGGAGGAAGACGGCCCGGCCAGCTGGGAGCTCCTGGGGAGGCAGACCTGTGCCCTGGGCTCTGGAGTCCAGGACATCTTGCCCACGGGGTGTTCCTACCGTGACGTGTCCCGAGGGCTCTCCACCTGCCAGGCCCTGTGCTATTCTACCTTTCAAGGTGTGACCGTTATCTTCCCATCCTGCAGAAAAGGAGACTGAGGTTCAGAGAGGGGCAGTCTCTCAGTCACAGCTACTCAGCAGGTACATGAACGGAAGCTGCCAAGGCTGCAGTGGAGACCACAGGACCCTGGGGCCTGAGGGGTTCCAATAAAGAGGAATAACGGGGTTCCGCTGTGCGGGCCGTCAGCATGGACAGATGCTCTCTGAAGACCAAGCTCCAGGAGGAGCGCCGGACAGGTGCCCCACACCTGGCCTCTGGTCCTAGGGGGACCGAGTGGATGCCGTCCAGTGTCCTCGAGATGACGCGTCCGTGACTGTCCTTCAGTGCCGCACACATGGCACGCGCCCCAGGGGACCAATGCTTCTGCCACCCTCACGGCCTGGTCCAGGGCCTGGTGCCCCGGGCTGGCTCTGTGGCCACTGGCGGCCACGGTGACAGTCAGCCATGACAGGCTTATGCAAAGTCCGTGGGGACAGGGGCAGGACAGGCCATGGAAATGACAGCCCAGAAGGTGCCCATCTGCCTTGGCATCTGCTCCCCCGTGCTCACAGGAAGGACCTGGGCACAGCAGCTGGAATGTGCTGCCCTGAATGTCCCTCCCCCGGCCCTGGTGGCTGGAAGGGGCTGGGCCCAGGGTAACCCTGCCGGGCCCCCCACCATCTCCACTTTTCCACTTACTTCTCCCCCCACCCCACAGCGCACCCTCCTGGGCTGCTGGGACCCCAGCCGAGGGCGGGGTGGGGTGGGCAAGCAGGCCTCCCAGAGAAGGGCAGGGCGACAAGCTGCCCTCGAGCCAGCCAGGGGAGGCCCGCTGGGGAGGCCGAAGCACAGCCTCAGAGGGCTCAGTTCCGGCAGCCTCCCCACCTGCCTCTCGGAGAGAGGACGCTCAGGCTGGCCTCAGGGGTCACCTAGGACCTGCCCTGCTGGGCGACTCTGCTGCAGCAGGCTCGGCCCCTGCAGCCCAGAGAGCCGCTGCACCCCCTCACCAAACTCACCTGGGTCTCCCTGTGTCCCTGAGCCTCCGTCTCTCATCTGTAAAATGGGCCTCAAATCTCCTCAGCTCCCTCCCAGGCTGGCGTGCTCCAAGAAAACCAGTGGGAAGACCTCCCCACAGGGAGGTTCTCAGCTAGACCTGAACCCCCTTCGGCCGGCGTGTCCCTGGGACGCAGACGCCTGGCAGAGGTGGATCCACGTGTTCCTTACCCAGCGCTCTCTGCCAGGCCATGGAACCGGGACGCTATTTTCAAACATTTCATTTCATCCTCAGCTTCCCGAGGATGCCACGCCCGGAGCAGGGGCGTCAAAACACAGGGAAGAGGGTGAAGGCGGGGGTCCCATCCCAAGCTCGTCCAGCTCTGGGGCCGGTTAGGCCCAAGCGCCTGGCCAATGGGGATGTGGGACAAGCCAGGCTGGCCCTTTGCTCCTGGGGTACCAGTTGACCTATCTGGGCCTCAGTTTCCTCGTCTATAAAATGGAAGCACTCGGGGCCGCGCAGAGGCCAGACGTGGTATCTAAAGCATCGAGCACCAGGAGCCCGATGGCCGAGGAAGGGCGGTGGGCGAGCTCACGAAGACTCGGGCTGCCGGGGTGGGCCTGCGCCCTGCGCTTCCTCGGCCCCCGGCCCCAGCTCAAGCTCTGGGCCAGCCTGGTGGCTTGGAACCGGCACAGGTGGCCGCTCATTTCCTTAGGGTGCACGCACGGCTGGAAGTCCGTGGGACAGCGGTGGCAGGGACGTCCGGCCCCAGTCAAATGGTTCCGCTCCAACCAGGGCTGCGGCTGGGCCCCTGGCCACAGTAGGGAAATGAAGGGGCTCCTCGGTGACCGCGGACACGGGGACTTGCTGTGATGACCATGGACAGGGCCCGAGTTCCCCAGGCAGGGAGCAGCCGCTGGGCCCTTGAAGGCCACTGATCCCCTGCTCAGGGTGGGGGAGGGCCACGGGAACACAGTGGGTGGCGGCTTTGTCCCCTTGCCCCAGCGAGACAAAAGGACAGCAGCAGAGGATTCGTGTGGGGGCCCTGGGGGAGCAGCTGGCCAGGGAGCAGAGGCTGGCCCGGCCTGCCCCTGGGCTAGTTCTTCCACCTCTGACCTCCATCACCCTGCGACAGAAGCCAGAGCCACTGACCTGGTAAGGTGACCGCCAAGGCCCCGTGAGCCGGGGGTGCAGCTCGGGGCAGAGTGCTGACCTAGCATTCGTGGGGTCCGGGCCGCGTCCCCAGCACCACAGAACAGGGAGGCCACGTGAGCCGAAGCAGGTCAAGCCCTAGCCAGCTCTGCACCGCGCCCCCGAGCAAGTCACACGCGGCCTTGATTAGGAGATGCCAGCCTTCACCTCCGCGAGCCCCGGCAGGGAGCTCCAGGTACCGTCCTTTGTCCCTGGCCCAGCCTCTCGTGGCCTTCCTGTCTGGACGGAAGTTCCATCTTGCACAAATCAGTGGTGGCCACCAGGGCGTCAGGAGGGGTCCCGCCAAGGAGCCTCATGCCCACCTGCCTCCTGAGCTCTGAGACCCTCCACACCGATGGTCCTGATGGGTGGGCTGCGGACAGGAGCTGTGGGCTAGGAAAGGCCCTCCTGTCCCCTGCAGGTGGACACAGGCCAGGACATGTCCCTCCAGAAGTCAGGGACCAGGCTCCAGCTAGCTGGCCACAGTCGCTCCCCTCCAGGCCTTCAGTTGAGCTGAGGTCTCCCCAGGGTGGTCAGCACCAGGCATGGACACAGGGTGTGGGAGACAATGAGTTCGGGGGCTGCACAGAGCTGGGCTGATTCTCAGTGATGCCAGATCCTTGGGTCGCAAAATAAAGAATGAAAAGGGTTGGGACTCAGCTCAGGGGTGGAGCAGCCCTGGGTTTAGTCCCCAGCACAGGGGACATACAAGAGGGAGACAGACTTCAAGGAATTGGCTCATGTGACTGCAGATGACTTAAGTTCAAATTCTGCATAGTGGGCAGGCAGGCTGGAGACCCAGGAGGCGGTTCCCGTCCAAGGGCACAATGCTGGCCAAGTCCCTCCTGCTCATTCTTTCTTTTAGAACCAGGGATTGAGCCCAGGGCTGCTTTACCACTGAGCCACATCCCCAGCCCTTTTTTATACTTTATTTAGAGACGGTCTTGCTGAGATGCTACGGGCCTCACTAATCTGCCGAGGCTGGGATTGAACTCACCGTCCTCCCGCCTCAGCCTCCCAAGCCGCTGGGGTTACAGGCGTGTGCCATGGCGCCCAGCATCGCTCATTCTTGTTCTACTAAGGCTTCAGTTGACCATGTGAGGTCCACTCACATTATGAAGGGTGATCTCTTTCCTTTTTAAAAAGTCCATCAATTTAGATGTTGTTCTTATGTAAAAAATACCATCACAGAAATATCCAGAATATTTAGTCAAACATCTGGGTGCTGTGTCCCAACCAAGCTGACATAGAATTGACCCATCAGTGTGTGAGAGTGGTTTTTACGACAACCCTGGGTAAATGGGGAACAGCCTCTACCTCTGGCGCCATCCTAAACACCTACCTGAATCAACTCGCTAACTCCCTTGGTGACCTGTGTGTGCGCGTAAGGGGTTTTACAGATGAAGAGACAGACGATCAGAGAGGTGGCAAACCTTTTGGAGAGCACCTGTCTGGGAGGCAGGGCGCCGGGATCTGAACCCAGGCCCTCCAGCTCCGGAGCTCCTGCCACCTCCAGCGGGCACTCCCAAACATCCGGGCCCGCCCTTCCTCCCCTCACTTGAGGGCACCGGGCGCCACCTGACCACACACTGGCAGTGCCATCAGGCTTAGAGGGGAAGTCAGCGGCGCTCGCCCTCCCACCACAGAGACCGCGGCTCTGATCAGGTGACAGGCATTTTATTGGGTGGCGCCGCACCCTGCCGCCACCTCACAGGGTAGAACCAGGAACACCTCCTGCCTGCCCAGCCCGACCCCAGCCCGCATGGGACACAGAGCCTGAGGGTACACAGAGCCCTCGCCCAGCCGTGGGCCACGGTGTCAATCAGGGCGCTTGGGAACAGCCACACCAGCTCCCTGGGTCACGTGCAGGGGCCCTGGAGGACCCAGCATGCCCTGGGCCTGGAAGTCGCTCCTCTGAGCACCCAGAACCCAGCCTGGGGAGTCACCCCGGCCATGGACTGGTGCACCCAGGACAGCTGCTCGGGGAGCCACAGGCAGCCTCCCTGGCCAGGTCAGGGCCCGGGCTCTGGGAGTCAAGGGGCAGGGAACTCCTGGCCCGAGACGGGCTCTGAAGTGGACGTGTCTGTGGGCGGGACTGCAGAGATAAAGGACAGCCCAAGAACGAAGGCCACCCAAGGTGTCCAAAGTCACAGCCAACGCAGGACTGTCACTCCCGCACAGCATGGTGGCAGGTGGCCAGGAGTGACGGCCTGGAGGAAGGCACGGCATGTAAGGCATTTGGCTGGGCTCAGGGCCGGCTCGGTGGTCTGGACACAGAGTGAGGAAGGCGAGCAAGGGGGCAAGGCCAGCTGGTGCCACCCGGCCGCCCTCACCTGGGACAGCTGCCTCCTTTCCCACGGGGTCCCAACAGCTGTCCCTCTGTTCCCCTGGCCCGAGTCACCAGCCCCGTGTGGGGAGAGGGAGGTGACACAGAACCTGCCGGCACCAGGTCGTTCCTGCTGACAGGACTTCAGGGTGGCCAACAGGAGAGGGGACA
The DNA here is from genome assembly GCF_902686445.1 of Sciurus carolinensis. Classification (NCBI taxonomy): domain Eukaryota; kingdom Metazoa; phylum Chordata; class Mammalia; order Rodentia; family Sciuridae; genus Sciurus; species Sciurus carolinensis. Next base: position 196,263,509 of record NC_062213.1, on the reverse strand, counting down.
GTGACCAGGTCGTCCCTGCCGACAGGACTTCAGGGTGGCCGACAGGAGAGGGGACAGTGTCCTGTTCCTCCCCACACGATCTCAAACCCAAGCCCCAGGCACCCGACACCAAGGGGCAAGGGATGGTCAGCGGCCAGGAGGGCGTCCAGGTTGGCTCCGAGGGGAGCTGTCCACAGGGCACCAGAGGAGGGGCTGGGCGGGTCAGTGCAGTGGGCCAGTGGTCTGGAGGGACAGAGGTGACGGGCGGCTCAGGGGTCACTGCATATACGAGTAGCGCCAGTCCCCCAGGGGCTGGTGGGTCTCCTTGATGACCTGGGGCGACGTCCAGCGCAGGATGTAGTGGGGACCCCCTGGCTTGTCGTTGGTTCCTGTGGGGAAGACAGTTGTGGTTTTCTCAGAAGAGACAGAAAGGCGGGAGGAGCAGGGGTGGGAAGGCGGCGATAACAGGCACCGGCACGGGCAGCACGGGTGGGCGAGGGACTGGGGCGACCCTGCCTGAGGCCCGGGCTGAAAGGCGTCCACAGCAGCCGAGGTCTGTCCCCCAGCAAGGGGAGGCGGGGGGAGCACTGGGGGAGGGCCCTGGGCAGCAGCTGTGACCGGGACAGTAAGAAATGGACGTCTGACCCTCACGCCCAGTGCCCTTCCTGGCCGACTCCCACAGCCCTGGGAACCTCCTGACGGCAGGTCAGAGGAACGTGGTTTGCTGTTCACAAGCTGCTTCCGTTCAGCTCTGAATTCACACCCGTGAGGGTCTCCTGGTTCTGGGGGCAGCTGCCCCTGGACCATCGTGTGTCGGAGGCTGGAACCTTCAGCCCCTGGGGCGCTGGGAGGAGGAGACGGAGGCTGACTTCACCACTGGGTGGTCGGCCATGCCTACCTCATGGAGCCTCCACAGACCCCCAGAGGAGAGGGTTCTGAGCACAACCACTGCCAAGAGGGCGGAGGACCCCAAACCACGGGCAAAAGGACCTGGACTCAGGAACCTTCCGGCCTTTGCTCTGTGTCCCTCATCCGGCTGTTCACCTGTTCCTGCAAAGGACACCTTGTGCCAGGTGCACACCCCTAAGCCCAGCGCGCGGAGGTTGAGGCAAGAGGATTGTAAGTTTGAGGTCAGCCTCAGCAATTCAGCAAGACCTAAGAAACTGAGTGAGACTCTGCCTTACAAGAAAAATGAAAAGGACGGGGATCTGGCTCAGTGGTGCGGCACCTCCGGGATCAATCCCTAGTACCAAAAATAAGTAAGTAAATAAGATAAAATAGACGTCGTCAGGCCTGGGGACGCAGCTGAGCAGCGGAGTGCTTACAAGCACGTGTCAGGTGCTGGGCTCATTCCAAGCACTGCAAAAAACCCTTGGCAACATTCTTTGTAACCTCCGTACTGGAGTCCAGGGAGGACCTGAGAACGCCAGAAGCTTCTTCAGAGACACAATAACAGAACTCGTCCCAAACCTGGAGAACTCCAGGCACGGAAAGGTCAGAGGTCACCAGGCTGAACTCAATCAAGAGCTGATAACCCAGTTCTCAAAGGTCTGAGTTAAAGGGAAGCTTCTTGAGGCAGCAAGAGAAGAGAAACGATTCAAAGGGGTCCCCGTTCCCTGGAGCCCCCTCTCAGCAGAACCTATCGGGCCTGGAGAGCGGCCTGGGCTTCTCAGGGCACCTGAGAGAGAAGTGCTGACTGAGAACTCTGCACCCAGCACAGCCGGAAGCGAAGGAGGGGTGAAGGCATTCCCTCCCAAACAGAAGCCGAGAGGGTCTCTCCTCAGACCTGTCTGACACAAAACGCCAACGGGAGCTCTTCAAACTGAAAGAGAGATGTTAAGACAGGCGTGGTGGTGCATACCTGTGGTCCCAGAAAAATGGAGGCTGAGGCCGGAGGACGGCAAGTTCAAGGCCAGTCTCAGCAACAGCAAGGCCCTGTCCTCTATTTTTTATAAAAAATAAAAATGGCTGGGGATGTGGCTCAGTGGGGTTAAGCGCCTTGGGTTTGATCCCCAGTACCAAAAAAAAAAAAGATGTCACTAAGAAAACATCAGAAGGTGTAAAACTGGTAAGGGCATGCAAACATATTCAGAAAGCTCCAATGCTGTAGACATGATGCAGAACCATTATCTCTACTAACAGGACCAAAAAACTGACCAACTCGAAATAATAATGATTACATTAATATGTTGAGAGACGGAAAATCCAAAAATATGTACAATAGAACAACAAAAATTCAAATATGGGGAGGAACAAAGGGCAGGTGCAGAATTTTTTAGTGGTGGTGGCTGGTGGGTTGGTTGATTGGCTAGTTGGTAGGCTGGCAGGTTGGTTGGTTGTTACTGTTGCTTTTGTGTTTTCTGCGGTGCTGGGGATGAAACCCCAGGCGTCACCCATGCTAGGCAAGCGCTCCACCACCGTGCTACATCCCCAGCCCAGGGTTTTAATTATTATAGTTCCTCTTTTTATCCTGATGATTATGTTAAGTTACTATCCTCTCCGAACAGCTGTTGTATCAAAAGACGTTCTTGTAAGCCTCACAGCATTTCAAAGCAAAAATGTATGATAGACAAACCAAAAATAAACAGTGAGATCAAAACACACTCTGGAGGGGCTCACTTCACCACAAAGGAAGACCGTGTGAGAACGAGAAGGAAAGGGACTAAAATAACACCAGAGAGCAAGCTGACAAATGGCAGCGGTGCGACCTCACCTACTGATACTCACCGTGAATGTAGGAGGATTAATTCTCCAATCCAAAGGCAACGAGGGACTGAATGGATTTTTAAAAAATGAAAAATACCCACGTGTGCTCATAAGAAACTCACTTTGCCCCTAAGAACACACATAGACCGGAGGAGAAGAGTGGAGTGAGGTATCCCCTGCAAACAGAATCCAAAAGAAGCAGGAATAGCCAAACTTGGAGAAAATAGGCTTTAAAGGCCATTACATGATGATAACCGTCAGCAAGAAGAAGTAATTCTAAATAAATATGCAACCAATATCATAGCACCCAAACATAGAAAGCAAATATTAACAGACCTAATGAAAGAGACACATTCCAATACAATAACAGCAGAGCACATTGACACCTCACTTTCAGCAACAGATAGATCAACCAGACAGAAAATAGACAAAGAAACAGAATCAAATGGCATCCTAGACCAAACGGACCCAAAAGACAACCACAGAACATTCCATCCAACAGCTGCAGAGTACACATCCCTCTCATCAGTACATGGAGCATTCTCTAGAACAGATCATATGATAAGCCACAAAATAAGTTTCATCATCCCCCACAAAAAAAATTTATTTTTGTGGTGCTATGGATCAATATCAGGTCTCACACGTGCCAAGCATAAACGTTACCATTGATCTACACCACAACCCATAAGAAATCATTAAAAATTGAAATTATATCAAGTATCTCTCTTCCAACTATAATGCAATAAAACTGGAAATCAAAACAGAAAAACTCTACAAATAATGGAAATCAAATACCTTACTCTTAACAACCAATGGATTGAGGAAGAAATCAAGAAGAAAATTTAAAAATCTCTTGGAACAAATGAAAATGGAGACCAAACACCAAAACTATGGGATGCGGCCAAAGCTGTACTAAGAGGAAAGTTCATAGCAATCAACACCAACATTTAGAAAAGTAGAAAGAGACAAATCAACAATCTACCACTGCATATCCAGGAACTTGGAAAACAGGAACCAAATCCAGAATCAATAACAGGAAAGAAATAATAAAGATTAGAGGAGAAATAATGAAATAGAGATTTGAAAAAAAAAAAAACACTACATAAGATCAACAAAACAAAGATATGGTTTTAAGAAAGAGAGGGAAGAAGGAAGGAAGGAGGAAAAGGGAGGGAGGGAGGGAGGGAGGGAGGGAGGAGAAGGGTGGGAGGGAGGGAGGAAGGAAATAGACAAACCCTTGGCTAGACCAGAGATTCAGACAAGCTCAGACAGGAAAAGGGAGACATTATAACTGACCCCCACAGAGGCTTTGTAATGATGCTGCATCAGTAAAGAGGGTTATGAACAACTTTACGTCAAAAAAAATTGATAACCCAGGAGAAACAAATCCTGGACGTAAACATGCCTTAGCAAGAGTGCGTGTTTTGTTTTGTTGAGGTGCTGCAGATGGAATCAGGGCCTCACAGGTGCCAGGCAAGTGCTCTGTCACCAAGCCACACCTCCAACCCTGACCAGGATGGCGTCATGAAGAAACAGGAAATCTGAACAGACCAATAACAAGCAGTACAACTGAATCGGAGATAAAAGTCTCCCACCAGAGAAAACCCAGGACCAGACAGCTTCCCTGCACATTCTACCCAACATTTAAGTAAGTAAGAACTAACACCAATTCTTTTAAAATTTCTCCCAGAAATTGAAGAGAAGGGAATTCTCCAAACACATTCTGAGATCAAAACCAGAACAGGACATGAGAGGAAAACTACAAGTCAACATCCCTGATGAACACGGAAACAAAATCCTCAGTGAAATCCCAGCAAATGGAACCCAACAGTATAGTTAAAAGATTATTCACCATGATCAAGTGAGATTCACCCCGGGGATGCAAGAACGGTTCAACACACGCATATTTACAAACGGGCCACGTCCCGTCAGCAGAAAGGACAGAACCCACACAATCATCTCAGAAGATGCAGAAAAAAACACCTGATGAAGTTCAACATCTCTCCATGCTCAACATAATAAAGATGGTACATAATAAGTCAACAACCTTCAACTACGTGGGGGCGCGGAAGGCGTTCTCCCGGATCTGCCCACGTCCACCACCTTCACTCAGCATCGCTCTGGATCTAGCCAGAGCTCTCAGGCAAGAGGGGGAGATAAGGGGCACCCGAAGCAGCAAAGAGCAAGTCGAACTGCCCCTGTCTGCAGATAGGACACACGGAGAAAAGTCCAAAGACCCCACCTAAACACTATTAGAACTAATAGATGATAAAATTGCAAGATATGAAATCAACAATAAAAGACTAGTAGCATTGCCAAGCTACCAAGAGCGAACTATCTGAAATAGAAACCAAGGAAGCAGTAAGAGCTACAAACAATTTAAATACCTAGGAATAAATTAACCAAAGATACGAGAGGTCTCCAGAATGAAAACTAGAAAATGTTAGCAGAAGAAAATTGAAGAGGGCACCAAAAGAAGGGAAGCACATCCCACGTTCATGGATGGGAGGATCAGTACTGCTCAACGGTCTGTGCTCCCGGAAGCAACCTGCAGCGGCCATGCAAGAAGTTCTTCACGACACCTTTTTTTTTTTTGGTACAGGGATTGAACCCAGGCACACTCGACCACTGAGCCACATCCCCAGTTCTTTTTGTATTTTATTTAGAGACAGGGTCTCAGTGAGTTGCTTAGGGCCTCACTAAGTAGCTGAGGCTAGCTTTGAACTCCTGATCCTCCTGCCTCAGCCTCCTGAGCCACTGGGATAACAGGTGCGCGCCACTGCACCCAGCTCACAGCACTTTAAAAAAAAAAGAATCATCCTAAACTTGGCATGGAATCACAAAAAACCCTGAAGAGCCAATGTGATCTTAAGCAAAAGAATAACAACAACAACAATGCAGGAGGGTCACACTTCCTGACTTCAAAATAGTCTATAAAGCTGCAGGAACCCAAACAGCCTGGTACTGGCATAAAAAGAGACACACAGACCGACAGGTCAGGACAGAGAGCCCGACATCCACCTGCACCCACGGTCAGCGGAGCTTTGATAAAGGCGCTAAGGACTCGCACTGGGGAAAGGACAGCATTTTCAACACACGGTGCTGGGAGAACTGGGTAGCCACGTTGGGAGGATCAAACTAGACCCCCTCCACTACTCCAAATGCCCGAGGGCTCAACTGAAGGACCCCAGCTAGGAAATACCGGGGGAAGGGAGGAGCCACAGGACATTGGCATGGACCTAGATTTTTTTTTTTAAACAAGATCCCGGAAGCACAGCAAAGAAAAGCAAAAATAGACAAGTGGGACCACGCAACTAAAAGCTTCCGCACGGCACCAGGAGCCAGCACGATGGGAGGAGCGAGCTGGGGGAACCGCGGGCACACGTGGCCAGGGTCAGCGGGCAGAGCGCGAGGCACTGAGACTCAACCGCCAAACAACCCGATTTAAAGTGGGCAACTGACCAAACGGACATCGCTCAAAAGGAGGCCGACAAAGAGCCAACGGGTTCTGAAAAACACCAGGCACAGGAATCACAAGGAAACGCAAACCCAGAGCGTGACAAGGTGCAGCCCCCCCAGGAAGAAGGGCCCTTCTCAAAAGCACAATGCTAAGGAGCGCCGGCCACGAGGTGGAGAGGGACCCCCGACACCGTTGGCAGGAATGCGAGTCAGCTCAGCTCTTGGGGAAAATGGTGCGAGGTTCTCCAAAAACCTAAACCAGAAGGACCACTGACCAGCAGGCGGGCCTCGTTTCTTCTCAGGAGACGAAATCAGCCTACTGAAGAGACCCTGGCGACCGATGTGTGCGGGGCAGAGGAATCCAGGCATCCACCAACCACGGACCACGGGGTACTACGCAGCCGTAAAGAGGGAAGCTACAGCTGGGCACCTGTGATCCCAGCGGCTCGGGAGGCTGAGGCAGGAGGGTGGCAAGTTCAAAGCCAGCCTCGGTAACTTAGCAAGACCCTGAGCAACTCAGTGAGATCCTCCCTCAAAATAAAAAATAAAAAGGGCTGGAGATGTGGCTCAGTGGCTAAGCGCCCCTGGGTTCAATCGCTGGTACCAATATAAATAAATAAAGACATGGATAAATACCGACTGAGGACCTGTGTTTTGCAACAACAGGGAGGTCACTGGAAATCTCTGGGTTAAGTGAAATCTGCCAGGCACAGAAAGACGTGTAGCAGTGACCTCAATCACGAGAGCAGAAGGCTGGGTCCCGGGCTGGGGGAGCGGGTGAGGGAGGGTTGGGGGCCGACCAACGAGCGGGTGACAGCCGCACAGGCCGGGGCTCTGGGCCGTCTGCTTCACGCAGCGGGGACTCTGCGTGTGTCACAATGAATAAAAACGCCTGAGGAGGGGGGCACGCTGAACCCCGTGTGAACACTGCACGATGCGTGCGTGTACTGGGACACCACTCGGCACCCCACCGACGGAGTTCCCAGGCTCGGGTCTTCACGTGTCGCTAGAACACAAACGGAGGGCTGGCCGTGGCTCAGAGGCAGGGCGCTTGCCTAGCACGCGTGAGGAACCGGGCTCAGTCCTCAGCACCACATATGAATAAATGAATTAAATAAAGGTCTATCAATATCTAAAAAATGTTTAAAAAAATAAATAAATTTAAAAGAAAAAAGTTCAAAATATTAAAAATATGTCCTCTGAAGTAAATCGGTAACAATAAGTGAACTTTCCTGGGTCCTGTGAACGGTTCCAGCAAGTCATGTAGAACCTGAGGAGGTGGCCCTGGGAGTCTGTCCTGCAGACAGTGGACAGAAGCATGGGTGACCGGGGACCTGCCGCCAGGGACTGCTCTCTGAAGCGGGAGCGTCCAGTCTGGCCTGCAACCTGCAGGGTCCGTGCTGACCCTGGGCCTCAGCTTAGGTAGACGGCGGGACGCAGGGGTGCCTGCTGAGAGCCCCCCACCTGGGTCCAGCCCTGGCCCTGCCAAGGGGGACAGTGACCTTGGCCCTCAGTTCTCCACTGCTAAGTAGAGGACACTGGACCTTATGGATCTGGAGCCTGTGGGTCGGAGACGAAGGGGCTGCAGCCGGAATCTCGGCCTCTGAGCGGGAAGAACAGGAGGGCCCTGCTCCCGGTCCTGGGAGGCGCTCGGCACCGGTGCCGCTCCTGACGCCCGCACCTCAGACAGGCGCTCAGCTCCCACTCACCAGAGGCTCGGGCCCCGCCGAAGGGCTGCTGGCCCACCACGGAGCCCGTGGACTTGTCGTTGATGTAGAAGTTGCCGGCCGCGTTCCTCAGCATCTTTGTGGCCTCCTGGATGACGTCCCTGAGAGACAGGGCAGTGGAGGAGGGCCCGCCATGTGCCCTGCCGGCCCTGGGCCAACCCCAACATCCCTGCCCAGCCCACCCTGGCTTCCAGTAAGTGCGAGGCCACACCTGGACAAGGGACACTGCCAGCTGCCAGCGGGGGGCCCTTGGGCAAGTGTCTGAGTCCCTGAGCCTCTGGGAAGGGGGTCAGCACCCTCCCTGCAGGGCCACTGTGAGGCCTGAAGGAGGGACAGCGGGTCAGCAGACCTGAGGAGGGGCCTGTCCAGTCCCAGACCGCAGCCTCCCTCTCCTCTCAGAGGCAGACAAAGGGTGGCATCAGCTCCACGGGACAGGGACACACGGAGCCACAGGGCAAATCAGGGACCGCGGTGAGCCAGCCCCGGCCCCTCTGCTGGGCACCACGGGGCAGTCAGGTGGCTCAGATCCCTGCCTGTCAAAAGCTCCCTGGCCAGGCCCCTGCAGATTCAGACTCGGCAGGCCTGGGGCGCGGGATCTGGATTTGTGACAGAGCCTGGCGCTGTGCCCGGCACATGCCTGCCTGTTGGGGCTGAGGGCAGGGAGGCCGAGAAAGCAGGCAGCATGGTACCAGGCACCAGCCCGGTGGGGACAGGGCGGGCCACTCACTTATCCTGGGCGAACACTGCCCCCGTGAGGCCGTAGCTGGTGGTGCTGTCCACCAGCTGCAGGGTCTCCCGGTACTTGTCCTCCGGATAGACGTACACCGTCAGCACGGGCCCGAAGATCTCCTGGAGAGAGGCCCCAGGTCAGGCCTTTGGCTCCCGGCCCTGCCTCCCACTCCCCAGTCCCCGATCTGAGGCCACGCCTCGGCCTCCACAAGAAGGCCAGGTGCTGCTTCCTCTGGGATGGCGGAGAGGCCAGCCTCCTGCCATGTCTGCCACACCCCCACCTGGGAGCACAGTCCAGGCCCTCAGAAACAGGGAGCCTCTGGGAAGGGTGGTGCTGGACATGCCTCTCACAGTCCCCTCTACCCCCCAGGGGCTGGGGAAGAGCCCCCCTGCAGCCACCAGCCCTGCGCTGCTACCCTGGGCAAATGTCTTGACCTCCGGGACCCTCTGTCCCATCCGTCAAATGGGAACAGCAGCCCCCACCACGTCTCGGTCACTGCCCAGCCGTGGTCAGCCCAGCAAGAGCTCAGACGCGTGGGCTGCTGTGGTGGCTGGGTGGCTGTGGCTGGTGTGGGCAGTGGGGGAGCGAGGACACGGGCAAGGGTCAGCAGCGGCAAGGACAGAGCCCCTGCGTTTGAAGTCAGGAGGCCTGAACTTGAGACCTGGCTCTGTCCCCTCCAGTCACCAGACATTCCCTTTGAGGGCCTCGCTGTCCCCATCTGTGAAATGGGACAACATCTCAAAAAGGAAAGGCTGCGCGTGCCCTGTGCAGGCTGCGCTCGGGAGACGCCCCCTAGGCCCAGGCTGCCCCCGCTGGTCACCTCCTTCATGATAGGCTCCCGGGGGTCCTTGCTCTCCACGATGCAGGGCTCCACGAAGTAGCCCACGGAGTCGTCGCACTTGCCGCCGGCCAGGACGGTCAGGCTGGGTGAGGAGCGCGCGTGCTCCAGCCACTTCTTGATGCGGCCGAAGGACTGGGTGGAGGAGGGGCGGGTCAGGCCGGCTGGGGGTCATTCCAGCAGCCCCTGACTCACTCCCGAAGGAAACAAGCTGTGGGACGAGGCGGGGAGGGCACTGAGGGCAGACGCCACAGCAGGGGTGCCCGTGTGCAGGAGGAGGCGTGGGCAGGCCCTCGTCCCCACGCTGGAGCACAGGTGGCGTAAGCCCGTGCACGGGCAAGATCTGTGCTCGGGACGTCCTGTGGACCCACACGCGGCTGCAGAGACCCACGGGGTCCCTGCTCTGCAGAGACGCATCCTCATGGACATGCATGTGTGTGTGCACACTTGCACCTGGGTGTGCCCACGCACACGGCAGGGCCTGATGCATGTGTGCACAGAAGTGTGCGTGCGCGGATGCTCGATTGAGGGGCTTGCGGAGCCCGGCTCCAGGGTGCGTGGAGACAGCTGTCTCTGCGTACAGATGACTCTGCCCTTTCTGCGGTCCGGGAGGTGGCTGTGTGGCTACCAAGCCGCGCTGCTCAGAGCAGAAGCTGGGTCACCCCGTCCCCTGCCCCCCCAGTCCAGGACACAGCCCCCGGGCACAGCCTGCTTCCTGCCCGTACCTTGGCATCAATCACTGCAGAGAAGAAGGTTCCAAAGTCCTCTGCAGGCTGGAGGCAAAGGAGGGAGACCCAGGAGAGATGAGGCCCTGCAGGCCTGGGAGCAAGCGAGCCCGCTCCCCGCGGCCCCCCTCAGCCGCGCCGCCAATCCCATCAGCACCCGCTGGGCCGCGGCGGGCGGCGCCACTCACGTTGCCCACTTTGATCCTGCTGTGCTCCTCCAGCAGCCGCCCTTTGATCTGCGGCCACAGGGAGCTGGGCACGTAGAGGCGCGAGCAGGCTGAGCACTTCTGGCCCCCGTACTCAAAGGCCGAGCGCAGGGTCCCGCTCACCACGCTGTCCACGTCGGCCGAGCGGTGCACGAAGTGGAAGTTCTTCCCACCACACTCTGCAGGAGTCGGCGGGGACATGACGGGGGCTCCCCTGCAGCCCCGGCCACCGCCCACTGCCCACCACCCACGCCTGCCCACAGGCCTGAGACCAGCACGGGAGGAGGCAGGGCTGGCCGACAACACCCCAGGAATCACAAGACAGGCCGGTCTCCTGCCTGCCGACGAGGAAACGGAGGCCCAGAGGGTGAAGGGCATCGAGGTCAACAGCTCTGACTCGCCCCCACACAGCCCAGGGACCAGGACTGCCCGCACAGGGGCAGAGACAAGGCCAAGATCAAAGCCCCCGAGTCAGGCCACCCAGACGCGCGCACGGCCTTCCTGCAGCATGCCGCCCCCGCCCAGCGCCCAGTTAGGGAGAGGGGAGGCCCCGGCCGCAGGGGAGCCAGGGCTGGGACAGGGTGAACAGGGGTCTCCATCGGAGAGGAAGCCGGAAGGAGGCTCTGAGAGCAGAGGAGCCGTCCTCCACCGGGCAGCTCAAGGCCAATCTCAGAGGCTGGACTGGGATGGCTGGGGGAACAGGGGACTGGGGGTTGGAAACGGTCATAGCTGCCCTGGAGGGGCTGGTCACGCCACCTCACCCCGGGGCACAGGCTGCACCGCCAGCCCCGGCTCTGTCGGCGTGCCTGCGGCCAGGGCGCCCCTCCCCCCCATGGGGCCATGGAATGGGGTTCTGAGGCCCAGGGAGGTGGGGAGACACTCACAGCTGACTTTGCCCTTGAAGGGCAACCCGTGCCTCAGAGAATTAACGGCTGAGAGTCCCACAGAGAGGACTCCGATTTGCCTTGTGGGCCCAGCAGGTACCAAACCTCCTTGACCCCATGTCTATTTCTCTGAGGGGACATCATCAGTGTGTCACCCAGAGCCAGGCCTGCAGTTGGCCTGCAGCTGGCTGCTCCCTCCTCCCCAGTCCAGTGCACTGGCCTCGGTGCCTTTCTTCAGGTCGCCACCCAGCTGGCCTCTGCGTCTATTCCTGCCCCTGCTCAGACCTGTGCCGTCCACCATGGCAGCCACCCGCCACACACAGCAACGGACATTTAATATACGATTACAGAAACAAGCCATTCGGTCACACGAGCCACGTCTCAGGAGCTACTGGCCCTGGGCTCATGGCTGCGGTCCTGGAGAAGGTAGGCAAGTACCCGTCATCCCAGAAAGTGCCGCTGGACAGCGCTGGGGCCGAGGACAGTTCCCCACCCGGTCCCTGGTGACAGCTCCTTCTCCCTCCCCCGGGGGGGGTCCCTGGAGCCCTGCAGGGAAGGAGCAGGAGGCGGTCCTTACCTCCAGCCAGGCGCGGGAAGGTTCGGTACCGGTCCAGGTTCTGGGCCACCTGTTTCCACAGGTGTTTGAAGGTGCTGGAACCAGAGGACAGGGTGGGTATCAGGGCAGCAATTCAGGCATCTGTGGGGGTGAGGGTCCTGGGGGTGGGGAGCAGGTCCTGGCAGATGAAGGGGACTGAAAACCCAGGGAAGAGGTGGGCAGGGTCCCAGGGGAGTGGGAACCAGCGGCCTAGCAGGAGGTGGGCAGGGGTCCCGGGGGTGGTGGGGACCTGCGGCCTAGCAGGAGGTGGACAGAGGTCCCGGGGTGGCAGGGGCCAAGTGAGTGCTGGAAAGGAGGGCTGGGCGGCAGGACGGTGCAGAGAGGGTCCAAGCTTTGGAACCAGAGGCCTGGGTTCCAGGCTGACTCACGCACAGCTGTGCACTCGTGGGCTCATTACTTAACCCCTCTGAGCCTCAAACTCTGCACCCTGCCTAGGACCTGGAGAACAAGCCCAGGTGGCAGAACAGTTTCGGGGTTAATTCCAACATCAAGTCAAGAGCTCCGGACACCGCGGGTGCCTGGGGGGACCACACACTGCTGTGACTGCAAGCGGCATCCTGGCCCGTGCCCAGGCCCAAGAGGCCAAACTGAGGGGTGTCCCGAGGGAGGAAGCGCAGGCTCCTGGCCCCAGCTGCCACCCGGAGGTCCTCGCCTCCTCCCCAGGCTGCACTGTGACCAACCTCAGCACCACAAAACAATAAAAATGCTAATCACCCAGGAACCAGCGACACAGCAGCTAATACTAATTTATGACTTTCCCACCTTTGAGCCGCTACTCAGCAGAGCGTGGCAAATGGGGGCCAGGCCCGCTCCGCCCGCTAACAGGCAGGGACCCAAGGGGCCTGCGGGGGCAGAGCGGGCCTTTCGGAAAAGGGCCCTTCTCAGCAATTCTCTCTGCCCCCAACCCAGCGACCGGGGGCATGGAAGTGGGGTGGCAGAGCCCAAGCCAGGCAGAGGGTGAGAGGCCACGGCAGGTGTCCCAGGGATCCCGGGAGGACCCCAAGCTATCGGCAAGGACATCTGGTTGCCCCCAGTGCCCAAATGACCCGAGGGCTCCTCAGAGTCAAAGTGACCAACACGTGATCCGCCCTCCTCCCAGCCTGGCCCCCTGGGGCCCACCTGGGTGAACTCTCCCCCCAACCCCAGCTCCAGCCCCCGCAGGCAGGCAGCGGCCACGGTCGCCTGCGCGTTCTCACCTGATCTGCCCACAGCCCTGCGTGCTGCCATCTCTACCCAGCTGGGGGCCATCGTCCCTCCCTGAGAGCCCCCGTCCTAACCAGGCTGATGCTTCGGGCCAGACTCCTCCCTGCGGAGCACCAGAGCCGCCACCTTGGATAGAGGGTGTGAAGGCAGGGCCCAGGGAGACCCGGCAGGCAAGCCGCGGAGGCCAGACCAGGGACGGGAGACCCAGGGCCAGGGGGAACTGGGAGGGCCCAGAGCACTGTCCACCTCCAGACAGGGGTGCCAGAGTGACCAGGTCTGCGAGAGTCCACGTCTGGACTCTGACATGAAGCCACCTGACTGGGAGGTCGTCCGTCCCCACTGGGAGTCAAAGAAGCAGAGCCACCGGCCTGGGCCGATGGAGGGCCAGTGTTCGCAGCCTGGGCCCGGAAGTGGACCCTGCTCAAGCCACCTCTGCAGCTTAGGGACCTCTGTGGCTCCTTCACCATCAGGATAGTCTGGACACCCCTCCAGACCCATGAGGGTCTCTGGGTCACTGGAACCCCAAGAGGTGGGGTGGCGAGCCGGGACCCTGAGCTGGACTGAGTTCTGTTCACACACTCTCGACCTCGGCGTGAGCACACAGCCCCGCCTGGCAGGGAAGGCAACAGCCCGGTCAGCGAGTGAGTGGACGGTGAAGGAGGTGCCCACCTACTGGGAGCTGTGGGTCAGCGGGTGGCCCCAGAACAGCCCCCAGCCACGCGGGAAGAGACACGTCCAGGGTGCTCCTGCCCGCAGCTCCGCCCGGCCAGCACCTCCACTCAGATGCCCCCTGCCTTCCCCCCTCCGATTCCAGCTCCCCAGGGCCCTTTCCAGGGACAGGGGACATGGAAATCAAGATGGTTGGACACCGTAGGCTGCGCTTCCACCCTTACAAACCCTAAGCAAGGCAGGGACCCCTCCTGCTGAACAGGTAGAGAAACAGAGGCCCAGAGAGGTGCAGTGGCCCACCTGGGGCCACACAGTGAGGAAGCCTGTGACCTCTGGGTTCACAGCCCCAGCCCCTGGACAGACAGCAAGGGACAAGGCCACCACACCCTAACCCAGCCCCAGGGACTTACGGCACGCTGCCTGTGAAGTTGATGCCACAGAGGTGCTCTGAGCTGGTCACAGTGTCCCCAAACATGGGCCCATCGGCTGGCACGAACTGGATGACATTGGGGGGCAGGCCAGCCTCCCGGAGGACGCGGTAGACAGCATAGCTGGCCAGCATGGCCGTGTCGCTGGGCTTCCACAGGACCACGTTGCCCTGCCGGGAGGTGTGAAAATAACTCACAAGGCCAGAGGCCGCCAGCCCCGACCCCCACCACCCACCCACAGCACGGCCGTCCCTCGCCCGGAACCACAGGCCCTGTGCTGGCCAGAAGTCCCACGCCCGACCCCTCTTCCAGAAGCCCTCCCTGCGCTCCGGAAGCCCTCGCCAAGGAGGCCCGCCCGGCCCACTGGCCCTCATCCCTAGAAGCCAGCTCTGGTCCTCCGGGGCCCGGGCAGGTCTGCTCCCGGTGTTTCTGAGCACTGCCGGGCACAGACGGGCAGTGCCCCCAGGCTCCCGCTGCACGAGTCCTGGGCAGGGCACGTAGGCGCCTGGTGTGTGCCCTGTGTGTGCACATGCATAAGGTCCCTGGGCACGCAGGGTCAGCAGCCAGGCACCCTGCGACAGCACTGGCCTCCCCCTGCCCGGCTGCCGGGGCTGGCCTGTCTCCCTGTCACACCGGGAGCCCACAGGGGACATCTGCCCTCCTCCAGCTCCGTCACGTAGCAGGAGGCGCGATGGGAACGGGTCACCTAGGCAAGAGTCTAGCGGCAGCTCGTGGCGAACCTCGCCAGCCCGTGCCACTGCCAGAGGCCACCTGTCCCCACGCCAGGTCAGACCACCTCCCACCCCAGCCTCATAAACCTGTCACGCAGGCTCCTGCTGTTCCCACTTTGCAGCTGAGGAAACGGTGCCTCGGAGAAGCCCGGGGCTGCCCAGGGTCCCCCGGACGGGGGACAGAGCTGGGAGGCAAGCCAGCTGGCCACCCCAAAGCCCCGACCCCGCTGCTGCCTCCTGCCATGCTGCTCCCCACAGCCAGAGCCTCCGCGGCTCAGGTGGCCCATCTGCTGGGACGAGGGACCGACCAGTGCCCTGCTGCCCTCACCATCAAGGCTGGTGCCCCCGCCAGGTTGCCTCCGATGGCGGTGAAGTTGAAGGGCGAGATGGCCGCCACGAAGCCCTGGGGAAGAAGGGGCCGTGAGCGCTGGCGCGAGCCCCCCCAGCCCCCCGGCCGCCGCGTGGGTACCTCCAGCCCCCGGTACACCACACTGTTGGTGCTGGGCGGCACGCTGATGGGCTGCTCCCCCTCCAGCTCCACCGCGAACTTGGCATTGAACCGGAAGAAGTCGATGAGCTCGGCCGCGGCGTCGATCTCCGCCTGGATCACCGTCTTGCCCTGCAAGGCGCGGGGCGGGCTCAGGGGCAATGGACGTTCCTCCCGCTGGCCCTTTTCCCACACGGACACGGCCAAGCCCTAGCAGGGACAGGAAGCCCTCGGTGGGCTGACCAGGCCTGTCTCGGGGGACAGGGACGGAAAGGCCCTGCTTCTCAAGCACCTGAACCACCTCCCCAGGGGGCCAGCACCGGGGCTGGATGGGGACCAGTGGCACTGGGCCCTGCTGGGGCTGGCACCCGCCTCTGATCCAGCGGTACGCACAGACCCGCGGTCACCATCTGCAGACCAGGCCAGGACCAGAACCTTCCAGAAAGAGGCCCACAGCAGCCTGAGGGGAGGGAGGGCGTAGCTGGAGACCAGGCAGGGCTCGTGTGCAGGACGGGGCCGGCTCTGTCCCAGGTGAGCACGGCCTCGCTGGTTAGACCCACGGCCGGGACTCCTTCAACAGCCACTCTTCCCGATGGCAAAGGGGAGCCCTGGGGAAGGTCTCTGGGCAGCAAGAATGGGCTTTTCCAGATGGGACCCCGCTTGCCACCCAGGGTCACTGGCCTTCACAGCCTGTCAGGGACAAGAAGCCGAGGAAGCTGGGCTAAGATGTGCAGGGTTCTTCTGAGAAGCCCCGAGTCTTAAGCCAAATGAAGGGGAAGCCAGTGTGACCACTCAGGCGTGTGTCTGCCCACCCACGTGTCCTCCCCAGCCCTCCAGAGCGCCCACTCAGCAGCGCGTGGGGTGCCATCCCGCCTCTGTGCAGCAGAGGGCGCGCTCCACACGGGACCGCAGACAGGCAGCCTGGGCTCTGGCTCCCAGGATGGGCCTTCAGGAACGCGGTGGGCTGCACACAAAGGCCGGGTTCCTGGGGACGGAGCTGACCTTTCTCCTGGCTCCTTTCCCAGCACGTCGCACTGCCAGCAGCTGCCTCGGCATGGCCTCAGAACCACTGACCAGGAGCTTTCTGAGACTCCTCAAAGTCACCACGCAAGCCCGGGAGACCGGGACAGTAAGACAGGGTCACTACAGGGCACACAGGCAGGGACTCGGCACGCCCAGCGCACCACGAGCGTCATCGACACAGGAAGAGCACGCTCTGGGAGGAGGGAGCAGAACTAACCCCTCCACGTGAAAGTAAATATAAGAACAAGAATGAACCCTGCGGCCCTGGACGGCTGAGGAAGCCCCAGGAGGAGGGACATGAGCAGGGGCAGAGCATGCCCGTGTGTCCTTCCAGGAAGTCCTGCCAAGTCCCAAGGGGC
The DNA here is from genome assembly GCF_902686445.1 of Sciurus carolinensis. Classification (NCBI taxonomy): domain Eukaryota; kingdom Metazoa; phylum Chordata; class Mammalia; order Rodentia; family Sciuridae; genus Sciurus; species Sciurus carolinensis. Next base: position 196,246,739 of record NC_062213.1, on the reverse strand, counting down.
TATGCCACGGCAGGATGGCCTACGGGGAAGGGCGGAGCAGCTGGGAGCTACCAGGTGGGGCAGAAGGGCCTAGGCACGGGGTAAGGTCTGGGGACTTGCTTCTCGGCCCTGCGATAGGGACAGCGTGGTTGCTCGTAAGCCAGGAGTGACCTGCAGTGTAGAGGGCACCGGGGTCTGGCTGCCCTGGGAGACAGGGAGGCCACCTGGGGTGGTGGGGGAGGAGAGAGAGGGCCCAGGACCGGCAGGATGCCCAGGCTTGGCACGGTCCGCCCTGCCTGGTACTCTACGGTCTCCCGTCCTGCCACTAGCCTTGTCCCTGAGGACATCTGCGGGTCTCCACAGGGCCTGGCACCCACGAGCTGACCAGCCGTTATCCACTGGCTCCCAGCCCGAGCCCCAGGGCCACAGCCCCTCACCTGCCCCACCATGGTCTTGGCCAGGATTTCGGCCCTGCGCGGCCCACTCAGCATATCTGCTGCCCTGAGGAAGATCTGGGCCCGGTCTGCCACAGGCTTCAAGTCCCATTCTTTCCTGGCGGCCAGGGCAGCCTCGATGGCTTTGTTGAGCAGGGCCTGAAGAGAAGGGATGGTTGGGGACCCCCTCCTGCAGAAGCAAGGGCCCCAGGGGAGGAAAAAGCGAAGAGCAAGCTACTGTCCACCAAGGGAGGACGCTGGCTCCCCTGGCCTCTCGTCCCCACAGCTGCATACGGCCTGTCCTGTGGCCGGCCGGGCTGCTCCAAGCTCAGAGCCTGCCTGCCATCAGCCTGAGGACTGAGGGACCTGCTGGGCTGGCCAGCACACCAGGGGCCAGTCTCAGTCCCTCGGAGCCTCCTCTCCCGGTCTAGCGAGGCCTCAGCTTGTTCTCGGGACCTGTGGGCCCTGGGCTCCGTCCAGAGGCGCCCGCTGCCTGGAGCACAGCTGCCGTGCAGGCGCCCCGACCAGCCCCTCACGCCCCAGACACGCTCAGGCCCCGCCCGCAGCCACCCCACCCCTTCCCGCTGGCTCCCCTGATGCCAGCTCCCCGCCTGGCTTTCCATCTGTCTCAACTGCCCTGACTCAGGCTTCCAGAATCTACCCTCCAAACCAGGGTCTGCCACTGCACAGGGCGTGTCGGGGGACGTCCCAGCCCCGGCCCAGGCAGCTCCCGTCTGGCTCAGGTTCACCGCTGCATTCCCGGCCCTGTCAGCCACCCAGGACCTCACTCAGCACCTGCCGCCCCCCACCCACCTCCAGGGTGAGAGGCAAGCAGTGACTGAGTCCAGTCCCAGGAGGCGGCAGGGCCAGAGCAGCCACCCCAGCCCAGGGTGGACAGGACTCACCTTGTCCGCATAACAGAACTTGGCTACCTTGTGTCTGTGGTCAAAGGGCTGAAAAAAGAGGGAAGAAGAGTCACTGTCCAGGAGGAGACTCCAGGCCAGGGGCAGGGCTTGTCCAGGAAGGCCCTGGACACACTTGCTCTCTCCCTTCCCTGGGCCCTCAGTGGTCCAGCCACACTGTCCCTCCTCAGCACCTGCCACAGGGTGATAAGGCCAGGACCACAGGCCCACGGTCTCAGGGGAAGCGTGGACCTTGTGGTCAGACAGACATGCGCTGGGACCCCAGCTCCGCCAGCCTGGGAGCCCACCCCCTCCCGGGTCTCTCAGTGGCAGGAAATGGACGCCGTGCTCCCACTCAGCACGGAGCAAGACCCCAAGGCCCACTGAACACCCTCCAGTCCAGCCAGCAGTCCCCCGTTCCTTCTGGACAGAGCCAGAACATGCTACCCCATGCAGCTAAGGGCCAACCCTCACTCCTGCAGGCCAGGGGCCTGAGGATGTCCTGTCTGCCTGAGGCAAAGCCAGCTTCTGACCCCAGCAGCGGGGCTCAGGGCCGGCTTTCCCCCAGTGTCCACGCCCGACAGCGGAAGATGCCACGTGCCCCCTCGGGCTCCTTGCCCGTGACAGGACCCAGGTGTGGGCTGGCTCAGTGCCCTCTGCTTTGGCAAGTTTTATGGGTCCATGTCACTCAACAGCTGGGAGGGGACAGGGGCCTCTCCAAGGCAGAGACCACAGGCTCTGTGCTCGCGAGCCGTCAGAGGAGAAGGACTTGGGCAGCCGAGACCTCCCCACCCCCTGGACCTACCGACAGCTGGTACTGCACGTCCGACGTCCACACCTCCTCGTCCCCCACCACGCAGGGGATGGCTTCCGTCTGGCCCTTCAGGTCCCTCAGGGCCTGGTGAGATAAGGGCACACGTGGGCACAGGCTGCCTCTCCTCCCGCCACAGCCCTGGTGAGGAGTCTGCGGTGGAGCTGCCCAGGCGGGGACACAGTGCGGGCAGCCGACTGGGGTCCCCAGAGAGCATGTGCTCCCTCGGGGACAGCAGGACTCTGCCCCAGCGGGGGTCACCCTGCAGAAAGGCGAAGCAGGGTCGCCAGGTCTACCCATTGCAAAGACAAAAAACTACACCTGAAATTTATGAGATCTCATGATTTTTAAATTTTGACCACTGACTAGAAAACGTCTTGAGGGTAAAACGTCTGGACATGACCTCTGACCTAAGAGGCCGGGAAAGGGCCCCTGGTTTCCACCTGCTGCTCTAACTTCAACCACCTCCAGCCCCAGCCCTTGCCAGACCCCAGGCTGCCTCCTGGGGCTGGGGCAGGATGGGTGGGTGATGCCGTGGGCACAGTATCCTGGGGGCTGCCGCTCCATGCCCTGCACCCTCGGGCACCTCCACCCTGGTACCTTCTGCAGGGCGTCTCGCTCGGGGCTGCCCTGCGTGAACGCCAAGACGGGCTCGTTGGCCACCTTCAGGGACGGGCTGTGCTTCCATCGCAGCCTGCGCACAAGGGCAGCGAGAAGCAGGCAGGTCAGCAGCAGCCGCCACGGCCAGGTCCTCCCACGGCGCCCAGGGCCTGAAGTGCAAAGCTAGGGCAGGACCCGGGAAAGACCTGGCCTTGGCGGCCGAGGCCCACCAGCCCCATCTGCCCCGTGCGTCCTCGGGCGTGGGACTTCCTCCTGAGCCTGCTTCCCCAGCAGAACTCCCTCCCGGACTCAAGGGTCGTCTTGAGTTTGAACGCACGGCGGCCCCACCAGGCTGAGAATCCTGCACAGCACAGGGGACTCTCCCTTTTATCCCCAGTGCCACCCTCACCCCGCAGACGGAGGGCTCCTTTCCCCAAGCTGAAGAGCACACGTTCCAGAGCTGGGCCTCCCCAAACGGGAAGAGCCCAGTTCCCTTGGCCCAGAGCTGAGCGTGCGATGGGCAAGAATGTCCAGATGTAGCTGGCCACCTGGCGGGTGGCCCGAGGCGGGTTCACAGCCACGGGAGGGCTGGCTTAGGGTTCGTGTCTGATCCCAGAGGACTGGGTTTCAAGACCTCCTGGCTGAAGCCCCCACACCTCGATGACCAGTGACCTCCACCCCCACCACATCTGGGGCGCCAGGTGGGCAGCAGGACCCGGTCTGCTGGTCCAGGGCTGGGCCGGCTCTGCCCCTGCCCGGTTGCAGAACTTCCCTCCGCCCGCGTCCTCCTCTGTGAACATGACGGGCCTCGCCAGCAGCCCCCACAGGAACAGGGTCATGAGTCCTCAGAGGAAAAGGAGCAGCGCCCTGGGAGAGTCCAGGCAGCCCAGGCGCGACTCCCCCAGGAGCCACCACCCCGGGACTGAGCCCGGCTGTCGGTGGCTGCGCAGAGAACACAAGTCGCGTGGGGAAGCCCAGGACACCTCGGGAGGAAGGGGACACCCAGTACCAGACCTGGGCTCTGGTGGGGCCATCTGGAGGAGGGTCGGGGGCCGGGACTGGCTCTGGGTGGGCTGCTGGGGTGGTCCTGTGATCGGGCACAGAGTGGCAGTTCCTTATAGAGCAAGAGAGGGGTTCCGGCACAGTGTGGGTGGCACGTGGCCTCGTTTCTGTCTGTCTTAGAACTTCTGAGGTAGGTTCTGAGCCACATCCCACCGCGGCCTTGGGGTGCCGCTGGCAGGGGGTGTTCCGTGGGCTTGGTAAGGCCCAGCAGGAGGACAGAGTGGCCTGGCTGGGGAGTCAGGGGGCCACTTTCTTTTTCTTTCTCCCTGGGAAGGACTCTGGGGCCTCAAAGGCCCAGGTGGGGGGCCCGGAGGAAGAACCGCATGGGCAGGCTTGGCGTGTTCCAGACTCCAAAGGTCCAACAGTGACCAAGACAGGCCTCGGCCGCTGACCCCAGTGTGGGGTACAGTCAGGAAAGGAACACCTCCATTTCACAAGGCAACCCTGGCATGAGGGACAGGGCAGGCGGAACTGTAGCAGCCTGGGTGGCCGGGGGGCGGTCCACGCTCCTCGAGGAGGCAGGTAAAGTGCTGGACAGCACATTCCAGGCAGAAGGAGGGCAGGCGAGACCCAGGAGGGCCACTGAGCACCGGGCCTTGCCTCGCCCAACCCCTGTCCCCAGAGCAGCCAGAGACACCCTTCCCCCAGTCAAAGGAAGAACACCAGGACCAGGACAGCCCTGAGCTCCCAGCCAGCCTGGCCTCCCACTCACTGTGGGACCCTGAGCAAGTCGCTCGCCCCTGTTTAAAATGGTGCTAAGAGCTACTAATGCAAAGCATAGAAATCCACACTGTCAGCTGGTGCGCTGGCCATACCTGTAATCCCAAGTGGGTGGGGAGGCTGAGGCAGGAGGATCGTGAGTTCAAAGCCAGCCTCAGCAATGGCGAGGCACTAAGCAACTTAGCCAGGGCCTTAGAAAAGGGCTGGGGGTGTGGCTCAGTGGTTGAGCCCCCAGGTTCAGTTCCTGGTGGAAGGAATCAATCAATCCACACGGTCCCCTTCCTCCTACTGTCCTGGCAGAGTGGAAAGGCAGCAGAAAGCCCCAAGGCCCCTCAGGAAAGGGTGGTGTCTAGCCCCTGGGCATTCCGGAAGGTTCTGGCTGAAATCTGGGCGGCTGAAATCTGGGCCGAGCCCTGCAGCCTCCGCCCCGCCCCCAGGCCTCTGGGAGCGCACATGGCACCAGGTATCACTAAGTAGCTGAATGAGTTCCAGCCCTTTCTGGCTCCGGCTCCCCAGTGGGAAAAGCAGAGGCTCTACAAGCGACAGATCTGGAACCAACACCAGCACCGCTCCGAGGCTCCAGCACAGCCTCGCAGCTCCAGATGCTGCTGCCCGCCTGGAGATCGGGGCTGGGTCTAGGTCCCCGCAGGGTCCTCCCCCGGACGCTTGCCTTCACTCAGCCTCGGCTCTGGCCAGGCCGTCAAAGGCGCGGTGGCTCCCAGGTATTCCCAAGGATCCATTCCCAGGGCAGGCCCAGGTGCCCTACCATGGAGGGAATAAAGTTAGCCCCAGAGTCCACCACAGCCTGAAGCCCACAGGCCACCAGCTGCCCTGCCCTGCCCGGTGCCAGGAAGTCCCAGGAACAGAAACCTGCAGGCCTCTCTCCAGCGACCGCAGGATCACGGGCTTTCTCTGTGCCTAGAAAATCTCTGGCCCCTGGCTCAGCGTCCCATCCTGAGCGTGACCTGGGAAACCGAGACCAGGTCAAAGTTCAGCCTGAGCCACTGCAGCCAGAAAAACCCAGGGACTCGCGGGAGACGCTTTTCCCTTTGGCTCATGGGCCGCTCCCGACCTGGACGAAGGCGGAGACGAATCACTGCCAGGTCCTCCAGGAGGCTCTACAGGGGCCTCCTGGGCAGGAGCCATCCCTCGGCCCTTCACCCAGCCGCCAGAGCAGCGCGAGCACTGGGGCAGGCTCCCTGTCACTCGAGGGCCACCGCCACCGAGCCCCAGGGGAGCCCAGAGGAGCCTGGCTTCAGGACACAGACCTGGGATTTTTCAGAGCAGCTTACACTCGGGCGGCTGCGGGAAGGGCGCAGGGCGGGGTCTGCCCGATTCAGTCTCCCCAACAACCGGGGGCGCCTGCTTATGCTCACCAAGGGCCCCCCGGCCAGGGCGCCTCCAGGTCCTCTATAGGCGGCCAGCGGATGCAACCGGAGAAACCCGGGGAGGGAGGAGGGGCAGGTGGGACCCTCGCCACCCCTCAGCACCCACCCAGCCAGGATGCCATCGGTTCCCACACAGGCTAAGGCAGTGGCCACTCCAGACCACGCCCAAAGTCACGCGGGCCTAACTCTTAAGGATGGGGTCCCTGTCATCGCGAACACCTCCCAGAGTATGCCCACGCACCTGGCCTTGGCGTCTGGCAGTGAAGCACGAGCCTGAGAGCTCACTCAGAATAACAAAGGCGCAGTCGCGCGAGCAGCCATCCAGCTCGGTCCCTGTCCAGCTTGGGTCCCTGTCCAGCTTGGGTCCCCATCCAGCTCGGTCCCCGTCTACCTTGGGTCCCCATCCAGCTCGGTCCCTGTCCAGCTTGGGTCCCTGTCCAGCTTGGGTCTCCATCCAGCTCGGTCCCCGTCTACCTCGGGTCCCCGTCCAGCTTGGGTCCCGTTCCACCTCGGTCCCCATCCACCTCGGGTCCCCGTCCAGCTCAGTCCCCGTCCACCTTGGTCCCTGTTCACCTCGGGTCCCCGTCCAGCTCGGTCCCCATCCACCTGGGTCCCCGTCCAGCTCGGGCCCCAGCGCCCTGCAGAACTACCCGCCAGCAGCACAGGCTCCCCCTGCCGCACCCCACACGGGACGCGCCCCCACGTCACCGGGACACGGCAATCTCTAGCTCCATACATCTTGTGGGGCCACCACAACACGCGGGGTCTCAGTCAATCAAAGGGCATGGTGTGGTGACATTTTAAGGTGACAGTTTGACGGAGGGAGGGAGGCGGGCCCCGGCACTCGCTCTGCTCACAGCCACTGGGGTTTCTCACTTCTAAAAACCAGCTCCCTTGAAGGCCTAGGCTGGGCCCCACCCACCGGCCGCTCTGCGGGCCAGTCACCCTGCTCTCCTCGGCCTCCTTGCTTGGGATGCCTCTGGCCACATGGCCACACAGCCCCAGTGGGCGCCTATGGGTCACGCAGCGGCCGCGTCCATCCCGTCCACCACTGGACACTCCGAGCCCCACAAGCTGCCCGGCCACAGCGAGCACGTGGGAGAACCGGGGACAGCATGGAACTTCAGCACTGGCCCCAGGACAGGACCCCCAGGACTGTGCTCTTCCGCTCACACTGGGGTGAACGCAGGTCCCTGGGTCCCTGCGGGCGGGTGGCCGAGGCCAGAGGAGAGCAGTGGGAAGGAGGCTGGCTGGGCGCTCAGCCTCCTGGCCCAGCGTTACCTGGGGCTGATAAGGCAGCTCCTGCTCATCGCTGCCATTAGGGGCAGCAGCAGGCCCCACGCTCCGGGGAGGAGTCGCCTCCGGAACCACCTGCAAACGCAGGAGGTGCCCGCCGGGCCCTGTATTTAAAGGGTGAGTAAACTGAGGTTCAGCGAGCACAGCCCCCATCACGGCTCCCGGCTCACAGTCGCGGCTGGCAGATGCCAGAGGCAGCTCTCCCTCCCAGGAGACAGGCTATGGCCAGAGGACCAGGGCCAGTCCCCCAGCCATGCGGTACGGCGAAAGAGGCCGCCCGAGACGGCAGTGACTTGCCCAAGGCCACTCGGCTGTCCGCTGGCACCGCCGCTCAGCCAACAGTCTCTCCACTGTGCCATCACCCCTGCCAGGAAAGAAGAGGGCTGAGAGCTCGGGAGGCCCCAGGAAGGGCAGGTGTCTTCCCCCAAGCCCGGGGGTATCAGGAGCTTCGCATCCACAGTAGTTAAGAGAATAAAGGGGGCTGAGGGCTCCTGAGTCCCCCGCCCTCGCCCTGAGCCACCCTCGGTACTCCTGATAGGGCTGGTCAGTCACTCAGGGCAACTGGTGGGAGGGCATGATAATCAGAGCAGCATTTGCTGAATTTTCTGGGTGCCAGGCACCCTTCGAGTGCTTTCCACGTGAATTCATCCAATCCCAAGGGACCCTGTGAGGTGGCTGCTACCATTATCTTCATTTTGTACATGGTAACATGAGGAAGCACAGCAAGGTCAAGTAACCTGCCCAGGGCCACACAGCTTCTAAGAGGTGGGGCCAGGATCCAAGTCATGCTCTGCACTCTGGGCCATTCTGATAGCCACTGTCCAACACCTACTGGGGTCAGCGGCACAGTGCCCCCAGGGGTGCTGGCGCCAGCTGCCGAGTGGGGGCTTGAACAACTTGAAAAGCAGTGTGGCAGCTGCAGCTTCTCTTCACTCTTCCACTCAAACATTTACAGAACGCACACTAGACCCCGGGCTCTCACAGGCACTAACCATGCAATCGCCTGCTCTGTGGCCGTTCATAGGATTGTCCCCATCTCACACAAGAAGGGCCAGAGGAGAGCTGCCTTACTGAGGCCACACAGCACTACACAAGTTCAGGTGGCCAGGGGAGGGCACTGCAGGCCAGGGGCACTGACTGCGCTGGCCACTGCCTGGAGGGTCTGAGAGCAGAGAGCCCCCAGGGAATGCACCAGCCCGGGGTGACCTCTGCCCCTGCGAGAGGCAGCAAGCTGGGCACGCACTGGGTGGTTCTGAAATTGCGAAAATCAAACAGGTAGATGCGCTGGGAGGAGTCCCAAGCCCCCAGGACAACTGCAGGGCCCCCGGGCAGTGGCCAGGTGCAGCCACAAGCCCTCAGCAGACAGCAGGCGCCATCTCTGGGTCTGGCACTAGGGCAAGCAAGGGGCAGAAGTTAGCACCTGCTGTAAGCCGACTCTGCCTGGCTGGCTCTTTTATTATTGACACCGAAGAGAAAAGGCAGAAGTCGGCATCCAGGGAGAAAGGCAGCAGGATAGGGAGGCCTGGAGTTACCCAGCTGGAGGCCTTGGACAAGGGTTCCTGCGTTCCCATTGGCCTCAGTTGTTCCAGCTGTGAAATGGGGGCGTTACCGCTACATTATAAGCTGCCAGGAGCTGAGTAACATCACCCTCATGAAAGGCACATGGTAGCCACTGTCACCAGCCTCCATCCCCATCCTCAAAGGCCACCTGTTCATATGATTATCTCAAAACTAGCTGCAATAAATATCTATTGACAAAAGGGCTCCTGATAAACTAATTCACTCAATGTTTGCCCAGGGCTTAGCAGGAACCAGACCCAGCTCTGGAGTCCCAGGGACATATGGTGAGGGGTGACAAGTCTATGCAAAGAAAAAAAGAAAAAAGCTATAAAACGTATAGGCAGGGGATATAACTTGGTGGCGGAGCACTGGCCTAGCATGCATGAGGCTGAGTCCAAGCCCCAGCACTCAAAAAAAAAAAGATACAGATTGAAGATTCCCTTATCTAAAATGCTTGGGACCAGAAATTTCAGATCTTTTCAGATTTTTTAATATTTGCACATACTTACGAGATATCTTGGGACTGGGATAAACACAAAATTCATTTATGTCTCATATATACCTTATATACATGGCCTGAGGGTAACTTTATGCAATATTTTTAGTGCACCTGCAGTTTGTGGTCTCTCATGAGGTCAGCTGTGGAATTTCCCTCTTATGAGGTCACATCGGAGCTCAGAAGGTCAGATTTGGGATGACCAACCTGTCCTTGCAGATCAGTCATTCTTATGGTTTTTACTACATGCATGCATGGAAAGTTAAAAGCACAGTCATAAAGATGGTAACAGCAGCTACTTCTGTGCGTGGAGCTTACATATGATTGCTGTACTCTTGTTTGCACCATCTGTATTTTTTATAATGGACACATATTGAACATAAGAAGAAAACACATGAACAAGTGTTTAAAAAAAACAAAGCTGAGATTCCTGGCGTTCAAGGCAGTGAAGGAAACACTGCTGGTTCCTGAAACAAATGAGGATTTTCTTAGCACTAGAGTTTAACCCCTAGGATGCTGGGCTATCACTAAAAATGTCCTAAAATTGTTTCTCCATCAAGGCAGACATGGTACACACAGGTATCTCCCATGTGTTTGTCAAATGACATATAATCAAACACCACATCTGTTCGGGAGTTACGGCAACTCAGGGCAATTCTGCCCTCCAGGTGACAACTAGCAACATCTGGAGGCATTTTTTATTGTCATGACTAGGGCTGCTCCTGGCAACCAGCGTGCAGAGGCCAGGGGTGCTGCTAAACATCCACAGGGTGCAGAGCAGCCCCACAGTGAAGAATTATCTGGATCCAGTGTTAATGGTGCAGAGGTTGAGAAACCCTCTCGGGCATCTGGCCAGGCAGCTGCACGTCAGAAGAGGTAGCCTGAGCCTGGGCAACTGGTTGCAAAATACTCTCCCCTCTCAACTCCAGGGGCCTCATAATTAGGAGCATGAACGTGGAGTAAGACCAACTGTGACTTTGGTCCTGCATCTGCCCAACTGGCACATCTGTAAGATGGGGATAGCACAGTGCTGGATCTTTGGGACTTGACTACTTGGCAAATATTAGTTTATGGACTATTCTTTTAGAATACGGGTCAGTTTCTATCAGTATTAGAGGGCTTTTTCTGTCTACACCTCTCTCCCCCATTAAGCTGAAAACCCCTGGCAGACCCACTCACCATAAATCCCCCATTATCTCTCGCCTCCAGTGTGCTGAGCATCTGCACAGGAGAGCTACTCGGTAAGCACATGAATCTGTGGCATGGCCCTACCTACCTGGGCCTTCCATTTGGGTTCTCAGAGTGCACAGAGGCCTGCAGATGGAACCATGCCCAGGGTCTGGCAAGTGCGGCCCATCTTGGTTTGGAAAAGAAGCCTCTTTGTCCCATGCCCTCTTCCCGTGTCCTTCCCTATCCCCACCCCACGAGGATAGACAGAGGAGTTGAAACTAACCTATGCCATGGGGGCAGGGAGAGGGGCATTGATTAGCTCAGAAAGGGCTGAGCTTAGCCAGGAGTGCAGCGGGGCAGGCAAACAAAACCCAGGCGGGAGGCAAGGGGATGCCTCCAGATCCACAGGAGGCAGAGGGGACACGGCTCAGATGCAAGTCCCATCAGAGTGCTGTGAGCCCCTGGGGCAGTGGGGGTCCTAGCTTCCTCCTGCCACCACTCAGGGTAGGAGGGGCTCTTGGAACATTTGTCTCTGAGCACCCTAGGGTCCAGAAACCCAACTCCACCGTGTCCAGGTTTCCAAATTTGGATTTAAAGGGCTACTCCACCCTGAAACTGCTCCTCTGTTTCTTCATTATCTGGAATAATAATACCTATGCCTCCCAGGAGTGAGAAGTTTAAATAGAGGTGATAATGATGATCACGACAATAATAACCAGTCACTGCCTACATGTCGTGCACTATTTAATGCACTTTACACGTATCAAACCATTTAATCCTCACAGCGAGACGCATGCCAAATGCCTAGCACTGCATAAATGTTATTCCACCTACAGAGGAGAGGAGTCCGTCTTTTCTGCCTTACAGTCAACTTGAAAAAGTAGGAAGAAGAGAGAGGGAGAGGGTGAAATCCTGGTAGGAGAGGACTCAGGGAATGCCAGAGGGGGTCCAGACTGTGAGATTAGGGTAGGGAAGTGAGAGGCGTGGTGTGCTAAAAATAGAGGTGATCCTCGCGGGAAGCCAGAGAATTTCGAAAGTTTAGCACGAGGAGGAAGACGAGTGAAGACGGAGACCACTCTCTTGAGCATGGGACGCCAGCCCCGAGCACCCCGACCGGCTGCAGGCGTCGGGAAGGGGATCCCTTGGCTAGAGGAAGGTGACCACTGAAAGCGACGGGGAGGGGACGGAGGGATCCCGTGGGAAGAAGGACAGGGTGCGGGAGAGGGCGAGCTCCGGCAGAAAGCGGCCCTGGGTACCCCGCTGGGCTGGGACCCAGAAGCCTGGAGGGTCCCGCAGGGAGGACGTCCGGCGCAGGGGCGCCGCCCAGCGACCGTGGGGACCCCGGGCGGCAGGCGCCATGCCGGGCCAGCCGGGGCGGGTGCTCACTCACCCGGCCGCCCTCCAGGGGCGGGCCAGCAGGGCGCGGCGGAGTGCGGACAGGGGTGACAGCATCGCAGCTCGCGGCGGACTGGTCCCGGGACTGGAAGCCCAGGCGGCCTGACTGCGCGGCCCCGCCCGGAGCGCACCACCTTGGCGGGAGGGGCCCCGCCGGCCCCGGCCGTCCTCCGTCCGAGCTCGGGTTCCGACCAGATGGCTCTGCCTTCCACTACTAAAATCTATCTGTGCTGACATAATTGAAGCCATTATGTGACGAGGGACAGAGAATATGAAAAAGAAGTCCGAAACATCTAGGTTTTCTCCTCCTCTTTTTATGGTACGGCCCAGGGGAGAGGGCGTGAGCCGAAGCGACCAATCAGAACAACGAGTGGAAGCCCTCGGGCCAATCAGCAGAGAGGGCCCTTCGCAGCCTTCTTAGCTGGGCTGCAGGAGCCAATGAGAGAGCGGGGTTGGGGCACGTGCCGAGGCAGGGCCGAGGGACCCGCTGCGCCCCGCCCTCAGCCTGGCCGGACAGGTGTCTGGAGATCTGCGCGCCTCTCCCGATGCACTTTTAGGGCGGAGGATTGGAAACCTGCGGCTTGCGGGGCTCGAAGACCCCGTAGGGCCACACCGCGCGCAGCTCCCCTCCGCTACCCGCGGCTGCAGGCCCTGGGTTGCACCTCCTGCCTCCAGCTTCCTGGCGCGGGGCCCAGCCGCCGCCTCCTGGCGCGAGGCCAGCCAGCTGCCCAGAGTCTGCTTCCTTGCAGTTAGCGATCGATAGGAGATAAAAACCTAGCGGGTCTGTGCTTAGCCTCTGGCAGCAAAACCAGTTGTTCCTGCGCCCCACCCCCACCCCATGAAAATTTCAGCTTTCTCCGTTTGAGGTTGTTTGATGAACACTCGAACACACTTAAAACTCGGATTCTGAAGTCGTCTCTGACCCACTGTGTTTATAGAGAGTGGACCCGACTCTATCCTAAAACACTGTCAGGGTTTTTCTCACCCTCGGTTCCACCGGGTTTATATTTCCTCCAGCATTGTGAATGGAGCATCTGCTTAGGGGTCCGCTCCGATGCCAATTCTGATCCCTTGATATGACTCTGGGAAAATTACACAGCTTCTCTGGGTCTCAAGTTTTTTCTCACGTAAAATGGAGGTAATAACACGCACCTCAGAATGCCCCCATCCCTCCTTTTCCACCGGATTACACCATGTCAGACACATCGGGAAATTTAAATATTCAAAGAGCCCGGAACAGGAAGGGAAACTACTTGCCATGTCTTAGAGATGGCAAAAAAGTCATTTGGAATTGGTGGTGGCTTTTTCTCTTCATCCTTGGAGAAGATCCTCATCAGGTGGAATCAGTTCATGTTGGAACAGTGTCACCCTGAATGTGGCCATTAACAAGAAGACACTAGAACACTAGGTAGTATTCAATCCAGAGCTCCAGCCAGGAGACCTCTGGTGGGCACCTTGGGAAGGTCTGAGAAGGGGGAGCTTTATGGTCAACAGGACCCCTGCACACTCTGCCCTTTCATCTGGGATCCCTGTGGTCCTCTGTTCCCCTTCTGTAAAACTATCATAATTCCTCCCTCAGCTTCTTCCAAAGAGCTTATTGTGAGGTGGCAATTAGCAGGTAATGTGAAGTTTCCCCGTTTTATCTGGGGTGGAGCGGCTAATAAGTTTCCTCTAGTGTTTATGTGGCCCTTGTCTTCCAACCCCCCTGGATTGCCCTTGGATCCTCCATTTTTAAAAAAGAAATGCAACATCAAATCTAAGACATTTCACTTTATTTAAAAGAAGCCAATATACAGGATATAAAGGGCATGATATTTACAACAGTACAGTAAACAGGTTGGTTTTCCGGTAGGATCAGTAGTCTTTCAGTGAGTACAAACCCCCCTCCCCCTTGATGTCAGACCCAGCTGGCACACAAACAGCAACAGTAGGGTAGAGCGGCTAAAAACCAGGTAGAGGCTAAAATGTCCACAAAGGGGTCTTGGTAGGGGACTTCGCTCCGTTTCTTTGAGAGCATGGGAAGGTGGGAGACGGTGAGAGTGTGCCCATTTTGTGCCGGGAAGTCTTCTCAAGAAAACTCCCTCCCAGAGAGAACTTGACTTTCCCCATACCCACCGGCTGACTCAGACGCTCCACTCTAGGAGAGTGGCCATCCAAGTTCAGTGTCCCAGGAGGAGGACCAGGTGTAAGGACACCCCATGTGCTGGGTCCTTCGTCCAGACCCCTGCAGGAGTACAGGGACTGGAGCCCGTGGCCTGAGCAGGCACAGCCAGGGCTGCGCTCTGGGCATCTTATGGAATCTCCAGTCCCACCCCAGCTGCCCCACATCCTGGGACCCACTAAGGCCCAGGTCCAAAGGAGGCCTGTGCTTCCCCAAAAGACAGCGCATCACCACCCACACCCTGTAGCTTCTCAGCTCTCTCCCAACACAGCCGAGCTGGAAATGGGTCTTGGCAGATCCGAGCTAGGGAACCTAATCAAAGCTGACCTGAAGCAGAGCTGTCCCCTACCAAATGCCCCTTTCCAACCACCGTCCCCAATTCTGAATTCCCTGCAGCCCACCTGCCTCTGAGAGTGCCCCTCAAGACTTCCAAAGAATTGAGGGATCAGAGAAGGAAACAGGGAGGAGCAGGGCTACTCTCCGCTGAATGCGCTCCTGGTGTGGATGAGGTCGGAAGGCTAGTGGGGGGGGGTACTAATTATATAAATCCAGCAGCAACATGCAAAATATCTTGTCCACAGAAAAAGGCTGGGCTACCACAACTGCCTACCCTAGATTAAAAACCTTTCCTTTCATAAAAATAGATGAGAGTCTCTTGCTTTATAAATAGATTACATTTAGCTTAAGTTACACCTTATATTACCCCCTGCCCCGCCCCCTCTCCTCCCACCCCAAGCCAAAGTCCTTGACTCTCCAGGGGTCATCTGAGCCCCACCTCAGGGCTGAGATCAGGACGGACTGGTCCTTCAGAGCCTCGAGACATATTGCCATGAGAAAGCAAAATGTGTTTGCTGGCCAATAATTTTTTTTCACTGTGCAGAGTCTCAGAGGAGTGTGTGTGTGTGTGTGTGTGTGTTTCACAACCAACCAGGGAGTCAAAAGGATGCTACCTTCCCAGCTGCTCCCCGATCCTTTTAGGTATAAAACCCCCAAACCTGGGAGAGGGGGAGGGAGAGAGGGCAGCTCGGGAGAGCCCAACTGAGAACAATTCTAAAATACCAGTGTCAATATGACACCAGGCTTAGAAATAGAAAACCAAAAAAATAAGTATTTACAGCTTTACAAAGGACGGACCAGCTGGTCCCAACTGGGCCACAAGCGCCCCAGTGAGCAGGGGTCTTTCTTGGCAAGCTGTGGGCTCGTGGTGAGGAGTCAGGCAGGGCCCACTGGCAACCAGCTCAGAAAAGAATTGAGAGGAGTGGACAGCAACCTGGCCGAGACCCAGGGCCCCAGCCGGCTCTCCTCCCCACACCCCTGCCCCAGAGCCACCAGGAAAGCAGGCATTGGATGCCAGCAGGAACTCTCAGGCCAGGGTCCCTCTCTGGCCCCTGCCATTCTCACACTCCCTAGACGAATTCAGAGCACCCTAAAGACAATGGCCCGTGTGGACGAGGGGGAAAGGAAGAATAGTACCCCAGGACACCACCACCACAGTGACCTCCGTCCCCCAACGCTCGTCCTGCTGCCTTACTGTCCTAGCTAAAGATATGTCTGTCACCCTCCCACCACCTTGAAGGACAACCCAGGGCTGGCTCCCACTCAGTCCGCCCATCCCCCACCCCACAGCCCTGGACGCCTCCCTCAGCCCCGGGCTGGGGAGACCACAGGGGCAGCCATCTTTCTGCCCTCGTGGAAACGGGAAATCTCTTCAGCAGCTGAGGTCCAAGCCCAACTGGCTCCAATAACCTTTGGTTAAAATAAAACAAAAACAACAACAACAGTAACAACAATAACGATCAGATACGTTTGAACCCTGTAACCTGCAGAACAAGGGTCACTGAGGAGGGAGGAGGGCTGGCTCTCTTCCTAAACCTTGGTCCCTCCGAGTACCTGCCCAAGGAACAGTCTGGCTAAGGAGAGATGACAAGGACAGAGCCTCGCAGCCAGGCTGCACAGGGGCCCAGCAGGGCGCTCCCCCAAATAAAACAGGAAAGCTCACGAGAAAGACCCCAGACTCCAATGAACCACACCCCCAGGCGCGACATTCCCCCTCTACACAGACGGAGGAATATTACGTACAACGGTTTTAAGACGGCAGAACGTGGGGAAAATGGGAGCAGGAAGGCCCTGGACGGCCAGTGGCACCGGCCAGTGGCACCCTGCAGGGGGGTCGGGGACCCACCGAGCCTCTCCAGCCCAGAGGGCCTCCACAGGGCACATTTTGTCTCTTTGACCTCCAGGGGGAGCTCCTAGGCCAACAAAAACCAAAACTGGGCAATGGCCCACTGTGGTGGACACAGAGCGGGGAGAAAAGCCTGCTGGGTGGATTCCCAGCTGAGATTTGGTGGGGGGTCTCAACAAAGGGCCCTTCAGCTCAGGCCCACTCAAGTCTTGGGGAGATACTGGCTCAGATAAACTCCCCAACTGGTGGGTAACGTGAATTACAGAAAAAAGCTTGCGTGTGTCCGTGTCCCTGAGCAGAACAAGGACGGCCCCCACTGGAGTTCTCCTCAGTCACCTCCAGACACTCACCCACCAGCAGGCCCTGCCACCTCCCTCTGCTTCCCTTCCCAATGCCTCATTTCTGCCAGTGGCCAAATACCAGGTGACCACAGGGCAGTGGAGAACCAAGATGGCGGCAGGCGGGCACCAACGGGGGCTCCGCCATGGACGGAATGGGTACCAGGCCTGGCCCTTCAGACTTTCTCACAGAGAAATTACAGAACTATAAATCCTACTGTTGGCTGGAGAGGGAGAGGAGAACATCAAGTCATCAGGACAATAAAAGCGCCCTTAAGCCCAACCTAACCCCACAGAGGTCCCCAAGAAAGCCAGTGGTCAGGTAGGGTGGGCCTTGCAGGAACGCAGGCCTCACTCCCAACCTGGACCCACCCCCTCCCAGCCAGCGCTCACCCTCCGAGGCTGTGGGGGAGGTGGCCCCAACCTCAGCCTCCCTCCCAGCTCTGGAGGAGAACCAGGCGTCGGGAGAGGACCTACCATCCAGGAAGATATAAGGCAAGCTGCTTTTTGTTTTGTTTTTTGCATAGTAGGTTAAACACAGTGAGGCTCCACCCCCCGCCCCCCACAGTGCCTTGTCCCTCTACTTTGCCACTAGATCCAAAACAGAAAATAAAAATTGATCTTCCCTCGCTTCCTCCCACCTTTCTCTCTTTCAGCGAGTGAGAGCTTAGAGGGCCCCCCAGGGCCGGGAGGCAGAAGCTCCCTCCTAGGGAAGGCCAGCGCTCCAGGTGTTAGCAACAGAGAAAGGGAGGGCAAAGCTCATGGCCAATCGGAGGAGCAGGTGGGAGGGTAGAAAACCACGTGATCCGGCCCCAGGCCCCGCCCTCGCCTTAGAGTTTTGTATAAAAACAACTGCTAGGAATAATTCTTTGGAGCTCAAAGTGGCTCAGCTTAAGGGAGAAGGCACAGTTCACACTGCATCCTGCGGACAGAAGTCTGCATTTGTAATGTGGAGAACGATAGAAATTGACAGCACCATTCCTTGGGTGGGGGGTGGATGGAAAGGGGCACTGGTCGTGGGGGTGTGGAAGGAAGCAGCGGTCCCTCGGGGCCTCCAGAGAAGGGAGGGCAGAGGAAGTCTGTGGGTGAGGAGTGGAGCCCGCTTGGAGGAGCCTCGCTGGCCCCACAGAGAGAAGGGGCCGGGGGCCCATCACCAAGACCACCAGGCGCCTGGGCTCCATCATCAGCTGACCATGGGCTCCACATCCCCCTCCCGCTCCAACTCGTCTTGGATTTCATCTGTACTTCCTGAGTCGCTGCTGGCCACGGAGCTGGGGGACGGTGAATTCCTAGAAAACATGGGGGGATGGGGACAGTCAGCAGCTGCCCCATGGGGCATGTGAGGGGTCCAAGGGGCAGGGAACCTGAGCTGCCACTCCTATTCTGTCTGCCCTAATCCCTGCCCTTGCTTTAAATCAGACCAAGCAACCTCCAAGTTCATGGGTTGAACTTGGCTCTCCAGACCTTGAGCTCCTGCCCCAGCCTCTACTTGCTCTGGGTGCTTGGCTTCACCAGGCAGAAAGCTGGTGGGAGCAGAGGCCATGGATCAAGCTTGGTTCTTATCCTCCAATCATCCAATTCAGGTCCAGGCACATAGCAGGTGCTCAGTAAACCCAAGTAACCCCGAGTGGAAAGGGAGGCCACCCCCGATGGAGGTTAACAGCACTGTACTGCAATTCTGCCTCCATCACACTTGGCCAGGGGGACAGGGGCAAACTGTCCACCTGCCCACCGTATCAGTGTGTTCTGGGGGATTCCCTGAGCTAAAGACAGGACAGGCTAAGCCGAGGCCCTCGCTCACTGCTTCCTACAGAGCTGCCTCTCGCTCTTGTAGGGTGGCAGCCTTCCCAAGAGAAAGGATGGCAAGCAGCACGTACGTGTGCTTGACGCCAAGCGTCCCCACACATTGTTCTGCTATCAGCACGTTTGAGCCCCAACAAAGCTGTATCCTGAAGGCCAGGGCTCCTTCTTTGTGTGCAATGCCTGATACATGTCAGTCTCCTGGGGACAGACCCATCTAGCCCTGGGTTGGAAGATGGGAAAGGAAGAAGGGAATTCACTTCCTACAGACAAACGGGAGGCCGTGCAGCAACAGTGGGGGAGTGGCCCGGCCACCTGCGCCCGGGCTCCAGGTGCTGAGGCCCTGGCAGTTCACTTCTGGATCCCCAAGGCCTTGCACACAGTAGGCGTTTGGTGAATCAACGCCCACTGAATCAACGGGGACAGGGTTGTTGTGGGAGTTCCACGAAATGAGCTATGTAAGTCACCCAGCACATAGTAGGTGGGCTGATATTCACAAATGCACAGGTGGCTGCACAGGTGGGTGGATGGACAGACAGACGGGTTGGGAAGGTGAAACTTGGGCAGGTTGTAGGTGCAGTCCGGGAAGCCCCCCGAGGACTCTGTCACCAACCCCGGGGAGGCCCGGTGGGTACCTGTCTGCAGAGCCTTTGATGAGCCGGCGGCAGGTCTCCATCTGCACGTCCAGGCCCCGCTTCATGCTGCACATCTCCATGTACTCGTGCAGATGCCGGTTCATGTCACTCTTGGCTGTGGCCAGCTCCAGCTGGGAAGAGCCCCAGGACACAAGTGAGGACAAGGTCAGCTTCGTGGCAGAACCCTGGGAGACCTCCCTCCTCTCCTCCTCTCTGGTGGCAACAAGGAGGTCACCAGGGCACCAGGCCCTCAGGACCTTGCCTCCTGGACACTGGCCCCCTCACCCTCTGCTGCCTGCACAAGGGTCCATATCCTTTGAAGCCCTTCTGGTCAAAGGGGGATGGCTGCTTAGCAACCCCAGAGGCCCATCCTGAGTAGCCCCACCCAGTTCTGGCACCTCCTCCACGCTCAGCCCTCTGGGCTCCTCCATAAGACTGGAACAATCCTGAAGTCTCCTCCCTGGTCCTGGCCCTTCTCCCCTACCAAACGGTACTTCCTCCAGGGACGGCACCGGGATTCTCCTTATCCATAACAATTAACTCTGTCTAATGGAAGAGGTCACATGCACAGCGTCTGGGGCCAGAGAGAACAGGGTCGTGTGCTGCTTCCTGGCCGTAAGGGTGGGCAAGTCACTTGGTTTCCTTTAACTTCATCTCCTCTGTGTCACAGGTACACCATTCCTACAACATGGGCCATCGCAAGGACACTAGCAGCATGTACCTGTAGAGGGCTCACCCCATGCCTACTGACACTCCAGTGCCAGCTCTGGTTATTCTGGAATCAGCATCTCAAATGAATAACTAAAGACACAAAAGACTCTCTGGGGCAGGCCGGGGTCACCACCCCATCTCATAGACAGGAAACGAAGGCCCGGGGAGGATGCGACCCCAGTGCCAGGCGGGGGGCCCGGGCCTCACCTCGATCTGGCCGATCGTCTCCTGATACTCCTTGTCTCTCGTCTTGAAGAAGGATTCGGTCTCATGGATCAAGTTGCCCAGATTTTCCTCTTGCTGGGGAAACAGAATGGAAGGGACAATCAGGCCGAGTGGTGGCGACTGCACGGGAAGAACAGGGATGAGGGACCGTGGAAAGGCACCCCGCCCCGGCCTCAGGTGCCAGGCCCGCGCACCTCGCCCTGAAGGTCGATGCTGGGGTTGCAGTTGGTGAAATCTTCCCAGAGCAGCAGCGTGTCTTCATTCTCCTCCCATGTCAGGCTGTCACAGTCGTCATCGAAGTCGAAGGTCTCCCGCCTACAGGGTGACATCAGAGGGCATGACTGGACAGAAGCCAGGCTCCAGGGGCCCATACTGGGGACAGAGAGGCACGTCTCCTCCAGTGGCAGTGGGTAAACCCTACCGGGCTGACCTCAACGAAGAACGAGTGCTGGAGACAGAGGGCATTTGTCATGTCCAGAGAGTTTGACTCTTTTAAAATGCAGAATGTATTTATGCTCTATTTATACAATTTATAATATGTGCACATATATATATATATATATATATATATTTTTTTTTTAAGTATGCCAGGCTTTAATTAATGGAGATTGGAGACATCTTCCTCTCCAGTCCTATATTGCGGTGGTTTTGTTTTTGGGGATTTTTTTTTTTTTTGACAGAGCCTGGACTGCCCCTGAGCATGCATTTTTAAAAATATTTTTATGACAACATATTTTCATTACGAAATACAAAGATGAACAAACACACTATTAAAATGCAACTGATTCACCCACAGAACAATCCTATGAGGTGAGCATGATTATTACTCCCATTTTACAGGTGAGGGAGTGAGACTCAGGGATGCCAGGTGGCCTTCCAGACTCATACATGCTGCAAACTGGATTTGAATGAAAACCTGAGTGATTTTAGAGCCTTCCTACTGGCTACAGCTGGAAGGAGGGGGACCAAGCATGGAGATTTGCCCAGGACTAAGGGATCCCCCAGTTGTGCTGGTACCCAACAGGAAGGAGGGGACATTAGCGATCATTCCATCCAACACACCCACTGTTGGGAGGGCGGAGTCTAGGACCTGAGCGCGCAGTGGCACGGAGGGTGGGATCCTGTTTCCAGACTTCCACCCCAGGGCTCCCCCACTGCCTGCACTGCCCAGTCAGCTCCTGCCCGGATCCTTTAGGGCACGGCTCCAACCATCCTACGTGGAATGGGTTGGGGACCACTGGGCAGCTGCCCAGAATTTCTGGTAAAAAGCTGCCTCTAGGGCCTCTTGCGCTCCCTAGAGTCAGGCGGAACTGGTTCTCTACCCAACAGCTGTTCCTGCAGGAGCCTGTAGGTGGCTCCGTGAGTCCAGGGCTAAGAGCTGGGGCTGGGGAGTCCAGGCCGAGAGGGAGGCGCCACCAGGAGCCACCGGGTGGACCCATCACAGTTCACATACCCCACTCCTGACTTCACTTCCTTCCCAGTGCCTGGGATCTGAAGGCGACCCGGCCACGGGATGGCAGGCCAGAGAGGACAGGAAGATGCACTGGGATTGCAAGAGCCTCCCCACCCCCACCCCCGGTGGCAATGAGAAGGAGGGCTGTCCCCAGCAGAGAGGCAGCAAATTCCTCCTCTTCTCCTTGGTCTGAAGCCCAAGCAACTGATTTGGATCAAAACAAAACAGACTGACATGGGTGCGTCCTTCAAAGACTTCGCTAGAACTGGCCCGGAGCAGCCTCTGGCTTGGGTCTGGGCCCACAGCTAGCGGTCACATTCCCTCAGAGGCAGGGCAGGGCCTGCCTACTGGGTCCTCGCCACCTCGCCTGGGACTGCAGGATGGAGGGTGAGCAAAATGATTGGAGGATTTTTTTCTTTTTGAACTAAGGCAACTTTGCAGCCAGATAAACGTGAGATTCCGAGCCCTGGGCAGACCTGCAGGCACGGCTGCGGAGGTCTTGCCTGACTCGGATCTGAGCACGTTTTTATCCACAGAAGCCCTCTCGGATGGGTGCCCTTCACAGTTCACCCATCCCGGTCAGCTTAATGATGATTTCTTCAGAGAAGCCCTTTGGCTCAGGCACTTGGGGCCCGCCTGGGGTCTCGGGCATTCCGCACTGTCCTGGGTTCAGGAACGCCGCAGCAGCATTCAGAAAACCTAGACCCAACCAGTGGTTCTTTTCAAAAAGGCCTTGTGTCAGCAGAAGATGAGAACGCAGGAGCCGTGCTGAAGGGTGAATCAGGCTAGGGGCCTCCTTGTCGCCCCCAAAGAGCACACCTCCAAAACGCAGCCCCCACACGGTTCTGCCAGACCCCAGTTCCACCTCCTGCCCCTGCTGCCTCATCTGCACAGAGTCAGCCTGGCTCAGTGACAAAGGGACCAGGAGAGGGGCAGCGAGGCAGAGATGGAAGAGGGACAGCTCCCCCAGCATGGAGACAGCGGTTTCATAGGACAAAGCACTAAGCCAAGAGCCGGCCCGGCTCTGTCCTGATCCACACCTGGCCTCCCCTCTCTGAGCCTGTTTCCTCCTCTGTATGATAAAGGGGCTGGTGGCACGCTCCATGGACTACATGATGCCAAGCCAGCCTCGCAGCTGGGCGTCCCAGGGACAAGCTGAGTCCTCGGGGTTCCAACCGCAAGGCACTCCAGAGAGAGAGCGGGCCAGCGGGCCAGGGGAAGAGGCCCAGCCCTGCCCTTCGGTTCAGCCCATGCCCACAGCTGACCTGCTGCCCCTCCACTTCCCACTTTAGGGTACCATGTGGATTAAAGATGCATCTGGGTCAAGAACACAGCACTGAGCGGCCAAGGCCACGATGCCATGCTGGACGCAGCTCAGCCATACACAGCGAGGTGCCAGCAGCCAGCTCTCTGCAGGGGTGGGGCGGAGAGCCCTGACGGCGAGCATCTGCCAATTTCCTGCAATGGCAATTCTTAAGCTACTAATGTGACATCACTGTACCCGCACACAGGTAGCACCTGTGCACAGTCAGCTTCCCAGAGCCGTACCAGCTGGCTCTGGCCACCACTGACCATGCCCGGTCGACTCTGCCATGACCGGGCAGCCCTGGTGGTGAGACAGGTCTGAATCCTGGGCCCCGGCGGAGCAGCCTGGCCGAGTCGCCTCCCCGCGCAGTCCCAGTTCCCCTGCCTGCAGGAGAGGAGCAAGGGCCCCGCTCCCAGGCCCCGGGGCCAGTCCGCTCGGTGCCACAGGAGCAGCACCCTCAGCCTGGGGGACGCTCCAGGAACGCCGGGGTCCGTCCTGAGCCCGTCAGCCCACCAAGGCAGAGTGGCGGGGTGCCTAAGGCCTGGTGAGGAACAGCCCCCGAGGTGACCACTGTCCCTCGAGTGCCTCCTGCATCCAGACTTCTGCACGTGAGCAGGGAGGGGACAGCCGGCCCCTTCATCCCACAGGCAAGAACGGCCCCTCCCCAGCCACGGCAATCCCCTCCTCCGACCCCTCTTTTGGGGGTGAGCATTCTAGAAGAAAGAGAGGGGTGGAGGTAACAAAAAGAATCACAGCACACAGCACGCACACCGCGTCCAAACTTAGCAGTCCCACCCCACCTGTCGACTGCGCCCTGAGCCCAGCGACACCTGTCTCCCAACAAAGGCTGAAAACGGGAAACTTCCCGAACTAGCACTGTCATAAACGAGCCCTAATTCTTCCAGAAAACCACGCTGGTCAAACCAGACACACCTGTGGGCACTCAGCCAGGCTCCAGGGCCCTCGGTGCCCCCCACCCGTGCGTGCCGCCGGCCATGGGGTGCAGAGACACTCACAGCTGGTTGAACATGCGCTTCATCTCGTCCGTGATGTTCACGGAGCCGACCTCCTCGTCCGAGAACCGGTTCACCTCCCTGTCCTGCTCCGAGATGTCGTCGTCGGAAGTCACCTTACGCTCCTTCTTCTTGGGGACCACCTGGACCGGAAAGGAAGAGATCAAGGTAACGGGGGGCTGGGATGGAGTGGGGTGGGCTGGAAAGGAAACCGGCATCTCAGGGAGCGATGGAGCGTGGCCGGGGCCGGCACTGCAGGGAAGATGTGCAGGTCCTCTAAGAAGCAGGCGGCGTTAGCAGGAGGCGTGAGGGGCGACATGCAGGGCAGAGGACGGCGGCCTGGACCCGGCCCCACCCCGGGAGGCCTGGTGGTTGGGCCGTCTCAGCTCGCCCTTCGATCTGAGGCAGAGGCGGGCCAGACCAGGGAACAGGGTGCCTGGGTA
Source organism: Sciurus carolinensis (assembly GCF_902686445.1). Lineage (NCBI taxonomy): Eukaryota > Metazoa > Chordata > Mammalia > Rodentia > Sciuridae > Sciurus > Sciurus carolinensis. The sequence goes on along the minus strand of NC_062213.1, from coordinate 196,222,659 downwards.
TCTCAGAGCCAGCCACGCAGACCCTCAGACAGAGGCCAAGACAGCTGGGTGCCCCCAGAGCTCTCCTCACAAGCACAGGCAGCGGACGGACGGGCGGCCTGAGGCCCAAGCTTCCACTCCAAGCAGACAGAACAGGAGCAAATGAGCACCATGTGGAGCCCCCTGCTCCCAGCACAGGGCCAGCAAGAAGGCACGGAGGTCACGAAAGGGGCCCAGGAGGCCAGACCTCGCCCAGCGTGTCCAGAGTCACACACGTAAAGCAACCGTACGCCACAGTGCCCTGGGCTCAAGCAGAAGCCAGATCACGACCCAAAACTCAGGAAGCAGCCTTCAGAGGACGACACGTGTCCTCCGTCAGCGGCAGCAGCCCCTGAGCCCTCTCGGGGCAGAGCCACCAGTGCTAACTGACCACCATCTCTCGGGGCTTGCCCACACTTTCAGTTAGATCTGGGGGTTGAGACTCTTCAGGGGAAAGAAAACCAGTCACAGGCCACAACTCCTCTCCTGGAGCCCGAGGCCCACCTGCCAGGGCTCAGCTCAGCTCCACCAGGTCTCCCCATCAGGGACACCACCATGGGGACCATGCCCAGTCCTGGCACCCAGAAGAGGAGGTGGGAGGAGGCAGTGGACACAGTGTGGGTCAGAGGACGTGTCCTGGAGGTCAGGACCCGAGTCCTGGCCCACTCTGCCACTCCCTTCCTTGGGCACAGCACGGAACGTCCTGGGCCTCACTAGGGAGTCGGGGGGCCTACAAGTCCACGGTCCCTAGGTCTACGTCTTCCTGGGGAGGCCGGGGCGGGTCAACGCTACCTCTCAGGGAGGGGAGTGCGCAGGATGTCAAGGGAGCGAGGGGCCGGCCAGGCGGTGGTGGTGGCCAGGGCTGCTCTGGGAGGTGGGGTGGCTGGTGAGCGGGAGGCCCTAGTCACCTGGAAGATCTTGGACACGTCTTCCGAGTTCCGCTGCTGTGCGACATCGCACAGCCTGGCCGTGATATCGATTCGGCGGCAGATGTCCATGTCCACCTTCATGGCCTTTTCTTGGATCTTTGTGTCCAGGTCTGTCATGGGCTGCAGGGAGGACAGCAGGGGTTACGTGAGCGAGGGGCGGAGCAAGCATGGGGGGCCGGGCGGAGAGGGGGGGAGGCCCCCAGGTGTGGGGGAGGCCCGGGAGTCCAGGGGGCCTGGAGCCTGTCCTGCGGGTAGAGGGTGGGATCAGCGCTGCTGGGGCGGGGAGTGTGCGGGGCCTCGTGTGACGATGCGAGTGTGCTGGTGTCCCCAGGGCCGCAGGCGCCCGCTGGGAAGGATGCAGAGTCGGTGTTCGTTAAAGTAAAGGAAGAAGACAGACACGCCGCTGCTGAGAGACGCCTCTCCTTCCGCACTGCGCCTGTCCCCACGCGGCGTGCCCACTGAGCCGCTGGCTCTCTCCTCATCCCTCCCACGCTGGCAGTGGGGACTTGCCTAGGACAGCGGGGGTCCCCCTGACCCAGTGAGGGGAAGCCAGGTGCCTCCACCGGCGCCCGAGACTTCTCCCGGCCACACGCAGCCGCACAGCCCTGAGCGCGGGGCCGCAGGCCGAGGCGCCCACTCGCGGCCCTTCCTTGCGGCGGGCTCACCCTACATCTGCCACTGCTCCCAGGTAGCGAGGAACCCGGGCCCCGGGGTAAGGAGGCTTCGCTGCCACAGGCGCTCAGAGGGGCCCGACGGTCCAGAGGACGCACGCTGGCCTTTCCTGAGCCCCGCAGGCTGGCTCGCCCAGACCACACTGTGGCCCCTGCCCAGACAGAGGCCCGCCGCACACGCACGCCATCCAGGAGCCCGGGGAGGGCGGGTGGGTTAAGCAGCAGATTAATGCATCTCTACTCCGACCGGAAGCGCCGAGGAGGGGCGGAGGGCCAGGGCCTCCTGATGCATCCTCACCCTCAGGACAGACGCAGCCAGCCAGGACTCTAGCTAGAAGCCGAGCTCAGAGCCTCGGAGTGAAGGAAGCGTTGGCATGATGGGTGGGGAGAGGGGACGGCGCTGGGGCCGGGGGCACTTACGTCGCTCATGAGCCCCTTGAACACCACCAGCTCGGCCTTGAGCCGCTCGATCTTCTCGTTCATCTCCTCCTGGATGGCCTCAGCCTCCTGCGCCGCCTGCGGACCGAGAGGGCCAGGCTTTAGGGGGCAGCTCCGGGGACTCCAGGACCTACCACCTGGTGCCTGCCTGCCTGCCAGGGAAGGGGTGCCGAGGACCGGGTCCCCTGGGCCCTACTGACCCCTCCAAACACTTGCCAAAGCATCACGACGGCATGGGAGAGACCGTGGCGGCCCGCAGGCACCTAAGGCCGGACCACGTGGAACTGCCCGTGCCTGGCCATCTCTGCTCCCGAAAAGGCCAGGTCACACAGGTCAACCGAGCGTGTGGTGCAGCAGTGACCAGCGGCGGAGGGGAGAGCCACAGGTGACCTTGACTCTGTTCTTTGTGCTTCTCTCATTTTCCAGGTGTCTGACCACGAACAGGTTAGGTTTATGAAGAGGGAATACTTCGCCGTAAAGGAAAGAGGGATGCCTATCCTTCTGCACATTGGTAGTCACTTCAACCTGCCTGTTTCTTAGGAAGTGCATTGAACACCAGAAAGCAACTTGCTTAATTAATTCATTCGTTTATTTATTTTGGCACTGGGGGTGGAACCCGGGCCCTGCTAGGCACGTGCTCTGCCGCTGAGCTGTCCCTGGCCCAGCATTCACAGTATCTTGAAAGAACCCTTCATGACTTCTAACTACTCCTGTTCCCATTTGACTGAGGGGAAAACAGAGCCGAGAGGTGAAGCGGGGTGCTCAGGGTCCCCCACAGGGGGGTAAGCAGCAGAGCCGCCAGCCAGAGCGGCAAGGGCAACGCCCTCAGCGTTCGCTGTGGAGCCTGCTCAGGCCAGAGACCCGCCTGGTGACCGGACCACTGGCTCTCTCCAGTCCCAGGCTCAGGGCGACCACAAACCGAGGGGCAGGGGAACTTGGAGCCACCTAGCCCAACTCAGGTGGGGAGACGGAGGGGCACCACTGGCTTGGACCATCCAGCAGGACCCAGGCTCCTGACCCTGGGCGGAGTTCATCTGTCACCTGTGCTGGGCCATTCCTAGCTCTCAAGCAGAGGAGGTGCAGGGGACCCCCTGGCTCCCGTGGGGAGAGACTAAGGCAGCAGAAGTGACCACAGAGCAGGGCCTGTGCTGGGAGCCATTTTCCAGCTTTGCCCTCAGAAGCCTGGGCCACTTGGCTGTCCTGCCTGCCCCTCCTGGTGGGGACCTCCCAGGGCTCTTACCTCCTGCAGCGTGTCCACCATGGTCTGAAGGTTCATGCGTTTGGCCAGCTCCTCCTCCCATCTGCAAAAGCCAAGAGAAAGGAGGGGGTCAGAGGGGAACCAACCCCAGGTTTGTCCCTAGGCTGGGCAGGGACACGCGATCCCACCCGCTCCTGGAGCTCCCAGCCAAGGGTGGTGGTGCAGGAAGAGGGCTGGGTGGATGTTGACCACAGTAGCAGCACAGGTGTCACCGTCGAGACGGGAGGATGGCACTGGGGGACGGCCCAGAGGGTCACCACCCCGCCACTGTAAGGCGTTGTGCAGATGCTGCTGCTCCTGCGGTTCAAAGCTGGGCCTCAGTGCCGGCTGCGGCTGCTCCGCCCGCGGCACGTCTCTGCCCTGGCAAGAAGCAAGCTCGCTGCACTGCACACGGCAGTCTCGGGCCTATTTGTCTCGTGCCCACGCGAACCAACACAGACTCTCCCACGTGGGGGTGGCCATCCCATTTACGGATGTGAAAACCAAGCTCGAAGAGGCTGAACGTCTTGCTCAAAGCCACAGCTAGTCAGTGGGTGCAGCCAGGATTCAAACCCAGATGGCTTCATTACAAAACAAAACCCAGCAAACACAGCTCCCGTTTATCCAGCACTTATTCTATGCCAGGTGCTGTTCTGAGGGCACCTGCAAACCATTTCATTCCTGCACACACTGGTTCAAAGACCAGGAAAGGACGGGGTGCAGACACGTGGATCCCGCGCACCCGGCATTAACAGCAGGCTGGGTGGAGTGGTTCCCTGGGCCACATGCTGACTGCAACGCCAGCTCCCCTTCTGGAGACTCCTTTGTAGCAGCACCTTTTACACAAAGCAACACAACCCTGTGACACATGGGAGGCCATGTGCCCAAGGTAGGGCCAGTGGAGGGGGAGCCCTGGCTCCGAGGGGAAGGCTCCAGGCTGGCTGCTCAGCGTCCCCTGGTGGGGCTCCCCAGAGACCAGGAGCCTCAGAGGCTGAAGGGCAGACCTGGGTCTCCCACCAGCGCCTCCTCCCTCCCTGGATGGGGGTAGCCTCCTTCCCTCCCCCACCCCGGCCACACAGAGGCGCTTCTGTCTTTCCTCACCCCGAGCGGCCCTCCCTACAAGGCCGAGCGAGCGCACGGAGGTCTAGCAGCCTTTTAGGATGCTGTTGGGCCAGCTAAAAATAGGCCAGGGAGAGGGATGGATGGAGGCGGTTACGTCACCGGCTTTTGGAAACAAGAGAAAACGGATGCTGTTTGCACACACAGAGGAAAGTTCCTCTCTGACTCCCGGGGGACGCACTCTCTCCTGTTCGCTTTGGTCTTGACCAGCCCACTGTAGTGGCCGGCCTACGCCTGCGTGGTCCAGGGTCTGGACTGAAGCGGCCAGGTGGGGTGGGGCTCCTGCCAGCAAAGGAGGACACAGGACGCTCAGGAGGGTCAGGGCCTACCCTGGAGTGGGTCTCGCTGGATGCCCCTTGTCATGCACAGAGGGAAACCGAGGCCTGCCGTGTACAGGGAGTTGCCCAAGGCCACCTCTCACCGAGGACAGGCCCCATGTGGGGGATGGGGATGCCAAGTGGGGTCACCCTTACCGCACCCAGCAGCAGGGGCACCTGGGGCTCCCTCAGGGCAGCTGAAGCCCAGAACACTGGTCCCCAGCTGAATCATCTCTCCTGGCCACTCTGCTCGGGGGGAAGAGGACTCAGTTCCAAAGCTGCTGAGCAGAGCCGGTGCCATGGAGCCTGAGTGTGGCCCTGGTGGCAGCCTGGCTTCCACTGTCCTGACAGCACCAGGGGCAACGAGGGGCGAAAAACACCACCCCCTGCCCCAGATGGGACTGTGGGGACGAGATGGCACCTCACCTTGCCTGTGAGTGACCACCTGGTATGGCCGGCAGGGCAGGGGCCAACAGGCCCACTGCACAGCTGGGGAAAATGAGGCACAGAGAGGGCAAGCGACTTGCCCCGAATCAACCCGGGCGAGAACTGAGCCGTGCCTGGGAATCTCCAGATGGTAGCAGCAACCGTTTGCTGGCAGACGAGGCCTGGGTCCCACAGAGGCGTCTCAGCACCTTTTACACACATCATCTGCTTGGCTGCAAATTATTAACCCTCTGTGGTAGAGGATTTTTATCCAGATCCATTTTGCAGATGAGGGAGTGGGATTCAGAGAGGCGAAGTCATTGCCTAAGGCCACACAGCTAGCATACCCCTGGGACTTAAACCCAGCCCAAGTTCTGAAGCAGACAGTTGCACATAATGTGCACAGGAACCACCTGGCAATCTTGTCACCAAGCAGACCCTAACTGGACCCCGATCCGGGTGGAGCAGACGGCTCCTGGTGAGGCTGGTCGGCAGGTGGCATGCGATGGCCAGGCTCCGACAACCCTCCATCTCGACCCCTCCACCTCAGGCCGGGGCCCCCATCCTGAGCCCAGCAGCCACCCCCGTAGTATTTCCTAAGCTGCCCCCAACAGTGAGCCTGCCAGAAGGTGTCATGGGCCTCTCTGCAGGCCGGGCTGGGTGGCCAGCTGGCTTGCTTCTCCCAGAACATCAGGGACAGGCTCTGCTGGTGGATGGCAGCTGGCCACCCGCGGGCCCATCGCCCTGGAGGACGTCCCTCCCGCAGCAGCGCAGGAAGACCTGGCACGGCCGGCCGCAGTGTTGACAGTGCAGAAAGCGTCTGCCCTTCAGCGACTCGGCGGGCTGGGGTGAAGGGCCAGACGCGCTGAGTGTCTGACAGCAACCCAGACACCCGCGTGCACAGCCATTCCGCCCCGAGCCAGGAGCACCCAGCTTCACCCCAAGCTGGCTGGCTCTGAGATCTCAGTACCCGCTCCCCAGACATCCCCTGCCCCGGGTCTGTCCAGAGCGAGGCCTCTGCAGAGAGGTGTCTGAGCAGAGGGCGGCAGGGAGGCACGGGCCAATGCACCACCAAGAGGGGGCGACCCTGCTGCCGGTCGGCAGAAGCCTTCTCCTCCTGCTCCCCACCCCAGTCCACAGCTGGGCAAAGGACTGGCCCCAAGTCACCGCTGCTTGTGAATGGTGGAGCCTGGATTCGAACCCAGGTCTGCCCAATCCAACTTCTGGGCCATCTGAGGCAGGAAGAGCTGTGGGGACTTCTGTGATTGTGAGCTGCAGGCAGACGGAGTCACTTTAGAGACGGCCTTTGGGGCCGAGGCTGGGCATCTTCACGAATCTCCCTCCGCAGTCCGCCCTGCTCGGCTCCCCCTCTCTCTTGGCAAGTCGGAGGCGGGAAGGGAGAAGGGGGCCTCCCCTGACAACTGGGGGGGTGTCCTCAGGTAAGGAGTCTGTCCACATATCCATACGTAAAATACCGCTTAACCCCCAAAGGACTGTCCCCTTGTCGCGGGAGGCTCAGCACTTACTCACCTCTCCTCCCCTCCCCCTGCCTCCTAAAATCCCACCCCTGCCCCCTGGCTTGTCTCCAACGTCATCTCCTCCCCAAGTGGGATCTACTTCCACTGTTTTCCATCCGGGACTCCCAGGGCTGAGGAGTGGGGCCCCAGTGGGGGTCACTGTGTCCCAGGGTTGACAACTCTCACCCAGGGGAGCCAGCCCCATGGTGCCAGGGACAGGGCGCACCTGCAGTGAGGCCACCTCCACCTGGCTGGAGCCACCCCAGGACGCCTGGGCATCCTCAGCCCTGGCTGATGAGGTCGGGGGAAGAGGCACAGGAGGAGCCGGGTCTGGTCCTCCCATGGAGCCGGAGAACCAGGGTAGTGGCCGCCCCGTGCCCCCTGCTGTCTCCCTGCGCTGCAACCCCCTGGGTCTTGGTAAGGAGCTGGGTGTTTGCTGATCTGCTGACGGGGTGCTCGCCCCTCCCCTCTGGAGCATCCTTCCCAGCCGGGCTCCCGGGGGCCACGTGCCCAGCCCAGCCAGGCACTGGCTCCGGAGCCTGTCCTGGGAGAGACGGCCGGCGGAGGGGTGGCCAGGGCAGGAAGCAGGCCAGGCGAAGAAATCCCTCTCTCACTGCTCAGAGCCCTCCAGGGCCAGGGAGGACAGGCAGGGACGTCAGGACAATAGCCGGGGAGAGGAAATGAGTCCACAAGGCAGCGCAGCTGAGCTCTGGGGCCTGGGCCACCGTCTTAGCGGAACAGGCACACACGTGGGAGGCTGGTGGCCAGGAGGGGGAGGTGGCAGGCCGGCCCCAGCCAGATGTGGTCTCCCTGCATTCCTGGGGATCCGCCGCTGGGACCACGTGACTGACGAGAAATCTCAGCTGGCCACTGGGGGGAGGGGGCAGCTTCGCGGTCAGCCCCGCCCCGCCCCACCCCGCAGAGGGGCCAGCTCCCCCTCCCCCATCAGCTCAAAATGACACCGACTCAGCCCACAAAGCCTGGCCCACGGTGGGGGCGGTGGGGACGGAAACCCAGGCTGAGGCCACGGGAGAGGGGCTGGCTGACTCACAGGCTTCTCACTTCCTGTGCCGGCAGAGAAAGGGGCTCTCGCTCTGGCGAGGGAGGAAAGTGGGTGCAGCCCTGGCAAAGAGTTCAGATGACAGGGACGGCCTGGGGCTCCTGAGAAGCAAGAGGCCGCCAATTCCTGCTCCACCACTTTCCAACTGTGTGATCCTGGGCAAGTGGATCACCCTCTCTGGGCCTCAGTTTCCCCTCCAGTCAGGTGGAGGCGTACCACCTCCTTTTGGGGGTGGCTGTGAGAGCCGCCGGAGGAAGAAGAGGGTGAGCGCACCCAGCAGGCCGAGCGGCTCCGCGCTCAGTGTGGGTTGCTGCCCTGTCTGGCCCCCGCAGTCGGGCGGGAGCTCGGAGGGAGCCACAGGAACCTTGCTGGCACGCCCAGGCCACGTCACTCAGTGGTGGGACATGCTCAGGTGAGGCGGGCTCGAAACCGGCAGCGGAAAGCTTCCTTCTGGGCCACGTGCGGGCCTGGCCTCGGGTGGGGACCGGGAGCAGCCTTCTTCCTGGGGTCCAGGGCCCGGCCATCTCTGCTCCACCCTGGTCGCGGGGAGCCCACCTCACCTCGGCCGGGCCAGGGCAGTGCGGCATCTTGGACTGGGCCCCTTGGCTGTGCTCACACTCGGACACACAGGGAGGCCAGGGCCGCCCGCCAGGTCTGAGGCAGGTCCCAGGTGCCTTCCAGGCTGGAGAAGGGTCACCGGGAGAGACAGACCAGGGCACCCGCCGGCCACCAAGACCAGGCCGGCTCTACCAGGGCGAGGACCTGGAGCCCCGCCCACTCCCGCAGCACCCCGGGAAGGAACTCCAGACCCAAACTCCCTGGTGCACACCACACCCTGCTGGCCGCGGCCGGGCGGTCCCCTGGAGGCAGACAGGGACACGCAGAAAGGGCAGCGGAAGAGGGCAGCCGGGAGCGCAGGGGCTCCGCAGACGGCCTCCTCCAGGCAGCCAGGCGTCTCTGGCCTCCAGACCCCTCCTCCTCCCACCTGCTCCTGTGAGCATTTTCCCTCTCTGGAGAAAGACAGCGGGCCGGGAGCAGGGAGAGCCCGATTCTCCCCGCGGCCCCTGCCGGCCCTGCCCCGCCACTGAGCCCCTGACCCCCAGGGAGGGACGCCTCACAGACGTGCCCATCAGAGCCACCCGGCGGTACTCCGCTGCTCTCGGAAGGAAACACAAATTAAATGCCAACTGACTGTCTCCGCGGAGGAGGTATTCATTTAACGTGAACACTTAACCAGGGCGGATTCCATTACAGGCGGGCAGTAATGGCTCGGGCAGGCCAGAGCACCAGCTGCGCACGTGATGGGCCCGGTCTGCCGAGCCACCACATCAAGTGTGACCCCTCCAGCCTGCTGCCTCTCAGCCTGAACCACCAGCTTCGCCAGGGACTCCAGCGGGAGAGGTCGGAGGAGGGCTCTAATGCCCATAGGGATGCCCATAGGGCACGGGCGGGCATCAGGCATGGCTACATCACTGCGTGACCTGGGCCTCAGCCTGCCTGTCGGTAACAGGATCTGAGAACCTCTAGACACTTGAGAGTTACAGACCCTGGATATGGCTCCGCGCAGGAGCCTGGAAGAGGTGACTTCCTGCACTGTCCTGGGTAATGCCAGCCTCTGGCTGCCCACCCTCACTAGCGGACACCCCCTGAGCACCTTCTCCCTGGCTGACAAGCGGGGAGGGGGCGGTCTGCACTGGTTCATCCGAACGTCACTCATCCATTCAACAAGCAGTTCCCGAGACCCTTGCCCTGAGCTGCACAGGCCTTCCAGAATCAGAGATCACAGTCACCCCTGAAGCACCCGCAAGGCCTCCTCTCCAGTCGCTTTCCCTTGAGGGACACAATGAGGTCGAACTGGGTGCGTCTCCAGGACCTACCCGGTTAAGCCAGAGACCAGCTTCTGTGGTCCTGGACAAACACCCCACACTGGCCACAGAGCTGACTGATGTACCACAAAGTCTCAAAACCAGCTGGGACATCAACCGTTCCTGAGTTTGAAACTGTAAGGAGAGGAGAGCGGGGCCCCGGGATCAAGTCCCAGCAGTGTCTCAGCTCTGGGGCCTCCAGGACACCACCCCAGGTCAAAAGGCCTGGCGTCTATGACAGGCAGTGTCCCTGTCCTCTTCCTCGTGAGTGCCCAGTGACTGTCACTAGGACTGGGAGGGTGCTCCAGACTCTGGGAGTGACAGGACCAGGCCTAGGGGTGTCACTATCCTGCCATGATCGTGCTGTTGAAGGTGACGACAATGAGCTAGGTGCTGATGTCACCTGGCTGGGTGGCCAGCACACGGGGAGCGGGGTGGCCAAGGGAAGGAAGCCAGGTGCTAACGCCACCAAATCCTCTCCTAGGAACCCCAACCAACGCCCGCTTCTGCCCTCGCGCCCCCAGGTGTGCCGCAAGAACTGATGGGCACTTCTCGGCACGAGGGACACCGTGGCAGCGGGTGAGGCTGAGGCAGCGAGCCCAGCTCGTCCCGCGGTGCCACCCGACAGGCACAGACATTTAAGGGCATCCTCCTGGGCCAGCTGCTGGCTTTGCGGGCAAAGGGGGCCAGAGAAGCCCCGGTCACCTGCCCCAATGCCACACTGAGGCTTAGGTTGCTGGATGAGCCACTGTGCTAACCACCCAGTGTCCACATTTGCCCGGGCTCCCCGCACCGTGAGCCCTGGTATCAGTCACTGGAACGCCTGGGAGAATCAGCAGCTCTGTGGATGCTCGTCCAGGGCAGCAGCCTCCACGAGTGTCTGCCCAGAAACCGACCCAAGGGGACGCTGTGCCCACACGCCAGGCCATGCTCACGCCAGGGACACCCCACGGCCAGGAGACGTCTGTGGTCCACCTTGCAGGCCACCACGAGGTTCCGCAGTACCATCTCCAGCCTCTTCCAGGGTGGGTACGCCTTGCCACCTCCCCCAGGGAGCCTTCCGTGACTTCCCCAGGTGAGTCGCTGTGCCCACCCAGCATGACCAGCGCTGGGCCCATGCCCTCCTCACAGCAACCAGGACGCACAAAGTTCTCCTTCCAGGCCTCTTATCAGACCTGCTCTCCCAGTGGCGGGAGGACCGCGTGTACCGTGAAATGCACCTTATGGGCTGGTGGCTTTCCTCCCGCCACCCACAGCCCTCACGCAGCTCTGTGAGCCAGGGGCTAGTTGCTCCCACTCTACAGATGAGAACCCCGAGGCTCCGCAAAACGACCTTGAGGTCAAAGCTGGTCCATCCGACTCCCTCGCCTGGGTGGTGAGACTGTGCCTCCCCGGTCTGCGAACCCTCTCCCTACCCACGCCCCCCAGCACGCTGCTCAGAAAGTGCCCCAGATCAGGACGCCAGGGGAGGGCACAGTGCACACGGGGCACAGTCACTGACCTGGAAAAGAGCTGCTGGCCCAGAGGGTGCGCTTTGCCCATGAACTTGCCTCTCAGGGCTCTGGAGGCAAGCTGAAGGGCCTTAGCCTGTCGCCACCTCCGCGGCTGAGGCGACCAGCCGGGTGAGCACAGGGCGAGCCGAGTCGCTCCCTCTGGAGTTAAGCAGAACCGGGTGTGAGTCCCAACACTCCGGGTGTGAGTCTCGCTCCCTGGGTCTCCCCACCTGGTCGTCAAGGCCCCCTGGGCTGCTACTTTGCAGAGGAGATGAGGAGCAGGTTCTGGATGAGCGGAGACTCCTGTCCCCTCCTCCCGCACCCGGTCTGTGAAATGGTCTATTTCACTGTGGTTCTGCTCGCTGTGGGAACTGTGGGGGAGGGGCCCCACGGCTCTGGCTGCGAAGGTCCTGCACCTGCACCCTCCAGACTGGGGTGCACCCTCCAGACTGGGCTGCTGGGAGAGGCAGTGGTGCCCCGCACGCCTCCGAGGCGGGCACGAGACTCTTGTGCTCCACACTCCCCATCATTTTGGTGGTTTCGTGTTTGTTTTTGTACTGGGGGTTGAACTCAGGTGTTCTCTACCTCCGAGCCACCTCCCCAGCCCTTTTTATTTTTTATTTAGAGACAGGGTCTCACTGAGTTGCTTAGAGCCTCGCTAAGTTGCTGAGGCTGGCTTTGAACTTGCAATCCTCCTGCCTCAGCCTCCAAGCCGCGGGACTACAGGCGTGCGCCACCTGCCCGGCCAGGTTCCCCATCTTTAAGTAGGAGGAACAGGTGCACCTGTCTCGTGTGGCTGCGATAGTAAAGGAGTCAGTGCACGTACGCTCTAAGGACAGGGCCCAGCTCCCAGGAAATGCTCAACAGATGGCCGCTGTGCTTAGCAACGCCAGTGTGAAAGTGGGTGGCCCAGGTGGGGTGGACACGCCAGGCTTGGGCTCCAGGGTCCAGGCCAGCGCCCTGCCCTCGATGCCTGGAGACACACAGGGCTGGGAAGACACAGAGAAGACGCCTCGTCTCCCTCGGGTTCAGCTCACACGCCGAGAGAGGAAGCCTCTGGAACGGAGCCTGGACGTGTGGAGCCACTGGGCCCAGCAGCCGGGAGCATCAGTAGCTGCTAGACTTTTCCCAAGTGCCACCTGGGAGCCAAGTGCTGGGGACACAGAAAGGGACTAAGTGTCCTCCCACTGGGAGTGGGGAGGAGAGTTCTGGGCTCTGTCCAGGCAGGATCTCTGGCTCCCGCCTCACCTCGATCCCTCCGCCCCAGCTAGCGGGGGAGTGCGGCCCTGGCTGCCGTGCGCACTGGCACAGGCGGGAGGGGCGCCCGGTGGTCAGGAGGCCAGCGAGGGGGCCCGGCCCCAGCTGCCCTTGCCCATGGGTGCCCGAGGGCTGGAGGGAGGAATCCGGGGACGGGGAGGCGCTGGGGAGACTGGTCACTTTACCCCTTGTGCTTCTTTGTTCCTAATTGGGGTAAAATACATACAACACCTCGCCACAGTAACCACGTGGGGAGGGTCCTGGGGACTAAACCAGGGACACTTCACCTCTGAGCCACATCCCCAGACCTTTCTGTTTTTTATTTTTTGAGACAGGGGCTCACTAAGTTGCTGAGGCTGGCCTTGAACGTGCGATCCTCTCACCCCAGCCTCTAGAGTCACCGGCTTACAGGTGGACACCACAACACCAGCTCACTGCACCGCTTCAATCTCAAGGCACAGGTCAGTGACATGAAGCACATTCACACTGTCACACAGCCATCGCCACCATCCACCTCCAGAAACTCCTTCATCTTTCCAAACGGGATCTCCACACCACTCAACACCCCTCGCGGTGCCTCTCCCCACGCCCCGGCCCCGGAGCCCCCTTCCACTCCTGGTTAGTTCATGTAGGTGTGGCCTCCCCTAGAGCCCCATGGAGGTCACACGGCACTCGTCTTTGGTGACTGGCTGTTTTCACTCAGCACCATGTCCTCAAGGGTGTCAAACGTCAGTGTCAGCATGTCCTCGCTCACAGGGTTTGGATCTCAGTGTGTCCCACCTCAGAGGTGGGACGTTTGACAGGTGGGCCCAGTGGGAGTTGCTGAGGGCCTTGGGGGCGCTGCCCTCGGGAGGGACTGAGGCAGTTCTCCTGGGACCCCAGGCTAGTTTGCTTGAAAGGGTGGTTACACAAGACTGAGCCTGGTCCCTCCTCGTTCTCTGCTTTCCTATCTCACCATGTGGTCACCCCCTCTCACACACACTCCGCTGTCCGCCATGATGTGACATGGCTGAAGGAGCCCTCACCAGATCCAGAGCCAGGCTGTTTGGATTTTCAGTCTCCAAAATTGTGAGTAAAATAAACATTTTTAAATAAGTTACCCAGCCTCAGGTATTTTGTGTTAGCAACAGAAAACAAATACACACTCCTTCCAGATCTTTTTAATTTTGAATGATGTCATGTATCCTCAGTCAAAAAGTCAAAACCACTTCATTTTTAAGAAGACGAAAACACCCGCTCATTTCCCTCATTCTAAGTTGCAGGAGTTTTTACAATAGTTACAAAAGAGATGAGAGCGGCGAAGACCAGGTAAACATAACAAAACGATCCAGGCCCACCCGAGTCCTCCCTGGGTGACCCCTGACATCAGCGGGCACCTGCTTCCCAACTTTTCCTTGTGAGGTTTTCAGAAAGTGGAAGTGGGATGGGACCAAGTCACTTCCCATCCCACCAGGCTCCACTTGGCAATCAACGGCACCCTTCTCAAAGGGGGTGTAGGGGGACCCCACTGTCACTCCCAAGTCCTAGCAACCTAAACAACGCTGCAGAGGACATCTTGGCGCGTCACACTAACTGGCCCAGAGCAGGTCGCTGCATCAAGGGGGCAGCCCGAGGAAGGGCTTTGAGCCCCCTCACGCCCTGGGCACGGCAAGGCTGGGTGCAGGTGGGCACAGCATCTGGAACAGCGCTGGCCCTGGAGGCAGGGAGGCAGGACCACGCGTCCTCCCCCAGCCTCCGCAGTCCCCCTCTGAGTCGAACGCGGCCTCTCGGTGAACACCGTCCTTCCTTGGGGTGAAGGACCAGGCTCCTCCAAGCTGCGGGCCCAACACCTCTCCTCTGAAAGGACAGAAGTCCCACCTGATGCCGGAGAAGCCTTGGGACAAGTGGCCACGTGCTGCGGTGGGCAAGGCGAGACTGCGTCCCCTGCGGCACGTCCAGCCAGGCGCGGCAGCCAGCGCCGCCTCCCGAGGCCTTTGTGGGTCCGGTCCTCTGCCCAGGACTTTCTCCCCCATCCGTCTCCCTTATCCGACGGCTCCTTCGGGACCCTGCCGTCTGCACCTCCTCCAGGGAGCCCTCCCTGACTCCTCTTCAGTTCCGGGCTGGCACCCAGAAGGCACCGAATGAGAGCTCATGAGATAAAGGGGCCCGCCGGGTGTCACTTCCAGGCCTTCCCGGGGACAGCTGGGGCACCCTGACTCGCTGTGCCCAGGAACGGCCCCCGCCACCGCCCGGCAGCCTCGGTTTCCCAGACCAGCTCTGCGGCTCTCCTCCCCACATCAAAGCCCGGCCTCTCTCCCCAGGACAGAGGACGCCGGTTCCTGCCACCCCCAGAGACCCTCCGCCTCACCCCGCCCACTGTCCTCCAGCCCTGCCCTCCAGGACTCCAGCTCTTGCCCACATCCAAAGCCAGCGGGGGCTGCCTGGGCACCAAGTGGTTGGGCACAGGAGCCAAGGAGCAGGAGGCCCCAGGGGTCTGTGCCCAGAAGGGCCAGGGTCCCCACCCAGGGAAGTGTTTACAGCTTTGAGATAAACACAGACGCCCAAGGCTATTTTGGAAACCTAATATGCACTTTGGATCTCTCCACTGTTTATTCCAAGTGACGGGGCGGCTCGCAGGTAAGCGCAGGGCACGGTGGCCCGGCTCGGGCAGACTCCACGACATGTCACTAACCAGCAGCCCGGGGCCAACAGCCTGGGATTCCAAAGCTCCCTTATCACCTGCAGCCTGGACAAATGAGGGCTTGATGGCCAAGGACAGTCTGCCAGGCAAGAGTCGTCCCCCATCCTGCATTGAAAACGAGGCTCTGTAGTCTGGAGCCGAGTCACCAGCCCAGGCTCAGTTCCCTTATCAGTAGAGTGGAGAACAACCCGGCCGCATGATAAGGGTGACATGCGCACACGGGCCCCACGTGAGGTGACAAAGGAGCAAAGGTGCCTGCCGGTGATCCCAGAGACTCAGGAGGCTGAGGCAGGAGGATGGCAAGCTCAAGGCCAGCCTGGGCCACTTAGTGAGACCCTGTCTCAATAAAAAAAATAAAAAGGGAATGTAGCTCAGTGGTAGAGCGTCCCCGGTCCAATTCCCCAGTACTGCAAAAACAAGAGAGAAGAAAAAGCAGAGAAGACAGATCCCAGCATCAGAAGTCCAGGCCTTTCATAAGTGAGAGCTGAGGCTCAGAGGGGTGCAGGGCCACACCCAAGGTCACACAGCCAGGCAGGGGCTCGGAACTTGGCAAGGCGGGGAGAACGTTCCTGAGCCATGGGGTGGGGGGACGGGAAGAGGGACAAGGACCCACCAAGTAGGCGTGGGTTTGTGCAAGTGTGGGTGGGTCGGGTGGGGACCGTCCACGTGGGCACCGTCATGACCGTCGTGACTGGCGGGAAGGGGCAGGCTCCAGGCCAGCCGGGACAGTACTCGGCCCGCCATGGCTCGGGCCAGGAGGGGCACCAGTGACTACCCAGCGCTGGCCCTGTCCCGTGGCCCCGGCACTCAACGCCATGCAAGCCAGTGGGGAGGGCCGGAGGCGCTGGAACCCCACCCCACACGGGGCCTCCCTCCACCTGCCACAGGACCCACGGGGGCCCCTCTCAGCAGAGAGAGAAGTCGGTCCCCTCAAGACAGGAGGGGACAAAAGAGCATACTGTGCCCCTGTCATGAGAAGCCCTCATGGCAGCTTTGACGTCTCCTTTCCTCCACCCCCTTCTGCTGACGGGGAAACTGAGGCTCACAGAGTTGAGGCGACTCGCTCAGGATCGTGTAAGGTGTCAGTTGACAGCGTGAATGGTCAGCGCGTCCGGCACCGTGAACTCGGTTAATCCCACCACAGCCTTGGGAACAGGCACTAGTGTGGTGCCCATTTCAAAGACAAGGAAACTGAGGCCTGGGGAAGCAAAGAGACCTGCTTGACGTCACAGAGTCTGGAGCGACAGGGCCAGGCCTGGGTCTGCCGGCTCTGGGTCCCACGCTCATGTCCATCTGACCGCCTGATTCTCTTGCCCTACACGGTGGCAGCGCTGGACGAGAGCCAGGGCTGCACTCGTTTCTCTGTGGCTGGTGGCCTCACGCCGGAAGGGAGAAGGTGGAGGGGAGTGTGGCTCCGCCTCCCAGGGGTCAGGAAGAACCCCAAGCTGCTGCACCCCAAAACTTCAAGAGTGGCAGTCTAAGGCCCTGCCCTGGCTGCCAGGCTGGGCACAGCTTGGCCGGGTCCCTGCGGACCCCACAGGGCAGGGTGCTGGGCCTCCAGATGGACTCAGAGTCGACCAACGGGAGTCCCCACGGGCTGCCCGGATGCTGCCAGGAGCCGCCCAGGGCCAGGCAGAGGGTCAACTCCAGTTCTGCCAAGGTACTGGCTCCCCACAGCTCCTCGCCACCAAACCCACCTTCCCGAGATTTGGTCCTCCTGCCACATGATCCCTGGTCTGCCCTCAGCAAAAAATCAGGAGGCAGTCCAAGACAGAGGGCCAGGGAGGAGCCACCTGGCGGGGAAGCAAGGCCCCTAGCCCCTGTCCCCCATCTCCAGACACTGACATCAGACGGACCTGGGATGGTGCCCAACTCGACTGCTCCCCAGCTGGTGATCTGGTAAAGTGACGTTGCCTCTCTGAGCCTCGGTTTTTACATCTGTAAAATGGAGCTAACCACAGTCTCTCCCCATTGGGTTACGAGGATGTGACAAGACTGCAAACACCAAGTGCCTAATATGAGTTTGCCCCTCTCCGAGCAGGCCGCACGTCCAGCTGCCAGAGGGTGTTCCAGCCTCCAGTCCGGCTGAGGTGTGCCTTTCCTCCCCCACTGCCCTGAGTCTCCACCGCCTGGCACACAGCAGACCCTCCACTGTCTCTCCTGGACGGGCGAGTCTGTGAGCTGGAGCCACAGGGCACGCAGGGATCCGGTGTGAGTCCCGCTCGGCCTGCGCTGACTTGCTGTGTGACGCCCAGCCTGCCTCTGCACCTCTCTGGACCTGTCTGCACAAGCTGACTCTCCTACCTTGGGGAGACCCTGTGCACCAGCCACTCCAGGCTGTCAGGAGAGTGGCCAGAGGACACTGCCCAGGGCCGGGCCTCGCAGGAACAGCAGCTTCCATGCACACCCGACAGGCCCACAAAGGCAGCAGGCAGGTCTCCTCCTGGTGACTTTGCCTTGGGACAGATGGGACACAGTGTGGTGTCTGACAGGCCAGATGGCCGGGCTGGCCCGAGGGGCCAGGACACCAGCTGAGAGTCCAGCCCTGGCGGACAAAACTACTTAACCCCTTCCTGCCCCAGCCGCGGAAGGGGTGTCCCCGCTAACGCACATGCAGGCCTCCTGACTGCACCTCAGAGGCCAGGGGCCTCCCTGGGGCCTGGGAGGCTGCGTGGTAACAGGGACAGCGAGGCACACGGGAGGCGCCACAGCTCAGTTCTGAGCTCAGCCCGGGGCACCAGGAATCTGCCAGCCTGGGGTGGGCGGGCAGTGCTGCTGGCTCCCTGGCCCCGGCTACTTCGCTAGCAGGACGCCTGCCTGGGCACGACCACCAGCCGTCCACCGGCCGTCCTCCCCGCCCGGAGGCCCAGCCCCGCCCAAACAGCAGGACACCACAGCCCCAGGAAGAAGCCCGCTCTGCCACGCTGGCTGAATGGACCGAGGCAGGCGAGTGACCTCTCGGCCTCGGTGTCCCCGTCCAGAAAGGCGGGACCTGGGCCTCGTCCTGTTCAGAGGGCTCCATGACTCCGGGAGAAGGAAGATGCCTCCCCAGGAACTGGTGGACCCAGAGGGAGCAGCCCTCCTCCCGAGAGTGCCCAGCTCCAGTCTGAGTCAAGACGGGCCTCTCAGGAGGGTGAAGAAGAGGGGGGCACAGCCGTACCCCACCAGGACCAGGCCGAGCGTGGCATGAGGTCCAGCCACTTCCCTCTCAGAGGAGAACCAAGCAAGGGGAAATGCAGCGTTCAGGATAATGGCTAGAGACCAGGAAGCACTTCCCAATAGAAAAGGCTGAAAAAGGATGAGGGAAGGCGTGTCTAGGGAGTCTCTTCCTTGGCAGTAAGATTTTTAACTGGGATTTGCAATGGTCCCACCTCAAGGTGAGAATCAGATGGTCTCTGGAGACCCTCCAGTGTGCAGCAAGGAACAGTCAGCACGCAGGGGCTCAGATGCTCAAGGGCAACTGGCTCCAATAGGGGCCTGTGCGCGGATCCAGCCGGCGTCTTGGATGTGTCTCAGAGCGGAGGTTGTGGAGGATTCCAGAAAAGCTGGAGGACATATCGAAATTTCTGGGACAGGGGGCTGGGTAAGAGGGCCACCAGCCAGGGGCCAGAGCCATCAGCACAGCAGAGAAAAGAGCGAAGGGCTGGAGTCCACACACCTGATGAGTCCTGGCTGTGCCACCTTCAGCACGTCGCTACCCCTCTCTGAAATAAGGGAGCGAGGGCGACTAAATCCCCAAGCACTCTTCAGCCCTAAGGGCCCAGGAACCGGCGGGCTCCCAGTTCACTGAGGACCATCACTAAAGCTTAAGCACAGGGTCTGGGCAGGGGACCCAAAAAATGATGGACGGATGGATGGATGTCAAGTAGGAAAACACTGAGAGAAGAGCAGAGGCCCCGGTGTCCTCTGAGTGACTCCTTGCGCCTGCCCAGGGATCCCTTCCCGGTGGCCACTGACTCCAGCGTCCGGTCCCTTCTCCACCCTTACATGCGTGTGCCGTGTGCACTGGGCAGATCGTCCGCACAGCGCACGAGCTGATAAGCAGGACTCGACTCCGAATCCTCAGAGGAGAGGGGAAAGCTCCGGCTCCCCAAAGCCATGGGCTCGTCTGCTGCAGCCTCACTGCGGGCGCCCTGGCGGCCAAGACGCCCTCCCGAAGACGGATGTGAACGGAGACTCTGCTGGGGACCCCAGTGCTGATCCCTGGAGTCAGAGACCGGGTGCCGGTGCCAGCTCTGCCACTCTCCAGCTACAGCAGGTAACCAGCCCTTTTGCCTCCGAGACTCGGTTTTCCTACCTGTACAAGGGGCACAAGCACCGCCACCTTTCAGGAGCGTGTCCCTGTGGCTCTGAGCGCCACCATGGGAGAGGAGCGGGCAGGGTGTGACGGCACCGGAGGTCTGCCTCCTCCCTGGAGGAGCTGAGGCCACGCGGGCCTCCCGGGGCTGCTCTGCTGGTCCCCGATCAATCCCTTCTACCTGGTTTCCCACTGGGGTGACGTGCCTGCAGAAACCTGGCAGAAGCTACAAAGTGGCCTTTGTCTCCCAGCCGAAACCCTAAACCGCTGCCCTGACGTCAACCCGGGAGAACAATGGCAAGCCAGCCTTCAGTGTCACCCTGCTGCCAAGGTCTGAGTGAGCGTCAGACACAATCCCTGGAAGAGGCCGTGCGTGGGATCCAGAAGGACGCGGGCTGCAGGGCCCATATCTGCACCCAAGAAGGGGGCCGGGAACATGAGTCCATTTCTCAGCCTGGCAGAGTGCGCCTGGGAAGTCCTTCCAGTGAGCAGTCTGCCGGAGGCGGGCCCCAAACCCAGCCTGCGCCTGGTCCTCATGAGACTTCAGACCAACCAGGCCTCCTGGGGCCGCTTCCAGGCACACAGGAGGCTGTGGCATCCCAGGGAGGCAGACACGCCCCATCATGCCCACCTGGAAGCCACGGGCTCCAGGCGACTCCCTGGGCCAGACACAGCCTTGGATGCGGGTCTTGCCCTCCTGGTCACCCTGTGCTGACAGTCTGACGGGAAGGAGAGGGGCCGTGACCTCCGGCTTGCTGGCCAGGCTGGGGAAAGGAAGCGCCCGGAACGGGTACGGCTGGAAGGGGGAGGGAGCAGCGGTTCTCACTGCGTCACGGCCTGGGGGCTGGGGACAGGCCAGGGCAGAAGGGACAAAGCAGCCTGGGTGCCAGCACCACCCTGAGCACCCAGCACACGCCACCTCACTGGATCCCTGTGACAACCTGGCGAGCCAAGGTCCACATCCCCACTTCACAGCTGGGAGCGCCGAGGCCGGCCGTGGTGTGGCCCGGACGACCCTGCGGTGCCAGCTGCCAGCGAACACCAAGGGAGAGCGCGTCAGAAACTTCATGGTGACTCCCGTGGCTTAATTGTGCCGTAAGTCTCCGGGAGGACTGAGCTACCAGCTGGAGGTCCCTGGCACTGGGCACCAGGTGCTGCCTGCGGCTTCCCGCCTCAGTTCCCAGGGCTTCGGGCTGGTGTGGACGTTCAAGGCGGGACAAAGCCCACTGCCCCGCAAACCAGAGACCATCCAAACCAAAGTGCTATGGGCAGGCCAGGCTGCCAGGGCCAGGGCTCTGGGAACACGGTGTCCGTGGGCCCGGAGGCTCCAGCGTGCCAGGCCAGGCTCTCAAACCCCAACCGTGCTCAGGGGACCGGGATGGCCACGCTGGTCTCACCTGCAGGGTTTATACCAGAGGAAACGGAGGCACAGAGAAATGGAACAGCCAGGCCCACAGCTGCCGGGTGGGGACAGCGGGTCAGTGGACACCGAGACCCCAGCCAGGCTGAGGCTGGTGAGTGTCCTGTGCTACAAGAAGACAAACCCCTGGGCAAGCCGGATCTGCAGCTCCAAGGACCCGGATGTCTGCCCGAGGGGTGGACAGGGCTCCGTGGCCACTCCTCACTTCCAGGCTCCGGTTATGCCCCTGGTGGGGTCTCCTCAGCCCGTGCTCTGGCTGCAGGGGACAGAGGCTGAGCCCCAGGGCGGGAAGTCTGGCCCAGCCCCCGGCCTGCTGTGTGACCCCGAGGCAGCGTCTGTTCTCATTGCGCCGTGTCACGGTGTGGAGGGGCGGCCAGAGACACTGGGAGGCAAACGCCTGGTCTGTGAAAAAGACAGAAGGGACGTCTGCCCATTTGGGATGGTGGGGATGGTTGCGCCTGGAGGCAGGGGAATGGATGAAATGACCTTGGGGAGACTCAGACCCCTGATAAGAGGAAGTCACAGGGCCGAGAAGACCCAGGAACCCTGGCAGGCCAGGGAAGTAGGGTGAGCACCTGCGTGTGACCCGAGGCCCTGGGCCCAAGGGCCCCGATGGCCGGCACTGACCTCAAGGCCGCCGGGACTCCCCTCGATGCTGAGCCCAGCCCACAGTATAGAGGTGGCCTGAGGTGGGGGCTCAACCTGGAGGGTTCGGACTCCTCAGGGTAGAGACAGAGGCTCTGACACGTGCTCACACGCACACGCATGTGCACACACCGACGTGATGTGAGCATGAGTACACACACGTGCACACACATACACACGCACACACGCAACACACATACGCACATGCACACCCACACACCCCAGCAGCAGGGCCAGGCGTCTGGTCGAGGCACAGGATGGCCCCCCAGAGCCTGTCCCGCCTCAGACGAGGTGAGAGTCAGCCGGGAGACAGAAACCAGCAGAAGGAAGAAAGAAAAGAGGGACAGGAGAGGGTGAGAGCGGAGCAGGAGGCCAGAGCCCCGCAGGCCGAGAGGATGGAGGACACACAGCGGAAGAGCACAGTGCTGGCGGGTCCCCGCCCGCCCCACGGCCTCCCTCCAGCCTCCACCTGGAGTACCTTCCTCCTCCTACTCCCACTAGACCTTTGAGTCACAGCCCAAGGGACGGCTCCTCCAGAAAGCCTTCCTGGACTGGCCCCACTCTGGCCCAGCCCTGTCTGGAACCCTGGGGTTTGGGGCACCCAGGACCTCGCCAGTGTCCCACTCAGAGCTCCGGGACCTTCTGGTGCTGACTGAAACATGTTTTGTCTGAAACTTCTTCCCCACCCCATCCCCAAGAGGCCTTCCGCCCATGACCAGGGTGGGACAGGGGCAGAGAGGCGCCCAATGGGTCCTGGGAAGATGTACTGACCTGGCCCAGAGTGGAGTCTGTCTGCCGGGGAATTTCACAAGGTCCGCTAAGACCAGCAGCTCTTCCCTCCCCCAAGAGGGTCAACAGGAGGCAGCGAGCCAAGAACTGTCTTAAATAATCCGAGTAATAAAAAAGGCCAATTAAGAGGGCGGAAGGCACTGTCTGCACTGCAGGGCCTCAGCCCAAAGTCAGGGTGCACAGGCAGAGACTGCTGAGCAAGCATCTCGGAGAGCCGAGGGCAGACCCCGCCCCACACAGCGGGGGCTTTCACCAGGGCCAAAGCCCAACAGCCGGTGAGAGCTGACTGCACATCCCCATTTCACAGACAAGAAAACAGAGGCTCAGAGGGGGTGTGCAATGAGTGTGCCCCTCTGCACACGGCATGCGATAAACGTTGGAGCTGGAGTCTGACTCGTTGGGTTAAAATCTCTGCTGGCCTCTTTTGAGCTCCGATGAGCCCAGTTCCCTCAACTGCCTCGATGGCTCAGTGTCAGCATCTCTAAAATGGGCCAGACGGTACCCCATTCACAGGGCTGGCTCAGCATGAGGGTCCACGAGGTCAACGTGTGTGAACTGCTCCGACCGCGGCCTGGCCACGGGAAACACTGTGTAACACACTCAGGCTGACCCACGCTTACGGGGCTCCCAGCTCGCAGAGGCACTAGTGCAGCAGGTACCTGACACGTGACATGCCCACGCGTGACCCATTTCCCTTCGTCCCCAGACTCTGCGCTCCAGAGGACGGGGCTGTGGCCACTTCCCCTGGTGCCCAGCATGGGGCCTGGTGCAATGGGTGACCAGCCCGTCTTCTCAAATACCACACCCAGAGGTCTCATCCTCCCCAGTAAGAGGGAGCAAAAGACGGTAGCGGGTTCCCTGCGCCCTGCGAGGCTCACGGCGCTGCTCAAAAGCAAGAGTCAGGAGTCCCCAGCCCAGGGTGGAGGCCTGCTTCCACCCGCCCCCGAATGCCCAGGGCTTTCTCCTGCTTGTTATCCGTTCAGAACCTCGGGTCACTCTGGTCTAGGGACACCTTGGGGCTGGGGTGGACAAGCCCCAGCACTAACTTAGAGCCCGAGACTCCCAGCTGGCCCCGGCTCTCTGGGGACCAGGGCCAAGCTGCTTCTCCCTGAGGCATCCCAGGCTGCAGCCAGGGCCTACGGGAGGCCCTGTGGGAAGCCAGGTGTGGGTCCCGTTCCCGGGCATTCCCCACCCGCCACACCTGCCCAGCCGTGCCTGCCTCGCGGCCCCGTCGGGATCCTCGCCGGCTGCGCGGCTCAGGAGCCTCAGCCGCCTGCCTCTGCAGTGACTCCCCTGCTTCTCAAGAAATGACGGCCGTCGAGTGACAGCAGGAAGTCCTCCCAGCACAGCCACCACCTCCCGTTCCACCACCCGCCATGGCAATACTGTGACAGGCTCAAGAGACCCCGCTTCTGGGCCTGCTGCCCGCCCGCTTCTACACTAGTCCATCTACACTAGTCCAGGTGGCACGGGACAAGACTGCCATCTGGGAGGGGCACTGAGCTGGGGGTCTGGAGGCCCAGACAGGACTGACTCGCTGGGCGATTCCGTCCTCTCGAGACGGCTCTGCCGATCACTGTTATTACACACAGACGTTTCACAGAGCCCCGCACCAGCAGGTTCTCAATAAATGGCAGCTGCTAAGTCGTACTGATTTATTTTTACATCCTTTTCCAAGTTGTTTTCATACCACGTTCCTGCAACTGATTTTGACACCAACCCGGGAAGCAGAACTCATGTCACCTCACCCCATTTTACAGAGGGACAAACTTGGGCGTGAGAGATAGACGGCTCATCCAAGATCAGCTAAGTCACAGGGAGGACAGCCTTCCCCGGGCACCGGGCAAGCCCACCTGCTGTGCCGTTCCCGGGAGAGCAAGGCGAAGCTCTGGCCATGCCACAGGCCAGGGTGGACAGGATCTGGACACCACAGGATTCCAGCAGCCCTGTGCCACCATCCGGGGGCTCAGCCGGGCCGCAACCCTTGAAAGAACCAGAAGCTCCCGCCAGGCCCCTGCTGGGTGACGGCAGCCTTCTCTTGTACCAGGGGCTAGAATGAGAAACCACATCCTGCCAGGAAGCCGGGAGCCCTGTGCCCAGCGTGGGCGGGAGGCAGCCCACCTGCGAGGCAGACAGAGCCAGAGCTCACCAGCCCCATCTGGCCAGGGCCCCACAAAGGCTGCGGGCAGAGGACGTGTGGACCCCCACACCCCAACTTCCAGCCAGGTACTTAGCCTCTGCCCCCCGAGGGCCGCACGGCTCCCTCTGTGTCCTGGGAAATCTTCCTCTCTTTTGGAACCTCTCTTTTGGAACTTTACCATGACACACAAAGCGTGCTGCGGCTCTGTGGGCCCTTGGAGACCTCCCACGACCTCAGACCACAGGACTTAGCACCCCCATTTTACAGATGAGGAAACCGAGATCCAGAGAGGCGAAGCTCACTCAGCCTTTCACTCCTGTGCTGGGCCCAAGCATCAGGCACCAGGCAGTGGGCGCTCATTCAGATCCACAGAGCTGATGGGCTGGGACCAACTCCCCGGTCTGCTGACCCTTCCCTCAGTCCAGCGGATCCCGGGATGCCGAGTCTGTGTCATCTCCTATGCCCCAGTTCCCTGCAGACTCCGAGTCCTCCCTCACACACAAATATTTACTCAGCGTGGACTCTGGCCGGCCCTGGCCGGGCTCTTCGAGGAAGAAAGCCCAGAAGCCTAGAAGCCCAGAAGCCAGCGGACACAGCCTGGCTGAGGGTTCAGGCTGCGGGGGCTGCAGCGCAGGGAGAGGTGGGCACTTGGGGACCCGAGAGAAGACGCCAGGGAAGAGCCGCACACTCCTCAGCCTGAGCACAGGGACGTGGGGCTGCCCGGCCTGTCCCAGGCCTTCCAGCATCTGTGTCACGGAAAACGAACGCAGTCCCAGCCTGCCAGAGCCAAGTGGGCGGCCTTGGTGTCCCTGTCACCCGGCTCCAGTCGAGCCTCCTGCAGGTCGATGCGTCTGCTGGCAGCAAGGGCATGCTCAGACCGCCTACCCTTCCGCGTCCTTCAAACCCACACGTGCAGACATCCGCACGGAGCCCAGAGCCTGGGGGAGGGTGCGTGTGCACGCGTGTGCATGTGAGCGCGTGCACGTGAGGCCGGGGCGCCTGGGGGGCCGCGAAGCCCCGCCCGCATTCCTCCCAGAAGGAATCTCCAGTGTCAGCTGTCTCCCTTCCTCGGCTCTTCTGGGACCTCGGTCCCACCCCTCCCCTCCAGCTCGAGGCTCTGAGAATCCTTCCCAAATTTGTCCCAGAGAGAGTGCCCGCCCGGCCAGGAGACTGGGGCGCACGGTTCTCCAGTGACCAGGGCCTAGGAGGAGGGGGCTGCGCGTGAGGAGGAAGTGGCGGAGGCCAGAGGCTTCCGGAGGCACAAATCAACTGCTCGGAGCAGCCCGGGCCTCCTGAGGCAGGACAAAGAGGCAGCCCTTCCCTCTGCCCTCAGCCCCGCGGCCGGCGCCTTCCCTGGGACAGAGTGCAGTGCCCGTCCTGAGAGGCTCCGCTGGGCAGTCCGGTGCCCAGAAGTTCTCGTAAATTAAGAGAAGAGACTTTGCCAAGGGGAGAGGGTGGGCTAGGGAGGAGGACAGGACGGAGCCCGCCAGGCCCCAGGCCCTCACGCAGGAGCTCACCTGGTCCTGCCCAACCCCGGGGCAGCAACCTGGGTCCCTGGGAACAGAGGAGGGAGCACTGGCTCAGCAGCTCAGAGAGGCCAAGCAACTTGCCCATAGTCACACAGACGGTGGCAAAGCGGGGATTCCAACGGTTTTGCACCACCCCAAGGAGCCTCACTGGGAAATCAGAAATAATGAATCCGTAACACTGGGAGCTTCAGAGATAATAAAGTGTCAATGCAAGTGGCACAGAATGAAGTCTTCTAGAGCCCTGGGCACTCAGGGGCCAGCACCCACCTGCTGGGGGGCCTCCCTGGGCGCGACTGGAAAAGGCAGGGGACACTCCAGCTGCCTCACTCGCCACCCATTTGGGAGACCTCCATTCTGGCTGACAGCCCAGCCCCTTCCGGCTCATAGTCAGAAATAGCTGTGACAAAAGTTCCTCCCATCCCAGAAAGGGGCTTAAAAAAAATGCTTAAAACAGACACCAAAAAAGCAGAGAGAGAAGAAAAAAAGTGGAGAGAATTTTCTAAGCCCCGACTGCAGGCAGACGAGGCGAGCTTCCGCGTCAGAGCAAGGAACGCAGCTCGGAAGCCGCCCGCTGGGCTCTGGGGGTCCTGCGGGGCCTTTGTTCCCCCCTCTAACGTGGAGCCCACCGCTAGGCCAGCGCCGCTGTCAACCCGCAGCTGCCTCGGACCATGGTTTGGGAGTCAGATGGAAACGGAGCTGCTGAGGTCGCCGTGGGTCCATTCCAGCTCCCAGCTCCCACTGTCCCCGGAATGGCCCAGGCACCCTGCTGTGGCCCCCACCGGCCCAGATGATCACAATGGTCCCTCTTAACTCCCAACTGACCCTCCAATTCACCCCAGGCCCCAAGGGAAAACCAATCTAGCCAGGGACACACACCCTCCACACCTACCTGCTCAGGAGAACGAGACCAGTCACTCCAAATCACACCGGGCCCGAGGTCCAGGAGGGGTGCAGGGGCACAGACCCCTGAAAAAGTCCCTGTGCCCAACAGGCAACCAGGCCAGTACTACCGGCACTGGGCAATTCCCCGCCACCAGGTTCCAGGAGGAGCCTCAAAGAGTTAACCTCAAAGAGTTCCTCCTTCCAGAGCCAATGAAGAGAGAGGAGAGCATTTAAACAGTTCGCCTGGAAGTGGGCTAGGCAGCACTGCCTTTGCCCCAAGCCTGGACCCTAGCCACCCAGGGCAGAAACAAGAGGGACAGCAGTGCCCAGAACAAAGAAGGAAAACAGCAAGCATCTGTCAGAAAGATCAGGCAGAAAGATCAGTCATAGCCTATATCTTGAGTCACAGACCTAAACTAGAGTGAGCTGAAGGGATTACCTAAAGGAACCCTGTCACGTAAAGGTGGAGAACCTGAGGCTCAGAGAAGGTAGCAGTTGACCCAAGGTCACACAGCACACAGTGGCAGAACTGAACCTGCAGTTCAGCTCTCCTGAATGCCAACTAAGAAAACTCTCCACCTGTTTAAAGTTCAGATAAATTCAGCAGGAATCTCCCAGGGAAAAGCCCCCAGCTTGCAAACTCAGAACAGGATATTTTGGTGACACTGGGTGGTGACAGAGGAGAGTGTTTGTTTTGGTTTCCAAATCAACGCTTGACAACCTTGTGCTCTATACAGTCTCAGTGACCACATTTCCCACGTGGTAAATGGCTGGTTGGGCCGAGGGGAAACCAAAGAAGTAGCAAGCAGGACCTGGGCGGGGCACCCCGGCCAAAGCTCTGGTTTGGGTGGATGTTTCCAAAACATGGTCGGGCACCACTGCGGGTACGTGAGAGGGTATCAGATGGCGACTCTCATGAAAACCCAGTGAACGTGCAGGTGAGTGCAGAAGCAGTGTGCTCCAGCCGTACGGCAGAGCCCCTCGGCAGCAAGACACATCCTACGGAGGCAGGCTACATGAGGATGAACCTCAGAAACGTTAAGTAGAAAAGCCAGACACCAAAGACCACGGAGTGCATGAAGCCGCTGATGTGACACGTCCAGAAAAGACAAGTCCATATACACAGAGAGCAGGTCCCTCTTTGTCTTCTACATGGGCATGAAGGCTGTTTGGGGGATCGAGAACTCTAAATCTGGACCCGGCAGATGGTTGCACAAATCTGGAAATTTTCTTAAGTCATTGATTTACTTCAAATGGGTGGCTTTTATGATATGCAAATTAGACCTCAATAAAGCTGTTAAACAACTTCACATAATTAACAGGACAGGTGTCAGGTGTCCTACATGGATAGGGCCACAAATCATGGAGGTGGGAGCCCAAAAGCCTCCAACTTGAAGAACACTGAGCTGCACACCCCAGGTGCACACCCCACTCTTTGGGGAAGCCAGTCAGGGTCCCTGAGGCTGTTGAGTTCCTCCAGGTGATGACAGACTATCCTGGGACATTTCCTTTCCTAGACAGGATCTTTCCAGTGGTCGCCAGTCAGGGATCTGTGTAGACATCCTGGGAGGATCAAAAGACTTAGTGGCCAACACTCCAGGTAAACCCTGGTCTCATCTCCCAGACCATGTCTTCTCTTGTGGGTGGCGGGTCAGAGGTAGGTTAGAAGCTCAAACTCAGATCATCAAGGCTGGGAAATATTTTGAAATCGTGTAGCTCAGTGGTTTTTAAATTTTTTTTTTTTAAGTTGATCAAAAATCCACCCTCCCCCAAAAGGAAAATTCTTATGAAAAACCCCAATATAGCAACAAATAAAACCAGAATGTTACATACATAAATTTCTAATGTCGGCCCAAGTACCTACCAGTCACCTATTCTAAATTCAATCAATGCAACTGACGAGGCTATTCTGCTGCATTAACATCGAGGCTGGGGATTAGGGACGACAGTTCCACATCCAGCTGAATTCCATCCCAGTTTGGGCTGCAGAGCACGACAGAGATCCTGAGGCACACAGGTGAGAGACTGTGATGGGGGCTCGTTTCCGGCAGTTTGCATGGGAATCAGACAGATGGGGAAAGAGGTGCCTTGGGGTCAACTGTTAATAAGTTAGCATGGTGCAATCAGGTGAATCAACACCAGGAACTTAGAAGAGAGAACACTTTTGTGACTGCCGTAACATTGTAACGCTTCTTAAAAATAATTTTTATGAAGTATTCGAGGAACCCCTAAAGCATGACTGAGGAAATCCAAGATTGCCGGGATCACCGTTCCAGCCCCAGCGCCTCGCTTTACAGCGAGGGACCTTGCACTTTGGAGAAATCCAATGTGAGGCCTGAATTGACTTTGGAAAAGATGGGTCTTTCCAGTGCACAAAATTATGGAGGTAGGTAGGGAAGGTATGCGTGCACCCCAAAAGGCCGAGAGAAGGACACCTGCACCCTACCTGCCCCAGGAGCGCCAGCTCATTCCAGGCCAACGCCAAAGACTGACATCACACCCCACACCCTGGGTGCAACTTGAACAGCTCATTGCTCAATGCCAACCCATCTCCCTCTGAGACCGGGCACAGTCTTTCCATCTCCTTAGTAGCCAGGTCCGAAGAGCACACACACCATTAAACAAACACAAGGCAAGCCTGTGGAATGACAATGACGACATGGTCAAAGCGGCAGACAGGAGGGCCAGGCCCATCCCTCCCGAGTTTCACCATCGAAAGCTTCTTACCCTGACCCGCCCAGTCAGGTCGATCACCAGGGGCAGAGGGGTGGCCTCCTTATAAAAGCATCAGGCCATCCTCAGTTCCTCCAGAGAGAAAGGTACCCCAGAAGGGAAGCACTGACAGCCCCAGGCATTGCTGCTCCTGTTGGCTTGAAAAAGTGGCTACCATCATTAATGACAGTCACCTGGTTACTTTTCTTTTTGAGGTATTGGGGATTGAACCTAGGGCCTCGCACATGCCAGGCAAGCACTCTACTACTGAGCGACACCCCCAGCTCTTTATTCTGAGGGTCTCACTAAGTTGCCCAGACCTGCCTTGAACTTGCAGTCCTCCTGCCTCAGCGGCCTGAGTAGCTGGGATACAGGAATGCGCCACCACACCAGCCACTGGATTACTCCATACCTTGCGAAAAACAGCAGCATGCTACTCTCCCTCCAGCCCTGCCGGTGTATTTCACTGTTCCCATTTCTCTGGTGAGCACACAGGCTTGCCAATGGCTTAACAATCTCTCTGGCAGGTGATGGAGTGGGCATTAGAATCAGCGGCTAGCCTGCTCCGCGGGAGAAGGAAGGAGACCTTGTTCAGCTCCCTCAGCAGACTTTAAGGAAAGAACGAAAAGTCCTTCTGGATTCCGAGCCACGGCTCCATGTGCGGAGTTGCCCAGGCCTGAGCAGCAGCCCAGGGCCAGAGGCCCCTCCCCCATCCAGGCCTGAGATACTGCAGATGGACCCCACTCATCAGAAGGCTAAGCAGAACTTACTGTCAATCAGGACACAGGCGGGAAGCAATGTCCATTTTCCAGCCAGGGAATCTGGACTGAACAGAACACACCAGCCAGTCCTGCAATCAGTGTGTCCCTCACCTCTAGCCAGAGTCTGTGGTCTGGGTTCATCTAATGTCCAGTCTTCCAAACCAAGGTTATCCCCTTGTGGGTACCTTTAGGGCTGAGTTCACTGGGGCTCAATAAACTATGAGACTTGGGAAGCATGGAGAAGACATTTTTAAAAGCTAATGGTCAGCCTGCTGTAGTTCTGGTTCTCCAGACCAGGGAGCTGGACCTTACAGAACAGGAGGAGACAAGGGGTAGGGACAGATCCGCCCAATTTCATACACATGATCTCATTACATTCATAACGAAAACATAAAGGCAGTGAGCTAGGTAAGAGAGTCTTCTTTTCGGCCATTGAAGGAGGGAAGCCTACCTCCCAGAGCCTTGGGAAAATACCTAGGTTGGGAGATAAACTAGACAGGAGCAAAGTCACCGGATCAAATCCTGACTTCACCGTGTATTAGCCCAGCCGTCTGGGTCAAGGCACTTCGCACCTCTGCACCTCAGTTTCCTCATCTGCAAAATGGGGATTACACTACCTCACAGTCTGCATTGCCGAGAGGACAAAAAGGAAATCACATACAACACCGCTGACTATTACGTCCCTTAGGAAACAACGTGCCTGGACCAGTGACAGCGCGGACGTATCCCCAACCGTAGTCAGCGCCACCCCCATTCTTGGACCCAGATAACAGTCTTTCCAGCGCATGTAGAGCGCTCTGCAAACACAGCTTAGAGCCCACCTGCCAGGACCAGCTGCCCGCCCTGCCCTACTGCGCGCACATTCCGCGGCTGCCTGGACCTGGACGCCCCCTCCCAGGGAGAGGCGGGGGAGGGGCGGCCCCACTCACCTCCGCTTGTACTCGTCGCGCTCGCGCTTCACCTTGGCCAGCACATTGTAGAGCGCGCGGATCTCCGGCGTGATGGTGTCAATCTGCACGCCCACGCCGTCGGGGTGCACCCAGGACACACCAGGGCCCTGCACAGTCTCCACGCCGCCGCCGCCCGTGCGCCGCACCTGCGTGTAGCTCCAAATGGTCCCGGGCAGCCGGCCGTAGTGCTGCGGGTGCGAGCCGCCACCGGGGGGCAGGCAGCCCAGAGCCACGGCGTTGGCGTTGGCGCCGGCCACCGGGCCGCCGCCGTGTCCGCCGCCAGGCACTGGTGGCCGCAGCAGCTCAGGCCCGGTCTGCACCGCCTGCTCGCGGGAGAAGGTCTTGTAGCGCAGCCGCCGCTCGCGCTCGCTCTGCTGCTGCTCCAGCTGCTTCTCCAGCAGCCGGTTGCGCCGCTCCAGCTCGTGCACCTTGGCCAGGAAGCAGCGGAAGCGCACGTTGAGCCCCTTCAGGAGGTGGATGTTGGAGCCCAGGTCGTCTCGCAGCGCTGCCGTCACCGGCGACGGCCCTGGCCCGGCCCCACCGCCGCCGCCGCCGCCGCCGGGGCAGCCGCCGCCGCCGCCCGGCGGGCAGCCGAAGGCCAAGGCCATTTCTCCGAACAGCAGCGAGTTCACCATGCGCCGGCTGCGCGGCTCAGGGCCCCGGACCCGCGGCTCCAGGTGAGGCTCCAGCTCCGGGCAGGGCTCCCGGCGCGGCCGGGCCAGGGCGGGCGCGGGCTCCAGCGCGGCCGGCCGGGCGGATCCAGATGCGCGCCAGATGCGGCCTCCGCAGTGACGGCCGGCTAGACTGCCCCCGGATGTGGGCGCCGAGGCGAAGGATGGGACGCGGCCGCTCCTCGGGCCGCGGTGCAGGCCGCGGTGACTGTGCGAGGCTAGTAAGGGTCGCGGGTCCCACCACCCGGGCTGTCAGAGTCGCTGTGAGGGGGCCGCGGCAGGCGCACGCAGAGGACTCTCCGCCGGCACTACCCGCTCTGCGGCGGCCCCTCCCACTGCAGACACTGGCCCCGCCCCCGGTCTGGCCCCGCCCATCCCTCCTCCCTCTGCGGCGTTCCCCTGGCAGAAGCTCCGCCCCCGAGGCCCGCAGGGCCGGGCCACGCCCACAGACCTGAGGCTCCTCCCACTCCAGGCTCCGCCGCTTTCTTGGCGCAGTAGACCGCTGCCGCAGCTCTGGCTCCGCCCCGCTCCCCGGCTGGACCACGCCCTCCCCTGCGTCCGGTCCTGACACCCCGCACCACTCGGGTTCTCTGCCCTCGAACGCCGACCGCAGACCTGCACCAGGGACCGGGTTAGCTGGAACCGCCGCAGAGCCAGGCCGGCCTCTTAAAGGGGCCAGCAACCTCGGCAGCGCTCGCTTCCCCCTTTAGGGACTCCCCTCCCCCACCTCGTCCGCCGGGGAGGCCCCATTTCTCTGTCCTCTCCCACCCCAAATTTCCCTACCCCACGTTCCACGGATGCGGGTGACAGCCTCCTGGAAGGGCTGAGGGACCACAGCATCCGAAGTCACCTCGGCACCCACCCCGACTCCAGCAGGGGACGGCCTAGATCGCCCTTCCCGACTTAAGGCAGCGCTTCCGCCCGCACGTCCCCCATGCGGAGGATCCCGGCTGCTAGGCTCCTGGGCTGCTCGCGGCGGACCTCGTAGTCCCGAGATCTGCCTGGACACTGAGCCCGCTAGTACCCGAGCTTGTACTCACAAATGCTCCAGGGAGCCAGGGGGACCGGGGTAAATAAAGCAAAGACCCTTCGGAATTACACCCGGAAGCTGTGCCTGGGCCTCCTGGCCGCCTCTGAGCTGTTGACCACCTCCCCACCACCGCTCAGTCACGCCTGAGATGCAACTGAGCCCAGAGCTAGGGGTCTATTCCATCCAGCCGCCCTAGCTGCAGCGTCGGGGCAGAACCAGTGAGGACGACACATGCATTCATTCGTTCATTTCTTCAGGGGTTTTCACACCAACCACCCCTCCCTGAAGGCCAAGTTCTTCAGACTCCTGATGTCTCCTAGATGAATTTGCAAACATTAGTATATGTCAGGTGTCATACTTGGTTACTGTGCCCATTTTATAGACAAGGTCACTGAGACCTGAGAAACCCCAAAGAGCCCAAGACACATACTCTAACCGCACCACCTCACTGCCGGCCTTTTGTTAATTTCTGCATTTGATCCTCACCATGAGCTTCAGAGGAAGGCAGGAAACCATCTTTGAATACCTAAGGCTTGCATTGTGTGCATGATAACCAGATAGGTGTCACATTCCAGATTCTCCTGGCAATATTTTTTGCACTGGCATTTAATTTTTTGTCTTGTTATTAACTTATGTTTGTCTGGTCTCTTTATGTGTAAGCTTGAGGGCAGTTACCCTGTCTTAAAGAGACAATGTCTCGTTGTTCTTAGTGACAAAAGAGACACAAGCCTGCTCCTGGGGACATTGTGGTGTGCTATTAGTCACTGGGTTTTTTATTTGGAACAAACCCTTCACATATTCCCTTCCCTTGACCCCAGCTCCTTGTGCCTTGCTGAAATGGATCTGCTTTTGAGCTCCAAAACTCACCAGTCTGGAAAACTCTTTCTGCTTAACTTGATCCAATCCGGTCACTGTTCTTTACTCTTGGTTCCCTCACCTCTTAGTGGTTTTCTTGTTTATCTAACCCAAAGATTCAAAAGCCCTTTGCCAGGAAGCAGGGGTTCTTGGACCCCCACGGATACTGAGAATAGAATTCTGAGCAGCCCATGACATTGGAATGGACAATCTTTATGTTCACTAATCTCTAAATGAGACTTAGCATTTCCTTTGGTTATGAGTAAGCAGCAAGTAGAAGCACTTGGGATTTTGTCACTAATAAAAACTACTGATTTTTTTTCACATCATACCACAGTTACTGTAGGTACCCTGAGATACTGTATAAGCTACCCAGCTCTGAAAATCATATTAAACCCACCACTAAATCTTATTATTTAATGTATTAATAAAGAAGAACATTTACAGTCACAAATTTGCTTTTTTGATATTTTGATGTCTGTATTTTAGTTACATTGTTTTAATTGCATACTATAAAAATGCACCCTAAGTGTTTTTAAAAACTACTCTGAGTAGGATCTACAGGTTTCACCAGATGCCTGAGGGGCCCAAGGAACAGAAAGGGTTAAAAAAAACACACACCTGGGCTGGAGATATAGGTCAGTTGGTAGAGCGCTTGCTTCGCATGCACAAGGCCCTGGGTTCAATCCCCAGCACCGCACTCTAACACACACATACACACACACACACACACACACACACACACACACTCCTAAGGAGTGACTTCACAGAACCTCTTCCAGGAAGGATCTGTCCTGCCAACAATTATCCTAGAACTGGGGTGTGACATCCTCTTGGAGGGGGCAGCCCTGACTTGATCGTTTATGGGCACCTGCTTGGGCACTGACCCTGCACTGAAAGCTGAGGCAGCAGCTTTGGGAGTGCCAGGTGCAGAGGAGGGAAGCTGAGCTTGGGGGAGAGGCTGAGGAGAGGCCAGGAGACCTGCAGGACTCGCAGCTTGAAGCTTGAAGCTGAGCCATAGGAACAGGCAAGCACAAACGCCATGGCTGGGAAGTCATCTCAGGGCCACAGAGGAGAAGCGAGATGCTGTGTGTCTTGCTGTGGGGGCAGGAATACCTAGCAAAGGGCCTTCCAGGGGCGGGCCTCCCAGGGACACCGTGTCAGTTTCCCTGGGACCAAAGGTGTCTCCCTTGACGTCAGACTTCTATTACCCAAACCCAGAGGGTCCAGAGCAAACTGGAATGAGTTGGTTCCCTTACTTCCAGCAGATATGTATCTGGAGACTTCTGAGACTAGCAGTTCTGGCTTTCAATGTCAGCAATAAATGGTAACTATTATCATCCCAGCCTTCACTTTTTTTTTCCCCCCTTAAGCAAACAGGGAAAGTTCATAGCTGTGTAAAGAAGAGGGGGATAAAAGCACACCCCAATCCCATGTCCAGTCGCCCTCTCCGGTGCCAGAGTTCAGTCCTGCTGCCAGGGAGAATGCATGGCTCCCTCTCCCTGAGTCCCCCCTCCCAACCCCCAGGCTGCAGTTTCTAGAACATTCCCATCAGGTTTCTTCATGAGAAATGAAAGACGGCAATAAAACATGATGGTACAGAGGAAAGGGAGTGGCTGCCAGCCCTCACGATGCTGCAGGTGAAAAGTAATCCTTTAAGCAGCACAAGCAAATTCTTAAGATGTCCCAACTCTCCTCCCCAGAAAAACAATAATGACAACAGCAGCCAAAAAAAAAAAAAAAAATCTTGGCAAAACAGGCAACTCGTGCTCAGTCCAGCCTCAGCCGCAGGTTGTGGGCCTCAGCCTCGCTGGCTGCCCGGGCTTACAAGCGACTTAAGCTGCCTGTTGGTTCAACAGTTTTTCTAGATGAGTTGGCCTTCCCTCAGAAAGGGTGTGGATGGCACCAAAGTCAGACGCCAGAGTGTCCCCCTGGCTCCCCTGACAGTGCTGATCTTGGTCAGCTGCCTTCAGGGAGACCTCTCTGCTTCCAGCACCTTCTCCCAGACTCCCCAAGGCCCGCCAGAGTCAGGCTCCGTCAATTACCAACCGGTGATCCTGAGCAAGCTACTCAAACTCTGTGCCTCAGTTTCCCCTTCTGTAAAATGGGATGGTCACGGTTCACAGGGTGGCTGCAGGCCTGAACAAGTCCACACCTGTGAAGCGCTAGCTATCAGGAGCCAAATGCCACCAACCTGGACTGTGGCCAGGCCCTGTTGGAGGCAGGGCTTTGAGTGCCACATGACGAGCCATCAGAGGTTTGCAGCCCGCACACCCTAAGGAAGGCCCGGTGCACTCATCCAGGGGCCCACGGGTGCAGGGGCCTTGCTCTCAGGCCACGGTCTGGATTCCCATAGAACGGGTATCTGTTAAGCATCTCTTTCACCCCAACCTTCTCACTAGAACCCCATTTGTTCAAGAACTTCTTACAGATGGTGAAACGGCTCACAGGGAGAGCAGGGCTCCTCCAAGGACATGGTCCTTGGCACAACCGAGCTTGGAACCTCCACAACCGAGCTTTTGAAACCTCCAAAGAGCGGCAAGAGGCACAGAGCACAGGAGGGACAGGGACGTGGTCAGAGAGGCAGCGCCACGCTGAGAAGTGTCGCCCTGCACTCTCGCCCGGGCCTCTCCACGGCCGGCTCCTCCAGGCCACGGCCGTGCTGGCTGGCTGGCTCTCACTGAGCCCAGCACCGCTGTGTTGTTTTGCTGTGACTCTGGATGGAAGCACAGCCGCGTTCAGTCCTCAGCTCAGGGAACTCCGAGGTCCTCAGCAGGTCCCTTCCCACCGAGAGGCTGCCCGGGCTCCTTGCAGCTGCTAGCTTCCAAAGGCGTGCGGGCCGCTCTCACCCTAGATTCCTTTCTAGCCTGTTCTGGAACTCCAAGCAGTACGTCCTTGGCTCCTTCCGCTCAACCCTGCGTGGGTGAGACCCCGGGCGGCTGTGTGCAGGAGTCGCCACTCCGTCTGCCGTGGCGTGGCTCCCGCTGGGGATCCAGGCAGGACGGGTTTATCCCTTTCCACCGCAGGTGGACACTCGGGTGGTCGCACAGTCAGGACGGAGGGACAGAGCACCGCAAACCTTCTTGTCTGTTTTTGGTGAACGTAAGCACCATGCCCCAGAGGATGCTGGGTCAGCAGGTGCAAGCGGGTTCAGCGTGAGCAGACACCGTCCAGCCGTTTTCCAAGCCAGCCGTTGGGCTGTGCACCGCGCCGGCAGCTCCAGTGTCCTGGCTGAGTTAGCTCTGACGTCCCTTGTTGTTAGCCCTGCTGGTGAGCACGAGGGTGGCACTTCCTCCTGTTCTTCCCCACTACGACCTCCATCTCTCCGTGGTGTGCGGCCAGGGCCCCCCCAATCCCCCCTCTCTCCGAGGGAGGTTTGTGGGGAGGAGAGGACGCCTCCATTTGACCCTCAGCTCTCTTGGGAACAAGAAGCCAGCCCTCCCAACCCCAGGCTGCTCCTCCTCTTCCAGACTCTTCTCAGCAGTCAGCATCCGACCCGGAGGACACGGGTCCCTCTCTTTGATGCGCTCTAATTCATCTGAAGCCCAGTGTTTAACGAGATGCTGCTTTACTGGGCGGGGGAGATACTGGGCCTCTCAGGGCCTCAGTTTCCCCATCTATAAAATGGAGATGATCTCTGCCTCGTGGGGCTGTGGAGAATCAGTAAAGTGCTGTATATTGAGTCCTTGGAAAGACGCCTGGTAGAGGGGAAGTACTAGATCAAGGTGGCTCTCTGAGGTCGCTCAAAAGCCCGCAGCCCTCTCTCAGGGGAGATGACCTCTCCTGCCTCATTTTTATCATCATCTGAAGCTTAATAAAGTGCCAGGTGGCATCTCTGCCCAAAGCGATGGATCCTTGACCTCAGGAACCAACGTGCCGGGCAGCTCCCCTCTGCTGCATGGCGCGCCTTCGGGCTCAAGCCTGGCTCAGCAGCACCATACCCACAACCACGGTGCGGGGCACCCGAGGGCATCAGCTCGCCCTCTCCTCTTCCCTCGGAGGGACCGCCACTCTCACTTTACAGATGGAGACTCTGAGGCTGGAGGGGAGAAGCCAGGGCACCAAGGACCTGGAGTCAGAGGTGCCCACTCCTGCCCCGGGCAGGAGGAGGAGGCTGCGGCCCAGCAAGGGACCAGGTGGGTGGACTGTTGCCAGGGTGTCCCGGGCGGGAGGGCGGCATCCTCCCGTGCGGGGCCCCCTCCCGTCTCCCGAACAGGTTGGTTGGCTCTCCTTAGAAGGTAAGCTGCCGACACCCCGCTAAACTCCCCTGCCGCTTCCGGCCTGCAGGTGGCTTTCTGGTGTCAGGGAAAGCCCTCAGAAGAAAGCAGGGCAGGTCCTCTGGGCTTCACGTCCAATTTCTGCTGAAACAAAGGTCCTAGCAACAGGGACACCTCCCGGGAGGGGACTGCAAGAGAAGGGTGAGTCAAAGGCCCTCTCCCTGGAGGACGGCCCCTTCCAGGCCCGGGAAGGGAAGGAATGCGTCTGAGCTCATCCAGTCCCGCTGACAGAAATGGCTCCCTAATTGTCCTTAACGCGACTGGGAAGTTACTCACCCGTCAGAGTGGCCCTGTCAGCCGGGCGACTTCCCCGGTGGCTATTTCATAACCCTGGAGGACTCGGAGGCCTCCTTGGTCCACACCTGCTCTGCACCTGTCAGCCCAACTCAAACAGATTAGGGAACCATTAAGTGGCCAGCAGCAGGCGATGGACCAAAGGAATCTTGGCACATCCAGGAGATAAAATCCTCGGGGCCGCCCCAAGGACGGGACTCATCTTTATTTATTGGCACAGAAAGAGAAACTTCTTGTGACTAAAGTAAAAAGTAGAAGACGAGAATGGAAGACTGAGTAGCTGGGTGGGAGAGCTTGATCGGTCCCTGGCTCGCATCCCCAGCACCACACACACACACACACACACAACACAGAATGACCCATTTTAGAAAGTCTGTTTGTTTTGCTGGATCTGATGGCAAACACCTGTAATCCCAGCAACCTAGGGAGGCCGAGGTAGGAGGATCAAAAGTTCCAGGCTAGTCTCAGCAACTTAGCAAGGCCCTAGGCAGCTTAGTGAGACCCTGTCTCAAATTAAAATATTAAAGGGCTGGGGATGTAGCCGTGGTAAACCACCCTCAGGTTCAATCCCTGGTACCAAAAGATAAAAATCAAAAGTGTGTGTTTGTTTTATAGATGTGAGGTTATCTATGTGTATATACATAGGAAAAATCCAGAAGGGCATCCCCAGGGCCAGCGGATGATTTTTACTTTTGAAATCCCCTTATGTGTTTTCTGAATTAATGACATAACCACAGCTGAAGAGCTCCCAGCCAGGAACAGAGCAGGCACCCAAACAGCATCGACCCATTTAGTCCTCAAGTCAGGACGACAGAGATCAGTGGACTCCTTACCCCCACGGATGATGAGCACTTGATACTTTTACAAGGAGAAAAACGAAAAAGCTCTTTCTATTTCAAGACAAAAACACGCGTATTGGCTACAAATGGGTAAAAGGCAGTGGATGGAGTGGGAGGTCTAGAGATGAGAGCATGACCCTTGACCTCAAGAAGCTTCCAGGCCTGGGCACATAAACATCTAGACACCTTCCCGCCTGCTGGGTGGACTGAGAGGCAGGGGCCGTGTCGGGAGAACACAGAGAGTGTGGCTTCAGGGCTCTGAGCACCTTCTCTCTTTCCAGGCTCAGGACGCCCCTGAGAGGAGCGTGAATCCGCCATTTGTGCTCAGGAGGGAGGCCCGGCGCACACCTCTGCCATCTCCCCAGGACCACGACGCCTTCACGGTGGACAGGGGACTGGAACTTCTTTCTCTGGAGCCTGTGCTGTCTCTCCCTACCCCAGCCACTCCCACCAGCTGTGGGGACTGTTGGGGACAAAGCAACTTTGTCCTCAAAGATCAGGTGACCTTGCTTCCTAGGCAGAATTTCAACCGCAGGTGAGGCACCCCAAGGCAGCCCTCGCCCCGAGCCTGCGATCCCTCCTGTACGTCGGGAGTCACAGGTCGGTGTGAGGGCTGAAACAGGAGTCGGGGTATTGCAGGCAGACACGGCAGTGGACATGTGTGTGAAGCGCCTTGAAGCCACACCGGCCCACAGTGCAGGTGACGTAAAAGCCGCAATGAGTCCTGGGGCGGGCTACCTGAGTTTGCATCCCTTCTCTGTTCCTTACCAGCTGAGTGACCCTGGACAAGTTACTTGGCTTCTCTGTGCTTCCATTTCTTCCTCTGTAAAAGGAGGGTGAGGATAAAAGTCTGATCTGGTACCTTCGCTCCGGCCGAGCGGGCAAGGGTTCCGATGAGCGCCCGGCACGCATGGTCTGGTCCCGGGAGCCTGTCCTTGCAGCTGGGCTGGTAAAGGCCCCCGTTACGGGAAACATCCCTGGAGGAGACATGACAGCCTCTTGGAGAGAGCGGCTTCGCAGGTGTGAGTGACGGGTGGAGACCCGGGCAGAGCCAAGTGAGAGGACAGGTGGCCTCGGACAGCATCTAACCGCAGCAGCTCACCATCAGGCCGAACGTGGGCCACGCCCCGCTTCATCTCACCGTTCTGTGGGGACACTTGGGGACATGCTCACGTCACCGTTCTACAGACAAGGACACCGAGGCCCGGGCAGCTCGGCTGACTTGCAGACACCACAGCCGACTTGTGTGGCTCCAGGATCAGGCCGCAGGACCCAAGGCTCCTGCTCCCCTCCGACTCACGGGTTCCCTGCTTGCTGCTACTTGCCACAGTGACTGGAAGGCACCCGTCACCCCCTGGCACCCACAGTCGAGGTGCCATTGGGCTGGAACCCATCCATGGGACCTTCTGGCCTCTGCAAAAACCCCTGGACTGGCCTGAGGACAGGAGCGAGTCTGGCTGGGAACAGCTCCTTGGCTGGCCTCCGCCTCTGGAGGCCCACCTCGTGTCAGGGAGGTCTAATGCCTCCCCACCCACAGGCGGCGTGGGAACATGTGCTAGGGAGCCAGGGGGGGTGCAGCCTGTGCTCCGTGACCTGGATGCTGGCCACCTGCCTAGAGTTCAGTCACCTCCCTGAGCTCAGCCATGCCCTGGGTCATCCAAGAGTGCGGCTCCTGGCTGGAGTACCCGGGTGCAGGAGCAGCCCCGCAGGAGAGACCCACTCCCCGCCTCAGACCCCCAGCGGGAAACCACGAGGTTGTCACAGTCTCCAGGGGCCCTTTCAGGTCCCCAATCCAGTGGTTCTGCCAAATAGCTCCCTTCCTTCCTAGAAGGGAAGAGAAGGACACAGCCCCACTGGGAGACCGGGTGGTGAGAAGACAGCTTTTCGGCCACAGGGATCTGGGTTCAAACCCCGGCTCTGAGTTCTCAGCCTCGAGGTACCTAAGTTCCCCAAGCCTCAGCTCTTCATGGTGATACCCGTCCTCAGAATCATGGCGGGTGACTTGGGAGGTGCTGCTTCCCACCCGCTGGGACAGCTCCCTTGAGAAAAAATGGCAAATCACAGGAGTCAGGAGGACGAGGAGAAATGGGACCCCCAGGTGCCGCTGGAGGGAAGGTCAAACGGCGCAGCTGCCGTGGAAGAGTTGGGCAGTTCCTCAAAAAGCTGAACCGAATCCCCGGCGGTTCACTCCCAGGCATTCACCTGAGAACTGGGACTTGAGCAGATACGTGCACACCTGTGTTCACAGTCATCAAGGGGCGGAAGCAGCTCAGGTGTCCATCGAAAGGCGAATGGATGCAGCATACTACGCAGTCATGAAAAAGGTCTGCCTTTCTGACGTGGGCTGCAGCCCAGAAGGACCCAGAGGACGAGATGCTCAGAGAAACAGCCAGACACGAGGACAAACAGGTGTGCTTCCACCTCCTCAAGGTGCCTCCTCAAGGTCACGAGGACAGAAAGTAGGACAGTGCTAACCACGGCTGTGAGGCTGCGGAATGGAAGCCACTGTTCACGGAGTTGAGTCTCAGGCTGGGATGATGAGAAAGTTCTGGAGAGAGTGGTGAAGGCGGCTCAATACTGTGGATGTGCTCAATGCCCCTGGATTGTTCACTTGAAAAATAGTTGAACGGGGCACCGTGACACACGCCTGTCATCCCAGCCGCTCAGGAGGCTGAGGCCCGAGGATCAGGAGTTCAAAGCCAGCCTCAGCAACTTAGCAAGGCCCTGAGCAACTCAGTCAGACCCTGTCTCTAAATAAAATACAAAATAGGGCCGGGGATGTGACTCAGTGGTTAAGCACCCCTGGGTTCAATCCCTGGTACAAAAAAAGTAGTTGAATTGGTGAGTCTTACGTTCATCGTTTCACCACAATAGCTGAGTTTTTAGTGTGTCGTCTGAGAAAAGAATCATGGGAAGTGTTGACTGGACAAGGTGCCCGACCTCCGAGCACGTTCTCTGACAAAGGGCGCATTGTCCCCAGGCAGTGTCTTTGCCAAGAGGGAAACAAGACTCGCTTAAGTCCCCGACCCGGAGGCCTGCTCTACCGAGTCCTGGGCAGGCTCCGGGCACTGACGGCCTGCACGACTGTGTCACCTGCTGTCTACTGGACCCACTGTCCAGAGGGAGGGACCGGGCAGGCCCACCAATGATGTCCAGGAAAGGTCAAAAGTGCTGAGTGACAAGGTCCAGAGTGCTCCCGGAGGCTGGGGGTGTTGAGAGGCCTGGGAGGGGCGGCAGGCGCGGCACGGACCGTCTGTCCCATAAACCAAAGTCCTGGGGACTCTGAAAGTAAGGGCAAGGACTGCGGGACCGTCGGAAACCTGGGAGGCTTCCCGGAGGAGGTGGCCTTGAACTGGGTCCAGACGGAGGTGGAGACAGGAGGGCGCTCAGGGATCCAGCTTGCCAGCTGCTCCGCACAGGCTGCGGGCAGCAGAGCTTCTTTTATGTAGCTTCTACCCAGCACTTAGCTCATGCCGCGTAA
Source organism: Sciurus carolinensis (assembly GCF_902686445.1). Taxonomy (NCBI): domain Eukaryota; kingdom Metazoa; phylum Chordata; class Mammalia; order Rodentia; family Sciuridae; genus Sciurus; species Sciurus carolinensis. Next base: position 196,180,060 of record NC_062213.1, on the reverse strand, counting down.
CTACCTCCCTGTGATGTGGCTGTGATTATGCTGGGGTTATAGACAGGGAAACTGAGGCTCAAAAGTATGACTGACGTGTCCAGGGCGGTGGCCTGGTGGTTGAAACCCAGGCTCATCTGATCCCACCCCTGCTCCCTGAAGACCCCAGCCAAACCAGCTCCCCACAGGAGCCACCCCACGTCAAGACACAAATACAGTCCAGCTTTCCACCTCAACTTGCTGTCTTATCTCAGAAAATGTGCTCGCACTCTCTGATCCTTGGTTCTCTGTAATGTGGGAGAACATAGGAGACCAGACTTGGCAGGATTTCTATGAAGATTAAATGAGAAACTTCATCTCAAGTGCTCAGTGCAGTTCCTGCATGTTACACACACCTGCCAGTTATTATCGTCACGTCATTACTATTGTGACGACTATGGTTTCTACTAGTAAGACGAAGAGCACATGTTAAGCAGCAATCACAACTCAGGTGCCTGCAGGGGCTGAGCAGAAGGCACATCTATGAACTGAGCGGTGTAGAACACCAGGGAGTGGTGGGGTCTGCGGCAAATTGGAGTGGGCGTGCCGCTTAAAGACCTCTGTGGTTTAATGAAAAATAAATGTTTAGTGTTTGTCCCCATTTCCTGGCTCTTGGTAGAGAGCATCTAAAGCCCTTGGAATCTACTCTCTTTTGCACACTAATAAGATAACTTATGGGGGTCTTAGATACCTTCAGAAAGGGGATGATGGTCAGAAATAGCAATCACAACTACAGTTGGACCTCTTAGCCCTGTCCCCGGCCTCTGGGGGGAGGGACAGGAGACAGGTGCATCGCCAATGGCCAATGACTTAATCAATCACCAGCACATAATGGACCCTCCATGACACCCCTGAACACGCTGTTTAGAGGGCTTCCGGGCTGGTGAAGGACGGGGGTGCCCCAGCTCTGCGCCCCAGCCCCACACCTGGCCCACTTGCTCTCCGTGAGTTCTGACCTTCCTGATGAACCCACGCACACAGGTGAGGTGTCTCCCTGGGGTCTCCGCGTCATTCTAGTGGATTATTAAGCCCAAGGAGGCGGACATGGGAAACCCCGATTTATGGCCCATCCGTCAGGAACAGGGGAACCTGGTGGCTGTGGATTGGTCTGGCTGAGGGGCGCCTTTGGGGCGCTTTCTCAAAGATGGAGACCTGCACAGTGTGGCAGCCGCTGGGCAGGGGAGAGCTGGCAGGCCCGGAGCAGGACCCAGGCGCTGGGGCCCAGCGGCTCCTCCTGCGTAAACTGCGCGGTCGCTCCGGCTTTTCCGATGGGCCGCTGAGGCCGCTGGGGCCGCTGGGGTCTGAAATGCCAGAAAGCAGCCTCTCGCTGGGGGCCTGACTCTGGCTCACCCCGCCCCCAGGCAAGCCGGGGCAGGCGGGTCACACACGAGCTGTCCCTTCGCTCTTTTCCAAGGTCCAAGCGGCCCAAGGACATCCTTGAGTCACCTCTGATGCGATTTTAATTGTTATTCTAGTGATGCTTTTAAGAGATGCTCCAAAGTGATGTCTCATCGGCCGACTCCTCGTTATGACGCGCGTCTCATTAACAACAGGACCAAGAACCGCCGTGACTGCTGTGACCGTCAACTCGTCGATGGGCGGTCTCTGGACGCTGGGCGAGCTGACTCACGCACAGGTGGACAGACAGCGGTTTTCAAAGCAAATCGTGGCTCTAGGTTAGAGCTCAGGACCACGCTGAGACCACCAGCAGGCTCCTGGGATGCAGCCGACACTAGGGTCCATCCACGCTGCTGAGCACCCAGGAGCAGGGATCATGGGGGAAGAGTCTTGCTCTTCTTTTCCTCTGTCCTTGACACCTTTCTGTCACTTGTCAAGGGACTCAGACCCCTCCCTGGGCCCATCTAGAATAATAACGCAGCTCACCTCCCGGGTATGTTGAGCAACGTGAGTACTCAGGGTCCTTTCCCAGTAAGAGGCAAATCTAAGGAAAGTACGAAATAACAGCCAACTGCGACCCACAGGACAAATCTGGCCCGCTGCCTGGTTTTGTGCTATTCGTGAATTCAGAATGATTTTTGCATTTCTAAATGACTGAGAAAAAAAATCAAAAAAAGAATCATGTTTGGTGATACGGGATGAATATATGAAATTTACATCTTAGAATCTGTAAATAAAGTTTACTCGGGACACATCGTTGTCTTATCTGTGGGCGTGCATTTGTCCTATGATGGCAGAGTAGAGTAGTCACAGCAGAGACGGATGGCTGCAAAGCCGGAATATTTATTATTTAACTTTCCGATAGAAAAACTTGGCTGACGTGCCTCAGGAGGCTGAGGCGGGAGGATCACAAATTCAAGGCCAGCCTCAGCGAGACCCTGTCTCTAAATTTAAAAAACAAACAGGCTGGGGATGTGGCTCAGTGGTCGAGGTGCCCCTGGGTTCAATCCCTGGTATCAAAAATAAATAAATAAAAATAAAAACTTGGCTGATCCTGTAGGAAGTGTTGACTGATGTGGGAAAGATACTGATGACGGTACCAGAGTGAACGAATCCCTTGTTGAAACACTGGGAGATTGTTTTCATTCGTTTCCACCCAGTTTACAGAGGAGGGGGAGATGGAGGCTCAGAGAGGTTTAATGATTTCCCCGAGGTCACACAGCTTGTCGTGGGCAAGCCAGGATTTGAACCCAGGTCAGATTCCGAAGGGGCAGGGTTGCCCGGGACTGAACATCCTGCTCTGGACTCATCTTTCTTCCCACAGCTCTGCACCACTGCGAGTGTCTGCAGATCCCAGCTGGCCCCATTTCCCAGGGCATGTTCGGAGGGTGGGTGGGACTGGACATGTGGGCCTTTGGAAACCAGGGGCTGGGAGACCCCTTACTTATCTCTCTATCTTTAGAGGTCTATGACTTCCAGAGAATTCCCGAGGAAGGTGTCTGCAGTAGCCTGTACCCTGCCCACCATGAGAGTCCAGATCCCAGCCAGGGCCATCCTGCCAGGGGCGGGGAGTTACCACTTGCCCCCTGGCCTCCCTGCCTGCTGCCTCTGTCCTGGGTGGCCTCCCTCCCAGCCCTCCACGCAGCCTGCTTTCTCCTGACCTCAGGACTTGGCTCTGCTTCCTGGCTGCTCGGTCCCTGTCCCTTCTCTGCAGTCCAGTGCCTCTGCGACCCGCCTCTGGGTGACGCCCCTGTTGGCCTGAGCCGGCTCTCCTGCCAAAGTCAGGGGTCACTCCCTCAAGGACGTGTCTGAGCAGCTGCCTGGTGCCCAACACCCAGGACGCGCAGGGACAGGACGCGGTCCGTGCCCTGATGCGCCCCTCAGCCTGGAGGAGGCAGAAGCCTGAGGGACGGAGGGCAGTGGGGTATCATGGGAGCAAGTCCGGGGGCTATGGAGTAGTGCAGGGGAAGTGAGGCCAACTTGGAAGGCGGGCTCTGTGGGGACAGCAAGGCCACGGCAGAGAGGGCAGAGCGTGTGCAGGAACTGCTCGTGGCTCTGGGTCGCTGGGGTGTGGAGGGCAGAACCGGATCCAAGAGAGCCGGGGTCTGCGAGGACTCTGAGTGCCACGCAGAGGAGTTTGGAACAGAGGAAGTAGGAGAGGATTTCAAGCAGGAGAGGGCTGGTCAAATCTTTGGTTTGGAAAAGAGGGGCCGGTCAGCCCCTCTTACCTGAGCCTCCAGGCCTCCCCTGGGCCTCTGTGCTGCCAGGCACTTCCAGTACCTTCCCAAGCTGTTCCTGTTCCCTCCCTCCAGGGGTGTTCACGCCTTCCCTCTCACAGATTGGGACCCCCTCCCTCCTCCTCCTCAGTCAATGACCTTCCTCCCTATTTACTGAAGAAACAGAAACAACCAGAAGAGACATCACACACCCTCCCTTTCCTCGTCCCGACCTGTGTGACCGTGCTGTGCTGTCCCCCGTCCCCCCTTGCTGTGCGTGAACTCTGGGCCCCCCTGGGTGCTGGACCCTTTCTGCTAGGAAAGGAACTGCTCCGTCTGCTGGCCCCTGCCTGCTGGCCAGTGTTACCAGCATACAACTCTCTCCTTTAACTGAAGGTCTTGCTTTTTTCCTGATTCTACTTCTTCCTCCTGCTACTGGCTCATTTTTCTGATTATTTTCATAGTACAATTTCGCAAAAATAGTTGTGAATTTTTCTGCAGTCACATTCAATTTCAAGAATGAAATAAATTAATCAAATGGAACGAGACACTATAAAATGACCAGGAAGATTTCAGATGAACTAAAGAGTATGTCTGCAGATGAAAAAAATACACACATTGAAATTTAAAAATCAATGACTAGATTAAAAAGCAGATTATAGAAGGCTGAAAAGATAATTGGGAAAAAGCATGAGAGATCTGGAGAAGCTACACAGAAGCTGACACAGAGAGATGAAGTTAAAGGCTGAAAACACGATTGCAGACCGAGAGGACAGCGTGGGAAGCGTCCCGTGCACTCCGCAGCTCTGTAAGGAAATAAAGGAGGAAATGGGCGTGGCGGGCTGAAAATGTCCCCTCTAAAGAGACTCATGGCTTAATTCCTGGAACCTGTGAAGGTTACCTTATATGGCAGAGGGCGCAGCAGCCTGTGCAGATGCAATTAAGTCATGGCTCACAGGGCGGGAGATTAGTCTGGATTACCTGGGTGGCTCTAAATGCAATCATATGAATTCTGTATATTAAAAGGGAGGCCGAGGAAGATTTGATGATATGCAGAGGAGAAGTCTGTGTGAAGATGGCGGAGAGAAATGCAGACAAGCCTGCCTTTGAAGACCGGGCTACTTCTGCTGGTCAAGGAATGTTGACAACCAACCAAAGCTCAGAGTCAAGGGCTGGATTCTCCCCTAGAACCTCCAGAGGAAGGATAGCCCTCCTGATACTGTGGTTTCAGCCCAGCGATGCTGATGTAGGACTTCTGGCATCCAGAATGATGAAAGAATAAATTTCTATTGCTTTAAGCCACCAAGTTTATTACAGCACATGAAACCAATACAATGGGAGAGAAGCAATAATCAATGAGATGATGACTAATAAATTTTCAGAACTGATGAAAGACAGGAATGATCAGATTCAAGAAGCCCAGCAAATCACAAGCAAGATGAACGTTTAAATTCACATCTCTAGATACATATACGCTGTAGGACAACATGGCCAGAGATTAAATAGAGAGAAACCATAGATCACCAAAAAAGAAACAAGGAGTAGTCGGCAGCTGACTTTTCAAGAGGGACAACTAGAGCCTGATGATAGTGGAACAATATTTTCCAGGAACAAAGGGAAAATAACCACCTAGAATTGTGTACCCAGCAAAACTAGGTGGGTACAAGGAACAAGGACAAGGACAGAACAAGGACAGAAGTCTTCAGTCAAGATCAAGTGACTGACCACCAGCAAACTTTCACCCAAGGAACTTATGAAATACACCTGAGGAAGAAGGAAATGGTCCCCAATGGAAGGGTTACACAGCAAGACAGAAAAATGAGAGGGGCAAATGAATACTAACTACATAAAATATAATGTCTTCACAAATTAGCATATTATTCAAGGCCATTCCAAATAAAATCCCCAATAGGTGTTCATGACACATGACCATCTGTTCTATGTAAGGAAAAGCAAAGAGTCAACAGATTCCCAAAGAAGAATAAGCAGGAGTTAGGTGTGGTCTGCCAAGCACCTATACACACAACAGAAAGTACATTCAAAACTCGTTTCAGAGCATCAGCAATTGAGAGAGAGTGGTCATGGCTCATAGGCCAGAGGACCAGCCTAGAGAGTCCAGGAGAGATTCAAACATAAGTGGAAATAAAATCTGCAGAAGATACAGTTTTGCAAAAGAATATAGAAGATGAATTACTCAATAAACAGAGCCAGGGCAATGCTTAGTGCTTATCCATATGGAAAAAAACTGAAATCTGAGAGACGTACGTATATAATCAATTCCAGGTGTATTAAAGACCTAAGTGTGCAAGGCTAAATAGTTAGGAGAAAATACAGGAAACCACTTCTCTGACCTCAGGAAAGGGAGGAATTTCTTTAAAAAGAAACAAAAAGCGCAGACCATAAGGAAAATATCCATCAACTCCACCGGGCTAAAAATAAGAACTTCTATTCACAAAAAACACAACATCTAGAAAACGAAAAGACAAGCCACAGATCAGACGACCACACTTGGAATGCACGTCCTGTGGAATATCTGGAGGGCTCAGAGAAGCACAAAGAGGGGAGAAGTGCACTGAACAGAGCTGAGAGCCGCCGAGCGTTGCCCACACCAGGCAACGGGCTCTGCCAGTAAGCATGGGGGAAATGCCCAGCTCATTAGGAATCAGGGCAGCACAGAGCAGAGCTCCCCGGAGTGTCCGTTTACCCCACCAGGCCGGCAGACCTGGACGCCTGACAGCAGCAAGGGTTGTCAGGGCAGGGGAACAAAAGGGCTCTGATCACTTCCTGGGGGAGGCGAAGTCCACACAGCCACTCTGGAAGGCGGCTCGGCACCGGCAGGTCCCACTCAAATGCACAGTCAGCCCACAGGCATTTCTATCCCCGGGAGACCCTGCGCCAAGAGATGTCGTAAATATGGATGGTGGCAACCTCATGTCCCTCCAGAGGACGGGTCCATCGCCTGTGGTTTGTCCACACCACACAGGATGCGGTGGCGGAGAAGAAGGGATCACATCTCCACTCGGCAACCAGGCGAAGCCCACCCTGCCCATCCGGGCACAGTTCCGATCCCTCCAAGCGCCAAAGCATGCGCGACTAGACTCAGGACAGCCTCCTTCTCTGAGGGAACAGGGCGGAGGGAGAAGAGATCCCAAGTCCAGGGTAGTTCCTGCCTCGGGGTGGGCGAAGAGCAAAGCGTGAGGAGGGGCGTTGGCAAGGGAGGCTGGGGGCACGTGGCGGTGGGCATGTGGGTATGTGGGTCAGGTTATTATTTGTATCGCACAGACGCCTTTAATGTGGATGTTCTCATTCTAAAGAGGGAACAGCCACTCCTATCCACATACCTGTATGCTGGAAACCACAGGACCGCGTGGACCACAGATGCCAAAGAGAGACTGGAGAGAGACCTACTCTGAGGCTGGCACCTCTCTGGGGTCTATGGGCATTATATGGACTCATGGGTGTAAAGGGCTTCAAACAGTGTCTTCCCCGAATCAGCATGTGCTCTTATTGGGTGTTGAGAGTGGGTTTAGGGGAAAGGAATGCATTTGCAAGACGCTTGCAGCTTCGGCTGGCGGGGAGTGGGGACAAGAGAGTCCAGCATGTTGTTGCTCCACCGTACTTATTAGTACTCTTAGTGTTTGCAGAAAATCAAGCAGGGACTCTCAGGAAGATGGGTTAGAGGTAGCAGGGGTGGTACTGGTTTCTGATCCAAGCATGGGTTGTGTGGACGATTATTTTTATCAAAATGTGTGTGCACTGAACTGGGGGAATGAGAGAGAGGTTAGATAGAGCGTTGTAAATGAGGCAGCACCCAGGGTCCCTGGAGGAGCTGCCCCCAGTGTGCCCTGGCCACCACGTGCACACTCCACAGCCCCTGAGCGGGGCAGCTCCAGCCCCACACAACTCCGGAGAGTGTGCTGGTCACACAGGCACCTTCTATCATGTGACTTGCCCCGGCCTCTTAAAAATGCCTGGCGTCTTGGTGTGGGAGACAGATACTACCTCTCAAGGTGACAGCGCGTGTCGCTAATGCGCACTCGGACTGTGCCTCCATGGATCCCTACGGGACCTGATTCTGACCTGAGCTCTATGCGGACAAAGTCCTTGGAGAGTCACCCAGGGGCCTTGGCATTCACAACCAAGGTCAAGGTTCACCAAAAGTCAGGGTTGACCTTGCTGCAGATTCCAGGACTTGTCCTATTGTCACTGGAACCTCAGATCCAGTTCTAGAAGGGACTTCGTAAGGTCCCTGGTAGCTCTGGGTCTGAAGACCAATGTGGCAGACTTTCACCTCTTCCTTCTCTCCAGGTGTCCCACGAGGGAGGTGCCACCGATTCCCTTGGGAACAGTTTCTCCTTATGGATGAGAAGTTCTTCTGGAAAAATTTGAGGGAAAAGGGGTTTATGGGAACATCCTGCCCCATGGTTCTGCAGCGAGCTTCCCGCCTATGCAAGGCCAGATGCCGCACTTTCAAGTAGCTTCAGCCCCGCGTAGGGTTCTCATAAAAGCCTCCTGAATCAGCCACAGGACGACTGTACAAAGACGCACAGACAGGGCCGTGTAACGAGAAAACTCAGACAGAGCTGCGCGGTGGCCTCAGGAGATTTGAATACATAATGGCAAATTCAGGCCGCATAACACTGTGCGTAAGGACACCCGGCTTGGGAGGATGAATGTCCTGGAGATGGTCACAACAGAATGAAGAAAGCAGGTCACAGGAGAGTACAGTCAACAGAGTCATGTTTTTATTTTTGAAGCACAGAAGATTTGGAAATACACGTATGAGACCTTAATAATGGTTATCTTTGGGGTTTAGTATTGTGGGTGTTTTTTTTTTTTTCTCCTTCATTTTGTATAACTGCATTTTCAAAAGATTTACAATGGAAAAAGTATGTATATATATATATATATATATATATATAGTAAGTGAATAGTTTTAACTTTCTCGTGTTGTATATGGTGCTGGGGAATCCAGCCCAGGGCCTCACACATGCTAAACAAACCATCCCTGGGCCACGCCCCAGCCCTTTATCTTTTTAATTACACATGTAATACACAAAGACAGACTCACAGTGAAATAGTCAAACGAAGCCCAAACCCAGGAGGCCACCCTCATTCTTAACCACCGCCTCCACCATCCACCTAGCACCTGTTCCCTCCCATGGGTGACCATGGTGGCGAGTTCACAGCTGTCCCCTGCAACCCTTCCTCCTGCGTGGGTCTAGGTCTAAGTTAGGAGCAGACAGCAGTCTGTAGGTTTCCTATTTTTCACACAGTGGGTATCCGTGAGGTACGCCCTGTACTGATGGGTAACTTGCTTGTTCTCTTACCCATGGGAAATCTTTCCATGGTGTGTAGTGAGATCTACCTCAGTCACTTTAACTGCTTCTGGAACCCTCAGCATGGAGGGATCAGTTTGTCCAACCCATCCCCAATGGATGGGTACTTAGGTTGTTCGTTTACAGTGTCTGATGCAGGGAAAATCCTGGCCCATGCCTGTATACCTCCAGCGCATACTCATTGCTCCACAGGAGACTCTGAGAAGTGCAGTCTATGGACGTGCATAATTCAACTTTAAATAGATCACCCCAAGTCCTCTCCAAAAATGAGATTTGCCTCTTGGTTTTCCCACTAACAGTATTTAAGACATGTTTCTCTTAATTCCCTGCCAACACATGACATCATCAAACTTTTAAATTTGTGTGTGTGTGTGTGTGTGTGTGTGCGTGTGTGTGTGTGAGTTCAATAATAAGGAAGAAAATGGGCTTTTTAAAGCCTTCCTGCCCAACCCCTCCACTGCCCGATGACCGACTGGATCCGTAACACCTCCAAAGGGCCCGGCAGCCTTCTTGGCCCATCTCAGATGACCAGGACAGGGTTAGGCCTCGCGCCCTGGGGACTGAGCCTCGTGAGGGCCGGCAAGCACCTTCCCCCTTGAGCACCAGGGGTTCCACCTCCAAAATAAATGCCAGCACCACCTGCCTGCTGCCTCTGTCACCACCGTTCAACTGCCACCAGGACCCTGCAGTTGTCCACGACAGTCCCCACGTCTCCTCTTGTCCCTTCCATCCTTCAGACCATTCTCCACTCAACAGCCAGAGAAATCTTTCCTAAAACACATCCCTCAGATCACATTCCTCTCGTGCCCAAAGCCCTCCTGGAGTTTCCTGCTGAACGGGGATGCTCATCCCCTGGGTGACCACAGACCCCTGTACCAGGGACGCCACCAGCTCCACCTGCCTGGTTCAGCCCCTAGGACTCCATCCAAGCACCCAGGTCCCTTCCTATTGCACACAGATCCCCAGCTCCTTCTGCCTCCGGTCCTGGTTCGCTGTACTGCCTCTGTCAGGGTCCCCAGTTCCTTCTTCCCTGCTGGTCCCTACCCAGCGCTCAGGGTTTGGCTTAAATGCCAAGCACACTGAAAAGTGCCCTCCTCTCCTTGTTCCACTTTTCCATCCTTTGCCTTCATAGTACTTGCCAGAACCAAAACTTAGGAGCTGACTCTACGTATTGTTTTGAGATTATCTTCCCACCAGAGCAGGAGACAACGATGACAGGGATTTGTCCTGGTCCTTCTCTATATCTCCAGCACCAAACACCATGCCTGGCACACTGCAGGCACTTAGTGAGTACTGGTGAGAGAGTGAGGGAGTGGGACGTCGCCAGGAAGACGGAGGGGAGACAGCCTGGGAACCAGGAGAAAAGAGAGAGGGACGAGGGGTGCGGGCAGGGAGCGAGGGAGTCCTTCAACCTGCAGAGACAACTTAGGGGAACCTCAGCCAGGAGGAGTCCCGGGAAGCCGTGGTGACCTGGAGCTTGCTAAGATAAGCATCCAAAGCCACCTTGGCTGCTTGCTATTGTCTCTGTGACCCCCCAATTTCGGGAAAATCCTGTGCTGCTCACGAGAGTGATCCCAGGAGGAGTCAACGTAAAACGGGCTGCTGGAGAAGGGACAGACAGCTGCAGGGGACAGCGGCGACCCGGAGAAATCCAAGCACCCAAGAGCCCCTGGTGATATGTGCCAGGTGCACAGGGGTCTCCTTGGTGGGGATGGGCCAAAGGCAAGGTGATGCCACCAGATTGGAGGAAATGGGTGACTCCATTTTTCGGCCAGATTTGCCATCTTCAGAGATGAGTGTTAGGGGAAAATCCCAGAGAACTCGCAAAGACCAAGCGCTCCTCTGAGGAGGAGGGCAGGGGTGCGTGCTGGAGCCTGGGCTTTGGACTTAGATACACTTTGGGTCCTCCTGACAACTTCACTTCCTCATATGCAAAGTGGCCTGTCAACCATCGCCCCCCGCCCACTTGCCCCCAGATGTTGAAAGATAACAGGAGACGAATCTGGAAAGCCCCGGGCACTAGCTGCAATGCTTTTAGCCTCCTCACAGCCGGTGGAGAAGAGGAAGACAGGCCGTACAAACAGTGGGGACCTGTGTGTCTGCACAAGGTGGTGCAGGGTCGGCTTCCTGGGGTGCGGCCCTGGGCTGAACACTCTCCGTTCCACCATCTTGAAATTCGTCACATGTGAACAAGGGAGTCCATGTTTTCTGTCTGCCTGGGGCTCTGCAAATTAAATTATATAGCTGGTTGTGTGTGCATGTGTGTGTGTGTGCATGTGTGTGTGTGTGTGTGAGAGAGAGAGAGAGAGAGAGGAGGCTGCTGTGGCAAAGGGATGCTGTGGAGCGCCCAGCCAGTCCCCACCCCACGGTCCTGAGCCAACCCCACACACCAACAAGCCGAGACTTCACCCAACAATAGCCCCTCTCAGCTCCAGACATCAACAGCAAAAACAACCCCTCCTAGCCTTTAGGCTGTTACCCAAACACCCTCACACCCACAGGCCGAGGCCTGACACTGGCAGCGATAGGCGTGGGCTCCCCACAGATTTTCCCAAGGTCCCATCCAGCTCTTGGGAGGCTCAGCTGCCCAGGAGGCTGTGTGCGGGGGTTTCCATACACTGGGCACGTGATCCGAGGGCTCCATAGCACTCTGTGCAAGGCCCCACGCCACCCAGTGCACACCCTAGGTGATGTGTAGGCCTGGGTTAGAGGTGAGCCCCTTGAGGACAGAAGCTGGGCTGCCTGCTCCTCCAGGTCCCAAAGGCAAGGTGCTATGTCAAGAACACAGTCGGTGCTCCATAAACGCTTGTTGCAGTCTCTTATGCCATCCCTCCACAGATTTGTAACCCATGGTAGAGGTTGTTCATAGGCAAGATTGACGTGAAATAAAGGAATGCTAAGAAGTGCACAGTCTGAGGAAGAATTGAAGCCCAGCAAGATCTGGAACCGGCGCCCTACCTGGATGGACCAATCAGAGCAGAGCACGCGCCTTTCACCGCTAGGATTGGCTCGGGCATGACACGTGACCCCCAGGCCGCCGCAATGGGACTCCATTTAGTTGAAAGTTTGGACCTGAGTGGGGCTTTCCCCTGGGGTTAAGGGAGGTGGAGGGAGCCCTGGACCTGCAGGTGGCCATCTGGTCGCTGGGCCAGAGCTTCTGCCTGACAAGGAGCCAGCACAGGGGCAGGAGGACCAAGAGTGAGAGTCCAGGTCTAACACCTGAGCCAAGATCTCTCACTAGACTTTCCTCTTACCTGTGTGTGTTGGGGGAATCCATTTCCCTGAAGCCAGTTTTTTGGGTGATTTTTGTTTTGTTTTGTTTTGTTTTTTAACTTTATTGCAATGTCTTTATTGTATTCCTGCAGCGAGTTGGTCAGACTCTCCCCTCTTGGGGAAGGTAAAAAACAAAAGTCCCCAAATTTTCTCCCTCACTCTCCTGCCCTTGCCCACAACCGCACAGCAATGTCTGAACACATTTGGTGACGAGAACTTGCAAAAGTGGCCCAGGAACTACATTCTGAATTGTCCCAACACCAGACCCATAGTTGGCTTGTGAATCAGTTATTTTTAGGTAAACAACATGAATTTTGACTACATCAAGGACAACAGAATAGGCTTCTCACAAGTAACAACGGGGCACCAAAGTCACAGGCTAGAATCTGCAAGGAAATAAGGAGGACTGTCGCAGGTGGCTGGAGCCAAAGCCAGGCTGACTCCAGGTGCTGGGGGTCCCTTCTGCACCCTCTGCTTCTGTGGCCATTGAAGCCTCCCAGTGGCCCACTCTGGGGTCTTAACGGTCAGCAGAGATAACAAGAAACCAGGAATGGCCCAGATGTAATTCTTGATCCTAGAGAATGCCCGGGCTGTTTGCTTTCAGTCCCTGAAGCCCGTGTGACCTGGAATTGTGTCCCCTGAATCCTGAATCACACTTGTTACCCCCTCAGCCTCTGCTCAAGTGACCATGTTTGAAAACCCTGCTCCTCCCTCTTATGCCGGTGCCACCAGCCCCCGCCCCGGTCCTCCACCCCAACACTGCCCTGCCGGGCCCCAGCCTCTTCCCACGCAGCCACCCTGCCCTCCCGGCCCCCTCACCGGGATCAGCTGCTGTGACACGGAGCCGGCCCTGGGGTCCCGCTTGGGCTTTTTCACAGGCAGCTCCCTTCCCCACCCCCACTGCACCCCCACTTCATGGACTTCGCAGACTCCTCAACTTTCAAGCCTCAACTGCACTGGCCAAGGCCTCGGAGGACCTGGGTGTTGCCAGCTTCAGCCGCCAGGCCGGTGCCCACGTCTTGTGCGTCTCCTGACAACACTTTACACCGTCCACCATCCCGACTTCTTGAGGTCGTTCTCCCTCGGTCTCCCTGGTGCCTCACCCCTGCCGCCTACCTCGCTGACTCCTCCTTCTCGGTTTCTTCTTTTATTTATTCTTTCATGCGCCGCTTGGACAAATATTTGCCAAGAGCCTACTGTGTGCTAGCCTTGTCCTACACAGGGAGTCAGCAGAACAGAATGGCCGCCCTTGTGGAGTTACCTTTGGGGGCAGGTCTTTATTGATGCTTCCCTGCTACTTGGCCTCCAAAAGTTGGCCTTTACTGCCCCTCGAATCCTGTTTGATGGCTCTAAACTCCATCCACATGTTGCTGAGCCCTGAATGTCTAGACCTGGCCCTGGCTTAGCAACCTCAATTCCACGTGCACAGACCCAAGTGCCTGCTTGAGGTGACCATTCGGGTATCTACAGCCATCTCAAACCAGACCTGCTGGAAACAGAAATCCCGGCTGCCCCGCTCCAGCCTAAACCTGTTTCTCCACCTGTCAATTTCCATCTCAGACGACGGCACCACCATCCACCCAGTTGCTCAGACCAAAAGCCTACAGTCATCCTGATTCCTATCTGTTCTTCTCACCCCACTTCCAATCCATCAGCAAGTTCTGTCAACTCTGTCTCCAAAGTGTGTCCTGGAACTATACCCATCTTCTCTGTGCTCCCCGCCCCTGCCCCCCTAGTCCAGGTCACCCGCCTGCCTCCCTGGGCCACTGGAATGACCTCCGACATGGCTTGGCCGCTTACACCCATGCCCATCACCCCGTCTACTCCTCATGCCACGACCAGAGCGATCTCTTAAAAATGCAAATCGGATGTCACTGTCTCCTTACCCTCCAGGAAGCGGCGTGGGAGAAGATATGTGCAACATTTATAAAAGACAATGGATTAGCGACTCCGATGTCTGAGCGACTCCGATGTCTGAGCGACTCCCACAAATCAATTAGAAAGAGATGCGCTTGTGGGAAAGGGGCAGGGGATGCGAGGAGACAGCTCACAAGAGAAGAAATCCCAAGAGCCAATAAATACAAAATTACATGTTTGACCTCCCTAGTAATCAGGGAAACGCAAATTAAACCGAGTTACCATTTTATGCCCAAAACATTGTCAAATTTTTAAAAGGCTGACAAGATCAACGGTTGGCAAGGATTTAAAGAAACAGGAACTTTCAGAGGCTGCCAGTGGAAACATAAATGAGTGTAACGACTTCGGGGAACCAAGTGGCAGCTTCTCATAATGTTGAAACTGTGCCTACCCTGTGCCCTCTGCACCCCAGAGCCAGCTGTAATATGAGAGAACAGGATGCATTTGCCTGTAATTTGTCCAGTACCTGGGTCCAAAAAATGCTGGCAACCCAGGACATGGGGGAGTGTCCGTCATGTCGCCTCCTGACGGCGGGGCTGTTGGGCACTGCGGCTGTCCAGCATCTCCAGGCTGTCCTCTTGCATATCAATAGCAGGGCAAAGATCAGAATCAAAACGCGAAGCGTGGTTCTATTAAAGGCAAGTCACTCTCACCCCATCATAGAATAGAAAATCATTAAGTCAGACCACCGTGAGTAGAAAACCACTACTGTGTGGCAGTTCAAAGGACATGACGGGGCTCCGTGACACACGCCTGTGATCCCAGTGGCTCAGGAGGCTGAGGCAGGAGGATGGCGAGTTCAAAGCCAGCCTCAGCAACTTAGTGAGGCCCTAAGCAATTCAGGGAGACCCTGTCCATCATTAAAATGTATAAAAAGGGCTGTGGCTATGGTTGTGGCTCGGCTCGGTGGTTAAGCACCCCTGGGTTCAATCCCCGGTACCAAAAAAAAAAAAAGGAAATGAACTAATTTATACCTACATCTGTCAAACATTTCACATGGGAAGGAGACCGGAGAAAGATGAGGCACACGCTGCTTTCATGGTGCGAACTTAATATTCTAAACTTAAAAAGAAACACGGTCTTTCATGACTATCTGGGTCAAATTGCAACTTCCTGCCCTTGGTCACAGGGCCGGTGTGATCTGGCCCTTGCCAGTGTCTCTACCTCTGTCCGCAGACCACTCACTAAGCTCCAGTCTTGCTGGCCACCCGCCTTTCCATTAGCCACAAAGCCTCTGCTTGGCACTTCAGCTTGGTCTGCCCCAGGTCCCCCGCCATGGCCTCCAAATGTTCTTTTTTGGTTTATTGCTTTATCTTCTCCTACCAGGCTGTATGGTCCAGGAAGGAGGAAGGCTGCCTGTCTTGTTCAGCCGTCTGTCTCCCGAGGGATGGCATTAGTAGGTGTTCAGTAAGTGTTTGTTGAGTGAATAGGTGTGACTTCCTCCAGGATGTGTTCCGTGAACTCCTCGGAAACATGCCCGGGCTCTGCGTTCCTCCAGCCTCCTGGCTCGGCCTTCTCAGCAACGTTCCCACTGTGACTCAGGGACATTTAATCTGGGGTTCTCGAATGGACGTCAGGGGAGTTCATAAACACCTTAAGGTTCTCTGCAAAATGTCCCACGCCTGTGCCCGTTACATTGTCTTCATCCAAGGGGTCTGTGACACAAACAAAATAGTTTTTGATGCTGTTCTCTTTCAGGTGGGCTGCAGTTGACCAGATCCTCCAGACCATGGGTGGCCTGGGGACTGGAAGGTGCCGCGTCCACCACCGTTCCCGCCAATGCTAGTGCCGGCCTGGTGTGTAGCGGGTGAGTCTCTGTGACATCTCGGCGACGGGAATGAGTGAGTGGAGTAATGAGGCGCCGGCGCCCGAGGCCCAGGCCCGCACTGGCACTTGGACCTCTCAGGAGCCTGCGACATCAGAAAGTGGAACAGACAGGAGACAGGGAGCTGACCTCAGAGCCAAGACTCCTGGGCCTGGCAGGTCCTTGGACAGGGCTCTCCTCTTGCTTATCCTAAGCCCAGTTCTGAGGACCCGCAAGAGTTTTCAGCCCCAGTCCAGTGACGGCTGTGGCTGCAGGGACAAGCTGCCACCCTCCTCCTCTCCCTCTCTCCTTCCATCTTGTCCTGGAAGGAAGGCTGCAGGCGCGGCCCCCTCCTGCGTCTGGAGGCCTTGGTAGCAAGGGTGTTGCAGCCAAGATCAGTGCCATCACCAAGCGGGGCAGCCCCATGGAAACCCCACAACAAGACACCAAAACAGAAACCAAGCCCTCTGGGGGCAAGGAGGGGTGCCTTCTCCACCAGCACCTTAGGAATCTAGAAATTCCGGTGGGGCCAACCGGGCCACGGGTGCGGGACACCAGGCCTCTTTCCATATAAAGACATCCCAAGCTCCATGACGAATCCCCGTTTACCATGTGGCCGGCCTTTGTCCAAGGCCACAGAACCCTGTCACACACTCCAGAGGGGAGGGGCTCTTCACCCTGAGAGCCCCGGTCCCAACCCTCCCACTCGCTCTCCAAATACACACACTTAGGTGTTCGTAAGTCATAGATACATTATGCTGCTGTGGACCTTATACAATCTACATTAAGATGCGAGGCAGAAATTTTGAAAGGGGAAGGTTTTTACATATGTATGCATATAAAAGAGAAGCTCTTCTTGCCCCACCCCCCCAGTACCCCCTCCCAGACTTCAGGAATGAAGCCCAGGCAGGCTGGGCCCTCAGTATCACCAGGAATATTTTATAGTGTTGGCTTCCATTTATTGAAGTCTGCCATGTGCCAGGCCTTGTGCCAAACGATCTGCCTTGTTGTTGTTGTTGTTATGCCTAGCTTTGCTTTTGCTTTTTGAGATAGGGTCTCACTCTGTTGCCAGTTGGTCTCCTGCTCCTGGGCTCAAGCAATCCTCTGGCCTCAGCCTCCCACATAGCTGGGACTACAGGTGCACACCTCTGCACCCAGCTGATGATCTATATTTTTTAAAAATTTAATCCTCATAGTACCTGTGTCCCACTGGACAAAGCAGGAAACCAAGGCAGGATAGGCCACATGACTTGCTCAAGGCCCCTGTGCCAACCAGAGGCAGAACTAAGATTCAAACCCAGGTCACTTGCTACCTGTGACCTTATCCTCCACCCTAGAGCCCCTTCGTATGGAGCCTGTCCTCGGTCACACAGGGCCACCCTGGACTGCTGTCAGTCATCACAGAAACCTTCACAAGGGATCACCATTGCTTTCCCCCTTCGACAGGTGCACCGAGACTCAGAGACTAAATAATCTGCCAAGGCCACAGAGTAGGGGGAAGTAATGGCAGAGACTTGGGCCCATTGACTTCAACATGCTCCTAACCCAAGTCTGGAGCTGTTTTTCCTGAGTGCAGGTGAATCCTTCACTAGGTTGAATTTCAAAGACAAAAACCAGCACCCAAAACAATGACTGGCAAATATTCTGAGCTTGGATGGATGGATGGATGGATGGGTGGATGGATGGATGGATGGATGGATGGGTGGGTGGGTGGATGGATGGATGGATGGATGGGTGGATGGGTGGATGGATGGATGGGTGGGTGGATGGGTGGATGGATGGATGGATGGATGGATGGATGGATGGATGGGTGGGTGGATGGATGGATGGATGGATGGATGATGGATGGGTGGATGGATGGATGAACTAACAGGTGCAGAAACGAATGAACATATGAATTTCTCTGATCACATCTTTCCTCTCAGAATCCCACCAGGAGAGACAGATCCTGGTGCCCACTAAACCTTCTCCAAAAGAGGAACTCTGGGGGGCGGTACCAGGGCTTACCTCACGTGCACCTAGAGGATCAGTTCCATCAGCTGCACAGTAAGAGCCAGCCCTGCATCTGCACACCCTCTTTACCTTCTTGTGGGCTTCTCTCCAGCGCCATGCCAAGGTCATTACTACTTGCCCATAGAAAAGATTGAAGAGCCTGTAGCACAGAGAGGGGTAGTGAGTTGTCCAAGGTCACACAGGAAATAGCTGGCAGAGTGGCGGGTCTTACCTGCTATCTCACTTATCCTCCAGCCTATCCCTGTGAATTGGCACCTGACCTTAAGCAGTCACAGTTTCTTGATGGGATTGCTAGGGGCTTGCCCCAAATCCACAGGCCAACAGGTCAGAAACAAGCATTCCAGACCTTATTCTAAGGGATCCCAGTTAGCCCCACCAGGCCTAGAGAACTTCAGGGAGCTACCTGGCATACCCCAAATGGTTCGGCCCAGGAACCAGGCAGAAGCAAGAACATCAACCAAGATGGGAAAAGCAGGAACAACCCCAGAGAGGTTGGCCTCAGGAAGCTGGGGGCAGAATCAGCAATGGTCCTGCCCTGCCTTCCTGCCCACCTTCCTGGTGGGGCTCAGTATCACTGGGAAAGCCAGACACCAGGTAATGGGCCAGGAGAGCAGAACCTCTCTAGAATGAGCACCGGGCTGGAGTACCCGGCCACCCCGCTAGCCTGGCCCGCCTAGCCCGCCTGCCAGGTCTCACCAGACTACTAAGCACAAAGGCCCTCTCAGAGAGGCAGACGGGTCAGCCCCCTAGGCCAGGGCGGCCGGGCTGCCATTCCCTGGCTCTCTGTTTCTCCCTGGCTCCTATAAGTGAATCACTGGAGGAACAGCCCAGGAACAATGCAGGAGGAGCCGGTCTGGGCTCTTCTGGAGCAGACAGAAAGCTGGGTCTGTTTCCTTGCTGTTGATGGAGACTGAGGCGGGGCCAGAAATCCACACAGCAGGGCCACAGAATCACACCGGCCTTGGTCATCAGAACCACAGAAGGTCAGGGTCCCAGCACTGCGGGACCTGTCAATCGCTGAGCCAATCACAGAAAGCCAGTGTTCCAGAAGCATCAATTATTACAGTCTTAGTATCACCTGTCCAAGGAGACACAGACTTCCAGGACCACCAATCCTCGTGACAGGAGGAAAGAGACTTGGGCACCATCTTGTCTGAGGCTTCATTTTGCAGTTGGGGAAACTAAGTCAGCTGATCAA
The DNA here is from genome assembly GCF_902686445.1 of Sciurus carolinensis. NCBI lineage: Eukaryota > Metazoa > Chordata > Mammalia > Rodentia > Sciuridae > Sciurus > Sciurus carolinensis. The sequence goes on along the minus strand of NC_062213.1, from coordinate 196,160,884 downwards.
GGTCACAAAGGTCGGGCCAGTGCGCAGGCCTCACCACCCCCCAGCCTCACTCCACTGCTAAAGGAGAGCATTGGCCTGAGCTGGGTCCTCGTCCAGGGACCTGCCCCCTCTGAAGGGTCATCTGACACCCTCAGGGAACCATGGTCGAGTTCCTCCATTGTGTCGAGATCCGAAGATTTGTGAGCTCCAGTGTCAGGACACTGTGCTTGGCAAGCCTGGGCAGGCCTGGATTCCCCTGCCTGATATGGGAGAACGCTTGTGATCTCACCTGGAGCCTGCCCATGGTGACCGCGCAGGGGAGAGCTGGTCCTCCCGGGCTTCCGCCCAGGGTACCATCACCTCATCAGGGTCACTTCAGGTCACTGCCAGGACACCCGAGGAAACCCAGCCTCATTTTCCCAGGGCCTATCACCTGCCGGGCTTGGAGAAGTAACTAAGAAGGGAGAGACCCTGTGCCCACCTCCAAGTCCCATAGGCATGTAATTATTTCAAGTGATGGTCGTATAACAGAAGGGACGGAAATGAAGGAAGTCTTCATGAGAAAAGAGTAGCATTTAAACGGAACCATAAAGAGTATTTCTTGTATCAGTTCCTGATTTCTGCCCTTTCCTGTGTTGGAGTAACAAGGGCTGAACTTACCTTCCCACTCTAACCTCCCAGAAATATGAACAAAATGTTGGAACAATTGTTTCCAAACATTGCAAAAGAGGGGTGACCAGATGGAATCCCTTAAAGAAAAGAAACAATGTGGGGAGCCCTGTGATGACCTGGTTTTCTGCCTGGACCCATATTCGAGACCAGAGTTCAAGAACAGACATCCCAAGCAAAACCTTGTCATTTTGCTGAATTGAGGATATGGAGGTTGGAGTTCAGGGATGCAGCAAAAGTTCTAGAAAGGAGGAAGCTGTGTAAAATAAAAACATTGCTGGGAACCTGCTTGGGATTTTCTTGGGCTATTGCTATGCGCTGGTCACTTGTGCACAGGACAGAACACCGGAGGACTGGGCAAAGAACAACTGGAAAGTTGCAAGCTCAACAATACTGACTTGCAACTGTTCAGAAGGGTAAGAACTCACTGAAAACTATTCACTGGAGACTCAGTGGAGATTCGATAAAGGTTGTGCCTTAGCAGTAAACAGAGCTATTCCCAGAGGGCTAGTCCAGATTAGCCATAGCAGAGCTTAAAACCAGGTTCAGATGAACCAAGCTGGGGTGCAAGTAACCTGCATGCCCATTATAACAAAACCAGACATTCCTTAAAGGAAAACAACAAAGTAGAGACAATCGACACTATAATATCCATGTCTAGCACCCAGCCGGAAATCCCTACATATGCCATAAAGCAGGGAATTGTGACCCATCACAAGACAAATCAGTCAACAAAAGCAGACCTAGAAATAAGAGAGATGATGGAACTAGCTTACAAAGATGCTTAAACAGCTATTATAATCATGTCGAAGTATTTAAAGGAAAAGATCATCATAATGAAGAGAGAAATTTGATATGACATCAAATGCACATATGTGTAACTGGAATTCAGGAAGGAGGGAGGGAGAGAGAGAAATGGGGAGAAGGAGAGAGAGAGACAGACAGAAACAGAGAGCGAAACAGAAAATGTATTTGAACAGGTTAGAACGGCTAGAATGTTCTAAATGTGATAAAAACTATAAACTACAAAACCAAAGATCCAAGAATTCAACAAACTGCAAGAGGATAAACATGAAAATCCCACATCAAGGCATATAATGCTTAAATTGCTAAAAACACTGACAACAACAACTTAAAAACAAATAGAAAAAAAGGCACGGTTACCTACAGATAACAATGATAAGAATCTAGAGACTTCTCATCAGAAACTATGCAGACCAGAAGACAATGGAACCTCTCTAGCGTGTGCGGAAATCTACCCAGCAACAATAGCCTAAGCCGTGGAAGAGAAATAAAAACCTCTCCAGACAAACAAAGCTGAGAGAATTTGTCACCAAGAGACCTGCCCTGCCAGAAACAGGAAGGGAAGTTCTTGAAGTGAAAGAAAAATGATACTGGGTGGTACGCAAAGGACCAGCAAGTACCAGGAGTGGTAAATATGTGAGTTGACATATAAAAGTTTGCCCTTTGTTTTTCAACTTTTAAAAATGATAACTATTTAAAACAAAACTAATGACAGTGTATGGTGACATCTGTAAGGAATCTAAAAACAAAATGTATTACGATGGGCAAAATAGGGAAAGGAAGCACACTGCTACGTGCTTTAAAGGTTTGGTAAAGTCCAGTAATGAAGCCGCCCTCTCCTGGACTTTACTAGGAGGCTGATTCAATCTCATTTCTTTTATTGGTCTGTTCATTTTCTGTGTCTTCATGGTAGGTCGTGAATGTCCAGAAATTTCTCTATTTCTTCTAGATTTCCTAGTTTGTCGGGGTGGAGTTGTTGGTGATAGGAAGTTTCTCATGCTATCTGTGCTGGTGGGTCTCTGTGATGTGAACTAAGCTAAGTTGGAACTGTTTCTTAGGATTCCTTTCCTCATATTTAGAATTGGTTCAGATCAGAAGAGATGTTTTGCTCAGCCTTTGGAAGGTAAGTAAAACAGTAGCTCTTGGATTTTTAATTTTTTACAAAATTTTTGCAGAGAACTGGTGCAGGAACACCAGGTGCTGTGGCGGCCTGCACACACAGTCGCCTCACTGCTGGGTCACCTTGCTGTCGCCAGCCAGCAGCTGGGTCCCTGGCTCCTCTAACTCTGGCTGGATTGTCCTTTGGTTGCTCTGACCTGGGACCAGGTGTGTTTAGCTGCATGATGCAAGTCCCCAGATTCTCCTGTAAGTCACTCCCATCACTGAAGGTGGATGGGCAGGCGTTGAGGAATGACCCCTGAGTTCTAGATTGTTCTTGCTCTCCCCACTCCTATGCCAACCTTAAATACATCTCTCCTTCCCAGCTGCTTCCCTGCACCATCAGTACCAGCACCAGACACAAGAAAAGAGCCTTCTATAGACTGTTTCACCAACTCCACAGAATTATGTAAGGTCAGGCTCCTATAATAAATCCCTCATTTTTTATCCCACTCTGTGGTTCTGTTTCTCTGACTGAACCTTGACTAACAAACATGCGAAGGGGCATAAAACTATGTGAATACTAAGTGATAATTTAAAGATGTATGTTATTAACCCTAAAGCAATCACTAAAAAAAATTTTAAGAGTTAAAATAAAATGGAATAATTCTTAACTAATGAATCCAAAAGAAGTCAGTCAAAGGGAAGTTAAGGAACAAAGAGGTTATGGGACAAATAGAAAGCAAATAGCAAGATGGAAGATTTAAACCTACCCACATCAATCATTCCATTAAAGGTAAGTTGTCTAAACAGTTCCATTTACAGGTTGAGATTATCAGATTGGATTTAAAGACCACAAGACCCAATCGTACGCTGTCTACAAGAAACCTACTTTAAATGTAAAGATACAGATGGGTTAAATGGGAAAAAAAATATGTACTAGGAAAACATCAGTCTCAAAAAAGTTGGAATGGCTACATTAATATCAAAGTGGACATAGAAGAAGGCTTATTATCAGAGGTTAAGAAGGACACTTATCAATGAGAAAGGGATCAACTAATCAAGAGGACATAGGACTCTTAAGTGTCTACGTGCCTCATAAGCAGAGCTTCAAAATACTTGAAGCAAAACGTGGCACACCTACAAGGGGAAAGCAGCAAACCCGTTCACTCCCGACGCCAAGTGAACAGGTGAGCAGAAAGTCAGGGAGGATGCAGAAGACTTAAACACTGTCCATGAACTCGAACTTGCTGACGTTTACGGAACACCCTGCTCAAGGGCACACAGACATTCACCAAGGCACACAAAGGTGAGGCCATAAAGCATGACTTCATACAGTGAAGAGGACTGAAATAGCCGCACTGATTCTGGAGAAAAATAAGGGACTCACAAGTTCCCGGAGGTAAGGATGGAAAGGAACTTTCTACGTAATGCACGTGCGTCATGTTCGATGGTGATGTGCTGCTGCGGGGCCTGCAGACCTGACTCCTTGCAAACCAGGCCGTGAGTCAGGAAGGACCATGGGGCCACAGAGCGGGTCACTGAAGGTCTGTAGAACTCTTCAGAGGAGGCAGTGGCGATAAAGGTGTGAGTCGTCTGGTTGACAGCCAGTTCCCTGAGCTCCTGAGATGAACCCACTGCTACACCTCCTCCTGGTGTCCCTGAGGCACCTCCATGCGCCCAACACCTAGCCAACTGCGTTCCCAGTACTCCCACCTCGACCCACCACCTCAGAACTGTTGATCTTCTAGAAAGATCCATACATATTTCTTGTCAGAGAGCATTTAATACAGATAAGCAAATTCAAAATAAATGAATTAATAAGAAATAAAAAAAAAAAATCCTTCATTGCCTATTGGCTCAATACCACCCAGTGGTAACCACACCTAACATTTTGGACAAACAGCTGGGGATTGAACCCAGGGACACTCGATTACTGAGCCACATCCCCAGTCATTTTTATTTTTTATTTAGAGATGGGGTCTTGCTAAGTTGCTTAGGGCCTCTCTAAGTGGCTGAGGCTGGCCTTGAACTCGTGATCCTCCTGAGCGGCCGGGATCACAGGCGTGTGCCACAGTGCTGGCTGCTTTTCAGCCCTTTCCTAAACATTCATTTAGATCTTTTACAAACCAGAATTGTACACGTACTAGAGTGACCCAGTTCAACCAGGGCTGTCCTGGGGTTTGCACGGAAGGCCTCAAACCCCAGGAAACTACGGATCCTGGCAAATGGAGAGAGTTGGTCCCCTGCAACTCCCCACCTCTTAGACGAGCACCTTTGGAGGTTGACAACGTGCACTCGTGTCCTCATTTTAATAACTGCAGGGAGGCCAGTGTGCATAGAGGTCCCAGGGGCCTTGGAAGCACCCCGAGGTTTGCAGCAGAGAGCTCCAGTGTCGCGGGCAGCAGAGTCCAATACGAGAAGAGTGGCTGGCTCCGGGGAGAAGGGCGCCGAGCCTCTAGCTCTACCCTCTCCTGCCTCACGTCCCAGCCGCTCTGCTCTGTGCCCCGGTGCGTGATCTATTTGTACGACAGAACGTGTATTTCGTTCAGTTACAAATAAGTCTCTGGGTAACGGAGGTTTTCTGCTGATTTCAAGCAGAACCTACAAGTTGGACACATGATCACTGATGGCGTCTCACCTCCTTGACAGGCCTAGGGGGTCCAGCCCGGTCCTGACTCTGCTCCCCAACCCAGCGTAGTCCACCACTGCTCCCACCCAGCAAGCCATGCCAACCCGTGCCATTCCTGGAGCAGCCGATTCCCGCTTCGAGCCTCTGCACAAGCAGCCAGAGGTCCCTATCGTCCCCCTCCCCGCTCCTAGCCAGCGAGACCCAGACCAAGGGCCACCTCTGCCGGGAAGTCTTCCCAATACAGGGCTCCTCCCAAGTCCAGGCTGGGTGCCCTTCTCTGGGTTTCCATAGCGTCCTGGGTTTACCTGTACCCAACACTGACCACGTGACTTTACAGTCGCCTATTTAGCCCTCTGTGACCTCCTCAAAGTCAGGGACTGCCCTTCAGGACTGAATCCCCGGTCCCCGCCCAGCCCAGCCGTCTCTTGGTGAATGGCAACAGAATAAACAAACAATAGCTCGCACGTGTACACAGCCCTTGGAACTCGCCAGGCCCTCTCGAGAGCACTTCACAGACATTAACCCATTTAACACGAAAGACAACCCCACCAGGCAGGTGCTTTGGTTGTCTGCACTTTACCGAGGAGGAAACAGGCACAGAGAACTCAAGGTACTCGCCAGGGTCACACAGCAACTAAGTGGAAGAATGGGGACTTAAACTCAGGCAGAGTGGCCTCAGCATCAGTTGCCATGCCTCTCGGTGAAAGAATGAATAAATAAATGAATGTACAGATGTCACAAGGAACGAAGACACCGATGAAGGCTCAGATAAGGCAAGGAGCACGTAGGTGAGGTTCCAGTAGCCTGCTCCACAGACTGCTCCATCTTCAAGATGCCCTGGTCACTGTTCATCTGAGGACATTCTTCAGTTTTAGTTGGTGCCTGGGAAGGTGCCAGAAGTCTAGTTTCTCCCCCTCTGCACCCCTTTCCTAGCACCCACCCAGCAATCCTTCCATACCTGTTCATGGGGCATCAGTACTGTAGAATCACTGAGTGTCAGAACTGGGAGGTGCGCTTAAGGTTGTGCAGTCTAACCTTCCATTTCGTAGATGGGAAAGCTGAAGCCCAGAAAGGCAAAGTAACTTGCCCAAAGTCACACAGCAGATCAGTGGCAGAGTCAGAATGGACCCAGTCTCCTGGTTTCCAATCTCCCTTTACTAATTTGTGTCTGTTCACTGTGTGCGCCTTGTCTATCAAAGGGCATTTTGGGTAGAAATGCAACAGATGGTTTTAATAATTACTCAATTACAGACGCTACCCTAAATCTGCTTCTGTGTTGGTTTGAAAAGTTCCTGGGAATAGGGAGCTGAGAAATTCAAGGTCAAAGCCCTGCAATTTCCTCCAGGCAGAAAAATAAGCAGCCGAGCCCATCACTGAGGACGGGGCCTGTGCTGGGTGCTTCCTCCCATCACCCCACGGGCTCCTGAGCCTGATGCTAGCGAGCCACGTTGCAGAGGTGAGCACACGCAGGCTCTCAGAGGTGGGTGGTTGACTCATCCCAATGTCCCTGAGTCTGTCCCGGCTTTGAGACCAGAGTCTGGCATCCCAGGAACCCCCTCCATCCCAGGCAAAGCACAGGGCACTGGAAGGATTTGCTCCCAAGAGCCACCCAAGACCCCTGCCCACCCTGCTCCGTCTCCACGCCCTGACACCTGCTCTGGATAAACAGATAAACTTGAGAGAGAGGAGCAGACCCACAACCCAGGGGCAGGTGGCTGGGAACTGCAGGAGGGACCCAGGGGCAGCTCCGGAGCCAGGTCACAGTCGGGGCCACTGCAGCTGAGCCGTCTGGGAGGTTGAAGGCCACCAGTGTCCCATTAAGGAGGACAAACAGGGCTTTATTCCCTTCTTCTCTCTCTCCCAGGAGACTATTTACAGCAACGGCCCTGTTATCAGCCAGGTCTCTGGTTTCTTGCCAGGCAGTGACAAGGAGCTTAAGGTCTGTGACTCTGACCAAACCAGTCTCCCTGGGACCCTTGCCCAGAAGCCTGACGAGGCAGGGAAGGGCGTTGACCTCGGAGGCCACTGCCCAGACCAGAGCAGGCTGGTCTCCCTCTGCTGGGGAGGGCTCTGGAGTAGCCAGTCACCTGCTGGGAGCAGACGCACTGGCCTGGCCTCGGCTAACCTTGCCCTGCCCAGAGCTCTGGAGTCAGGGGTCATCACTGCACATTCAGGAAAGGACACTAAGACCCCGAGGGGGACGCCCCTGGTGAGGTCAACAGCATCGGGCACACAGGGTGTCAAAGGCAGAGCCATGACCCCAACTCTCCCTACCCCCAAGCCTGGCACTTTCCTCTGCCTGAAGTTGTAACTTGAGGACACAGAGTGGACGTCTGTGTGGCTCCTGCTTCCCACACCACACCTGCCTGGACACCTCTCGTGCCCTCCTGCACCCAGCCCGCACCTCCTGGTCCTGGGATGCCCAGAGGCCCGCCGTCGGCCACCTTCCCTGAGCCCAGGCTGGGGCGAGGACCTTGCCTTAGAACTGGGGTGGCCTGCTCTTGGGCAACCACAGTTCTCGCGGTGGTGTCTCCCCTGCGCTAGGACAGGGACCACCCGCCCGTCCCAGCACTGCAGATCTGTTGACTGAAGAAGTAGATCATTCTTCAGATGACCTCCAGCTCCCACCTCAACCACGTGGCGCCCGGCAGGGACCTCCGTTGCACACCCGCCCCTTGGCCCTGCCTGCCACTCACGATCCTCAGTGGGATCCCTGACCACAGTTTACTGTCACCAAGATCCTGTTGGAAATGCAGAAACTGAGGCCCCACTGAGGACCTGGCACCTAGGATGCGAACCTGGCGCTTAGCGGGAGCTTAGTGACTGTGCGATGCCGTGACACGCTATCTTGTCCTGCTGCGCGCCCGAGTCTGCGGCTGCTGTGCGCTGAGTTCAGGTGGGGAGAGCGCCGTCCAGCCTGGGCAGGCAGGAAAGGACCAGGGGTCCCCTCACCCAGGAGGCTCTGGGAGTTAGCACTGATATTCCACCTGGTGCAGGAAGAGGGGGCGTCACTCCTAGGGGCTGGGTGCCCAGGACACGCAAAGCCCTTGAACTACTTTATCCCATTTAATCTTCTCAACTGCTTATGCAGTGGAGGGTTCCGTCTTCTCACGTTACAGCTGAAAACAGGAGCTCAAGCCAGGTGAGGGACAGTCCCTGTGGTCCAGCTCCTGGGGAATCCGTCTGGGCAGCATAGCAAGGTGGCTGTGCTTGAAAGAAGGAGGGGGGAGGGGGGAGGGAGGAAGGGGGAGGGAGGAGGGAGGAGGGAGGAAGGAGGAGGGAGGAGGGAGGAAGGAGGAGGGAGGAGGGAGGAAGGGTGGCTGGCCCAAGCCCACAGCTAGGAAAGAACAGAAGGGACGGAACCGGCCCTCTCCGCCGGGTGCCTGCAGTGTTCCCGGCCCTGTCGAGTGGACCTGGGTCGAGGATGGATGGGCAGCTTTGCAGAGCAGTGACCCTGGCTCCCAGGGCTGCCAAGCTGCTCCGCTGACACCTGTCACCTCAACCACCCGAGAGCCAAGGCCTTGGGCCACACTTCCTCTCCCTCGGTGACCTTCAGCCAATCATCACCAGTCCAATGAACACAAACACACCCATGGCTCTCTGATGGGTGATGTCAGCCCCCAGCCATTTCCCTCGCTGGCTGGAATTCCCGAGGTGTCCCGGGCCCCTTCCGGCCTTCCGAAGGCTCCCTGGCGGACCATGGGAACAGCCGGGCAAAGGCACCGCCCCTGCTGAAGATGCAGGAGAGCGGGCCAGAGTCTCGGTTCCGCGCCGTCCCTGTCCCTTCCAGCTGAGACCTCTGCGGATTTCCTCACCTCTGAGCCTCTGCTTCCTCATCTCTGAAATGGGTGGGTAATGATCTGACCTCTGGGGGTGGTGTGGGCAGCAATTAGCAGCACCTGGTGTCTGCAGTTCTCACTGCCGGCAAACTGAATGCAGCCCAAGATTGGGGGCATGGCAGGCACAAGGGGGCAGCCAGCAGGTGTCAATCAATCCATAGAGGGGCTCATGGGTCACTTGGAAGCAGAGGGAGCATGGGAGTTGGACACGGGTGAGGGTGTCCCGTGAGGAGGTAGCGCTGAGGGCAGGCAGTGCTGCCCTCGGAGGAACCTCTACCCCACATGTTTTTGGTTCCAGGAATTAAACACAGGAACAGTTAACTGAGACACATCCCCCGTCCTTTTCTCTACCTTGTTTAGAGACAGGATCTTGCTAAGTTGCCGAGGCTGGCTGTGAACTCGCGATCCTCTTGCCTCAGCCTCCCTAGCCGCTGGGACAACAGGCGTGTGCCAGCGCACCCAGCCCTCTACCCGACTTCTGCAGGAACCCCACATCACGGCCAGGGTGAGAGGGCAGTTTCAGAAAACAGCTTCTTGGCTTTACTCCACATTCCTGCAAAGGACACTGGCCACCATGGCCAGGCCCCCTCGGTGACTTCAGGGAAATGACACAGAAGGGAAGAGGTGACCCAAGAGAAGGCTGGGGCTGGTGGTGAGGGAGCTGGGCTGCGAGCTCAGGAGGACAGACACTCGGAGAGCTTCCCCGGTAGGGCTGGAGCCCCGCTGGCGGCCAGGCCCATGGACACTCAGGTGGGTGCCGTCCAAGCGACCCTGTTTCTGCCCTGGGCTGGAGGTGGCTGGAGAGACGCCGGAGAGGGGCAGGGAAGGCCCCGCCCGCAGAGCCCAGCGTCCAGCCCGGGCTCACCCGGCTTGCCCTGTCCAGACCTGGACCCGGGACAGAAGGCACGCCCAGGGGACCCTAGCAAGTCCTTATAAAGTGAAAACTCCCGGTGAGTAGCCCGCGGCCGCTCGCTCACTGCAAAGGTATTTTCTTTCCACCTCTTCAGCAAAGCTTCCACCGCGGACGTGAAGTCACGAGGCTGAAGGCTCTGCCTTGCCCTAATTTCCTCGGAATTCTTTGCTTCTGTTTAACCAGCCAAACCTCCACAGGAGCTGGAGGCCAGAGCGGCCAAGGTCACTGGCGCGGGCTCCACCCCCTCTCGCTGCAGGACCTTGACCTGTGCGTGTGCCACCACGGGGCCTCCGACTCTGGGTCTGCAAACATCAGTCCCTGCTTCCCACAAGCTTCTAAGGGGACACGCAGCCCTGCACCCTCACCCAGGCAGCCCTGTGTGGAGCCGTGTGTGTGCAGCACGTGCTGGCTGGTGGTAACGATGGCCAGGGAACGCACACGCTCACACACGCGTGTGCACATGCAGACAGATAGGATCGCGCAGACACACATGCACGTGCATGCACGACACACTCACTCAACGCACACACAGAGTCCCGACCTGTTGCTCCTGGAAGGCGCACATTCTAGGGCAGGATTCAAACACTAGTCCAGGGACCCCCCACTGCAGAGGGAATAGAGCCGGGAGAGGTGCCTGTGACGGGACTCCTGGGGGGCAGGAGTGGGACAGGACAGGGATCCCAAGCAGCAGAGCCCAGGGGGGGATGGGAGAGCTGGCCAAGCCCAGGCAGGGAGGAGCAGTAGGCGACTCCCTGCAGAACTGTGGCCCCAGCCCGGAGGAGGTCCACACCCGGAGCTCGGCACAGGCACAGGGGTGAGGGGAGCAGTCACGGGGTGCAGGGGGGGCAGCGCTGAGCTAGCAGCCCGGGGCAGTTTCCGGCCCTGAGGTTCCAGTTCCCCAGGTGTCCAAGTGGCTTTGTAGGGAGTACTATGAGGGGCCAGTGCGTTAAACTTAACTTGGGGCCAGATGAGACAGGACCGTACCCAGTCACGGTGTGGACAAAAGGCAGTGAGTCCCACAAAACTGACAACGGAACATTCTACCCATTCGTTTATTTTTCCTGTGATCTGACAAATGACCACAATCTGGTTTTGGTGATCTGGAAAACGCCAGCCAGCGGACAGAGCAGCAGCTGCCTGCAGGAGGCCGGTCGGGTGCAGCCAAATCAGCACCTGCCTTCCCAGACTCCGCATCCAGAGGGCCACCAGGTGGCAGCTGGTGGGGGACGGGGGACAGGAGCGGGGGACAGGAGCGGGGACAGGGGGCAGAGGGCACTCTGGGCGGTTGCTGGAGAACAGATAACACGGTGATGGTTCCTGTCCGTCATCCCAGGAGCGGAGGAGAAGTAGGTCCAGGATCCGGGTCATGTTGGACATAAAGAACATGCAAAGGGGGCTGGGGAGATAGCTCGGTTGGTGGAGTGCTCGCCTCGGAAGCACAAGGCCCTGGGTTCGATCCCCAGTACCACAAAAAAAAAAAGAACATGCAAAGAGTGGCCTCCCTCCTACAGCAAGTCCTTGACCACTAGTCCCCTGTCGTCCGGTGGTGACAGAATTCAGAAGCCTCTAACCTGCCTCGTATGCCCAGCCTGGCACTTGGTCACTTGTTTACAGAACTACGTACAGAAAGATAAAAAAGGGAAAGGAGGGGGATGGGCCCCCGCCGGGCGGCCACGCGGCCTCTTGGCCAGGCCAGCTCTCGGGAGCACTAGCTGCGCTCAGCCCTGCCTTAACAGCACAGAGGCCCAGGGCGAGGGTGGTCTGGACAACGCGGGTGTCTACGAAGACGGGGCTGCAAGGGCGGAAGTGGAAATGTTCCCCTCAATTCAGTCCTTGCACCAAGCCGGGGCGTCCAGAATCACCCCTTCTGGCCCAGGGGCATGGAGGACGAAGGGAGGGAGGGGCGAGAAGAGGAGAAGGGACGTCGCAAAGCACCTCCCGGCCCCGCTCCGCGCCCGGCCCCGTGAGCCAGCTCAGCCAGGGCCGCCAGGGAGGCCTCGGAGATGCTGGTCACAATCAGCAGGACCATCGCAGGCTTCGCATCCAAGGGCTCCGATGCGAGGCCCCGGCAGCAGGAAGAGGTTCTAGCCCCACATCCGCACTGGACCCTCGGGGACCAACAGGCAGGCCGCCGGCCCCCAGAGACAGGGGCCTGACTTCCAACCCCAACTGTGCTGCCTTCTCACTCGGGAAGTTCCCTCTGCACTCGAGCCTCAGTCTTCTGGACTGTGAAGTGGGCCACCACGGTTGTGTGGCGGGTATTGACCAGCTGCAGCCCAGCTCTGGGGGAGTCACCCGGGCGGGGCATCCGGGAGGGTTCTCAGTGGGACCGGCGTGAGTCCTTCCGGGGCGGGAGCACCCGGGGAAGGCGTGGGGCGGGGTGCACTGAGTGCCCACCTCGGTGCTCTGTACGCAGGCAGGCCTGGCTGGCCTCTGGTGACAGTGGCGAAGGTGGCTATTTCCTATTCTCTTTGAACGTGATTGACGTTTAAAAGAGGGCCCACCCTCGGCCACTCCGTGCTCCATGACCACCTGCCTCTGTTGACTCCAGCTCCAGACAAGCCTGGGATTAAAGAAAGCTTACCAGGAAATGATGGCCTCACACTTCCCTGAAAGCCCGTGGAGAAATCCACGCGCCATGAGGCCGCGGAAGCTGAGCTAGGGTTGAGATAGGGTCATGGAACTGCAGATTCCAGGCCAAGGGCGAGGAGATGCGTGTCCACACAATGCACAAAAAAGCAAACGCCAAGCCTGGTGCTGGGACCCCATCGTGCTTAGAATCACTGAAACCTACTGAAGGCCACAGATGTCACCGTCGGGAACCTTCCCCCAGAAGCCTTTCTGTTCTTAGATGGAAAGACATCTGACACAGCTATCACGCCGCGAGACTTAAAAGTTCACACTTTTTAGCCAGTGTGGTGGCACAAGCCTGTAATCCCAGTGGCTCGGGAGGCTGAGGCAGGAGGATCACAAGTTCAAAGCCAGCCTCAGCAAAGGCGAGGCCCTAAGCAGTGAGACCCTGTCTCTAAATAAAATACAAAATAGGGCTGGGGGTGTGGCTCAGGGGTGGAGTACCCCTGGGTTCAATCCCCAGCAAAAAAAAAAAAAAAAAAAAAAAAAAAATTTAACGTCTTTTGACCCAATCCTCTCCCCATTATAGGCTTCTTTTCTAAAAAACATCATCTACACTTTTGACAAATAGCTTCACCACAAAGATCTTCACAGAGAGCTACGCATGTTAGAAGAAATTAAATCCAACAGTAGAACAGAGAGAATTCATCATAGGTGCGTTTATTTTTGGCTTGTGAGGCTTTCTAGTCAAGACTTGGTAAAATTTTGGTGATAAAAATCTTCAGCAAGGGCCAATATGTATTTACACTATGACTGAATCTGTAGCTTCCAACAATATCTATGCACGGAGCTGATTTCATCCTGCCCTGCATTTTATTCAGTTGCTTCCCAGTCTCTGCCCTAGGCTGGAAGCTCTCCAAGGAACAAGGCAGTGAATTTGTCACCACATTGAAAGAAAGCACATTAGTCCATTTTTTTGTTGTTGTTACTGTAACCAAATAACCAGAAGCTGGGTACTTATGAAGGAAAAAGGGTTAGTTAGCTCACTGTTTTGAAAGCTGAAACTCCAAGGTCTGGCAGTCCCACTAATTTGGCTTCTGGTTACCAAAATCATCATGGCAGGAACAGGCATGAGAGGGGCAGACCACATGGCTAAACAGGAAGCCAGTACGGGGTTGGGGACTTGAGCCTTTTGTAACAAGCCTCTGGCAAGAACCAACTCAGGGGCCCCTTAGGAACTACCGCGACCCCCACGATGGCCTAGGACTTCCTGTTAGGCTGCGCGCCTACACATCCACACTAAGGACCAAGCTGCCCGCACACGAACCCCTGAGGGACAAACCAAGTTCAAATGATAACAGAAAGGACAGGAGATGAGCGGATTACGGAGAGTCTAAGTTGTTCGTTTAACCATAATAAGAACGGCTCCCGTTCATGGGTAGAGCTGCGTTCTGAGCCGACTCGTCACAGCCTGCCGCTGGACCCTTGCACTATGATGCTGAGCCACGCAGTGTAGCGAGGGCCCTGTCGCCAAGGTGATCCCTGCGACGGACAGCTGGGAGTCACCCTTCAAACCCAAGTCCGAGGCCAGGTGGGGGCAGCGGTCTCTGCTTTCCCAAGCTCCCCTGAGGAGGGGGCTGCCACCAGGCATCCTAAAGGGAGCTCCATCCTCCCCCGTCCACCTGAGGCCACCAGAACAAGCCGCAGTGCCACAAAGTCACATCAGCTGGGCTGCTCAGTGGAGAGGAAGCACCTGAGGAAGCAAGAGGAGAAGGTGTTCTGAGAAGGATGGAAGGTGTGCGGTCCCCATGGGCTCAGAGCAGAGCCGCAGGTACAGGGATCAACACCGTGAGTCTGACAGTGGATCCGAAGTCCCGCTTCCTGGGAAGGGAAGCTGCAGAGTTAAGACAGGTGTGGGAGGCTGGGTCCAGAAAGCCCGATCCGAGCCTCCGCCTGGGCTGGAAACCAGGGCTGTCTCTCTGTCCAAGCAACTGGGACCCTTGGGGCTCTGTTCTTACCTCCGTCCCATCCCCGTGAGTTCCCACTGACAGGACGTCAAAGAACCAGGCTCCCGGTCCCCTGACTCACTGGAGGACAGTTTCTCGGTGAACAGAAAGCAGCTGTCCCCGGAAGGGAGAGTGGCAATGACGGGTCATGGCTGCGGCATGACCTGGGGGCAACACGGCTTCCCGGTGACTTTACAGGTGGCCGTATCCGTCACTCCGGACTGACCGGTGGTGGCCCCATAGGTCCCTTCTCAGTCCAAGCTAATTTTCACTTTGTCAGCTTGAAGGAGTCAAATGGGTTAACGTTCATAACGTGCTCAGCACTGCACCTGGCAAACAGTATGATTTTGTATGAAATATAAACTAAATAAAAGATGGTGTACTGCCATGTTTAAAATGTCCATTAGCTCAGCTCAGAAGGGCTCTGGCTAGATAGATAAAGGGGAGAAAGGTTTCCTTTTTTCTTTTCCCTCAAGCAAGGCTATGGAACGAGAAGCATCCCAGGCTTCTGATTGCAGTCATCAAAAGGCCAGGTTGAGAAAGACCCTGGGTTCCGACTCAGGCGTGCCCAGGCGAGGGAGAAGCCTTTGCCGAGTGCTTCTTTGACCTGGGGCTTATCTACTCCATAGGTCAAGGACTGTTATCCCATTACTATGAAGGGCAGTTGAGGTAGTTGCCTAAATTCGCCGAGCTGACTAGCAGCAGAATCAGGATTTCAGACTGGCCACAGCTGAGTCCATAGCCATCCACGCATCATTTTTCTTTAGGAACCTGGAATAGAGAAAATACAACAAAATGGCCTTTAAAATTTTTTGTCAAGTCAATGTCCTCGCCACAATTAAAACTCAGTGTGGGTTGGGGGTGTGGCACAGTGGTAGAGCACTTGCCTAGTGTTCTGGCCCTGGGTCTGTTCCCCAGCACTGAAACAACAACAAGCCTCAAAAATAAATTTCCCTCCAAAAAAAATATGTAAAAAGATAAGGGTATAATAGTCATTATCATCATTCTTTTTTTTTTTTTTTTTTTTTTTTGTCTTAAAACAACACACATTTATTTTCTCACAGCCTCAAAGATCAGGAGTTGAGCACAGAGTGGGCAGGCTTTGGGCTTTTTACCAGTCTGAAATTAAGACTTCAGTCAGGGTCTGATCTTTTTTTTTTTTTTTTTTTTTTTTAATTTTTTAATTTTTTTTTATTATTGTATACAAATGGGATACATGTTGTTTCTCTATTTGTGCATGGAGTCAAAGCATACCATTTGTGTAATCATAAATTTACATAGGGCAATGATGTTTGATTCATTATTTCCCCCCCACCCCTCCCATCCCTATCATCATTCTTTATACTTTCAAAAATGGGAAATAATCTAAATGCCAAACAGTAGAACATGATTAAATTATAATATATCCAGATGGTGGAATATTATGCAACCATTACAAATGACATTTAAGTATATGGTGAACATAAAAGATGTTCATGATATATCATTCATATATTCATACTATTTTGTGAAAAAAAGTGTTAAAAACTGTGTATGTCATCTCAGAGTCAATGCACTCCCTATCAAAATCCCAACATCTTTTGCAGAATAGGAAAATTCATCCTGAAATTCATATTCATAAAACAACAGTCTTAGAAATCCAAAGGACAATATCAAGCCTTCTAACATATGTATGATTGTAGCCCTAGAAGGAGAGAAAAGAGGGGCAGAAAGAAAAGTGTTAGAAGCACAGTAGCCAAATATTCCCGAATTTAGTGAAAAACATTGACTAACAGGTCCAAGAAGTTCAACAAGAAAGGTAACACAAAGGGAATCATACTTAGATATATCACAGTAAAACTGCTAAAAGACAAAGGAAAAGTTTCAAAAGTGAAGAACAGTGATATGATAAGCAGCGGAGTCCTCGCTAGAACCAGTGGAGGTGAGAAGACACTGGAGAGACCTATTCACAGTGCAGGAAGAAAAATCTTGTCAGTAAAAATTTGTCTATTCAGTAAACCTGACCTTCAAAACAAAGGTGAAGCAAAGACATTTACAGATACACAAAAACTAAGAAAATCTATTGTATGCAGAACTACATTACAATAAAAACTAAGTGAAAACTTCAGAGAGAAACGAAACCTGAAGGTAATCCAGATCCATAGATTGGAATCCATAAAAGTGTGGGGTTTTTTTGTTTAGTTTTCTTAATTTTTTTTATAAATAATTGATGGCCATTTAAAGCTAATGTGATAACACTGTACCATTGGGTTATATGTCACACATATAATCACAATAGTGCAAAGGAGGGGTATAATTGAACTACATTGGTGAAAGTCCTTGATAAATTAAAATAATTGTGACAAAATTAAGATATATTGCATGGTCCAGAGAAGTCACTAAAACCCCACAAAAATATTAAAAAAGAAAATTTAAATGATACATTTAAGAAAATTTGCTTAACACAAAGGAAGGCAGCATAATAGTGACCAAATTATATTGCTCTATTGCGTACATGTTTGATATGCAGCAACGAATCCCATTACAGGCAATATAATGCACCAATAAAAAATGAGGGTAGAGGAAAAAGAAATCAGAAGAGGTGAGAGAGAGGAACAACAAAAAGCAGACAAGCAGAAAGCAAACAGCAAAATTTCAGATCCATTCCACCCATGTCAATAACTACACTAAATGTGAACCAACTAACCCCCCCATCAAAGGCATGGATGCTTCAGACTGGATTGAAAGCAAGTTCCAATTATATTCTGTCTACAAGGAAGTAAAAGGATGGGAAAGAATGTACCATGCAAATATAAGCATGAGAGAGAGAGACTGGTCACATCGATAACAAAGCAAAATTGACTTTAAGGCCATTTCATAAAGGAACATTTTATAATATAAAAGAATCAACACAGCACAAAGATAGAGCAGCTATAAGTGTATATGCATAAGACAGTAACAACCCAAAGTACATGAATATTTAAAAATTCTTCTTAGTAATTAATAGAAAAAGTGTCAGAAAATCAAGGATACAGGTTATTGGAACAATACTTGATATAATTGATAATTATAAAACTCTACCTGACAAAGAATATAATTCTTTCAAAGGGTACATGGTACCTTCACAGGATAGGTCTTGTCCTGGGCCAAAAATAGATCTCAAAACACTTGAAAAAATTGAAAACATGCAGCATATATTCCTTAAACACAAAATAATTAAGTTGGAAATTAATAGCAAAAAGTAATATGGAAATCCCCCCCAAAACAAGTGGAAATTAAATAATATACTTCTAATTAAATAATGGCCAAAAGAAAAAAATCATGAAAGAATTCAGAAAAATATTTTGACCTAACAACTCAAATTGAAATTTTCAGGATTTAGTTACAGTAGTGCCTCGTGGGAAGTTTGTAACTTTTAATGCTAGTACTATAAAAAAAAAAAGGAATAAAAGTAATCAAAGTGTCCACTTAGGAGGGAAAATTAGGCCTGAAGTAAGTACAAGAAAGGAAGTAAGAAGAGCAGAAACTAATAAAATAGAAAACAAATAATTAAGAACATCAATGAAATTTAAACTCATTCTTTGTAAAGACAAAATTAATAAAGCTTTAGCTAGATTGATTTTTTTACAAAAGAAAGAAGTCACGAGTCACCAGTAAGAGGAATGAAATGGGGCATCACTACAGATCCTACAGACAGGAAAAGGATCATCAGGATGACTTCCACTTCCAGTCAAAAGGAAATAACAGGGACACAATTTACCCTCCTCCTTGAAACAGCTGAGAATGCAGACATAACATAGTAAGCATCCATTTCCAGACATCAGATAACAGGCAACAAGCTTCCACGATCCCTGAGGGACAGAAAGCCAACAAAGTGATCCCTGCAATTAGTCCAGCTCTCTGCCTTGAATGAGTTGCTAGATGCAGCCCAGGAGGGGGAGCCCAGATGGACCCAGCAGATTCCCTGAGTTGAGGAAACTGTCACGAGTCCAGGGAAACTGCCAGGGTTCAATCTGGAATGTCCCCCAAAGGCCTCATGTTGACAGCTTGGTGCCCAGCTTGGCACTATTGGAAGGTGGGAGAACCTTTAAGAGGTGGGGCCTAGTGGGAGGAAGTTAGATCGTTGGGGCGTGTCCTGTTTTCACCTTCCGGTCATGCAGTGAGTGGTTTTGCTTTACTGTCTTGCTTCCATCTTGATATACTGCCCCACCACCAAGGGCCAAAGGGAAGCAGGTCTATCAGACCATGAACTGGAATCTCCAAAACTTTGAGCCAAAATATACCTTATCTCTTTATAAATTGATTGTTTCAGGTATTTGTTACAGTACCAGAAAGCTGACTAACACTGAGATTAAGTTGGCAAGAGTTGCAGGGCAGTGTACTGAAGAGAGAGATGAACAGAGAAAGCACCCCAGAATTCTGCTTAGAGTCCCTGGAAAATGTGCATCAGAATATTGACTGGTTCAGGATTGTGGGAAAACCAGCTCAGACCGTGGATAGAGCCATCCTAATGGATGCGAGGGAACAGTCACCAGAGATCATACAGGCTAGATATAGTACCTTTCTATCCCCAAACTAGAAAAACTCATAATTTGTAGGTCCCTGGGTAGTATTCAGGCAGGTCTTGGTAATCATTCTGTTCTTCCATTTTACAAACCCTAGAACAAGACCCAAAGAATTGGACTTTTTTCCAAGTAGCTTAACTGTTTTGGGTGGGGGAGCTCAAGAATGTTTATGGGGAGTCTCTTGTCTTCAGTCCTCCTGCCTTTACGCCAGCCTCCACCATGTCCATCAGGGTGACCCAGAAGTCCTACAAGATGTCCACCTCTGGCCCCCGGGCCTTCAGCAGCCGCTCATACACGAGTGGGCCCGGTGCCTGCATCAGTTCCTCCAGCTTCTCCCGGGTGGGCAGCAGCAGCAGCTTCAGGAGGAGCCTGGGCTCCAGCATGGGTCTGAGCAGCCTGGTGCTGTGGGGGGCATCACAGCAGTCACTGTAAACCAGAGCCTGCTGAGCCCCCTCAAGTTGGAGGTGGACCCCAACATCCAGGCTGTGCGTACTCAGGAGAAGGAGCAGATCAAGACCTTCAACAACAAGTTTGCCTCCTTCATCGACAAGGTACGGTTCCTGGCAGCAGAACAAAATGCTGGAGACCAAGTGGAGCCTCCTCCAGCAGCAGAAGACTGCTCGCAGCAACATGGACAACGTGTGAGAGCTACATCAACAATCTTCAGTGGAAGCTAGAGTCCCTGGGCCAGGAGAAGCTGAAGCTGGAGGTGGAGCTCGGCAACATGCAGGGACTGGTGGAGGACTTCAAGAATAAGTATGAGGATGAGATCAATAAGCGTACAGAGATGGAGAATGAATTTGTCCTCATCAAGAAGGATGTGGATGAAGCTTACATGAACAAGGTGGAGCTGGAGCCTCGCCTGGAAGGGCTGACTGACGGGATCAACTTCCTCCGGCAGCTGTATGAAGAGGAGATCGGGAGCTGCAGTCCCAGGTCTCCGACACGTCCGTGGTGCTGTCCAGGGACAACAGCCGCTCCCTGGACATGGACAGCGTCATTGCTGAGGTCCTCGTCCAGTACGAGGAGATCGCCAACCGCAGCCGGGCCGAGGCCGAGAGCATGTACCAGATAAAGTACGAGGAGCTGCAGACACTGACTGGGAAGCACGGGGATGACTGCGCCGCACCAAGAACGAGATCTCTGAGATGAACCGCAACATCAGCCGCCTCCAGGCGGAGATCGAGGCCCTCAAAGGCCAGAGGGCATCCCTGGAGGCTGCCATCGCCGATGCTGAGCAGCGCGGGGAGTTGGCCATTAAGGATGCCAATGCCAAGGTGGCTGAACTGGAGGCCGCCCTGCAGCGGGCCAAGCAGGACATGGCGCAGCAGCTGCACGAGTACCGGGAGCTCATGAACGTCAAGCTGGCCCTGGACATCGAGATCGCCACCTACCGCAAGCTGCTGGAGGGCGAGGAGAGCCGGCTGGAGTCTGGGATGCAGAACATGAGTATCCATAGGAAGACCACCAGTGGCTACTCAGGAGGGCTGAGCACATCCTACGGGGGCCTCTCCTGCCCTGGCCTCAGCTACGGCCTCAGCTCCTTCCAGCCCAGCTTCAGCTCTGCTGGGGCTCTAGCTCCTTCAGCCGCACCAAGGCCGTGGTTGTGAAGAAGATTGAGACTCGCGATGGGAAGCTGGTGTCTGAGTCCTCAGTTGTCCTGCCCAAGTGAAAGGCCTCGGTAGCTCCTCCCCGTCTCCTGCCTTCTGCTGCTGCCCCAGAGCCTGGAGGGAGGCAGCTGTAAGAGGGGAGCACAGGGAACAAGAGACCGCCCGAGGCTCAGCCCTAGCCCTACCCACCCCTGGGCATCCCCTCTTTTGCCTGGAGTACCCCCTCTTGCCCATGCCCTTAACCCCAAACCAATTCATTTTTTTTTTTTCCAAAATAAAGCCTCCGGTGGCCCTGCCAGCTGACCTTGCAAAAAAAAAAAAAAAAAGAATGTTTATGGGAGGCTATGGTTTGAATATGGTTGAGTGTGTCCCCCAAAGATTCACATGTCAGAAGCCCAAGAACATCCCCCACGTGGAGGTGCTGAGAGGTGGTGGAAACTTGAAACGTGAGGCCCAGGGGAAGGCGATGGGGTCCTTAAGAGGGATTCACGCTTTTCTCCCTCTTGGGAGGACCCCCAAGATCAGGTTGTCATACAAGAGCAAAACTGGACCCTCCCCTGTTTCTTGCTTCCCTGCTCACTCACGCACACGGCCCTTCTGTACGTGGCAGGTTCCCTTCCCACTTCCCCACCATGTTGTGACACATCCAGGTGGCCCTCTCTAGGACACCAGCACCATGATGTTTAGCCCTTTGAGTAAACAGGATGGTGAGCCAACTAAACCCGTTTCATGATAAAGTTCCCAACCTCAGGTATTGTGTTCCAGCAACACAAAATGGAGTAAGCTACAGGAATACAAAATATTTAGCATCCAACAAAGCAGAATTTACAAGTTAAAAAAATTCACAAGGCATGCCAAATACAGGAACATACCCTTCATTCCTAAAGAGGAGAAGACGCAGTGAATTAAACGGACCCGGAATTGACACAGATGCTAGACTTAGCAGACAATGGCTAGCGCTGGGGCTGTAGCTCAGTGGTAGAGTGCTGGCCCCTCATGTGTGAGGCCCTGGCTTTGACCTCCAGCACCGAAAACATAAACAAAACAAAACAAAACATGTAACTGAATCCCGTGTGTTTAAAATCCAGAGGAAAGATTAAAATGACTAGGTTAGGGTTAGAAGGAAAAAGACCCAAATCAAGATTTTAGAAATGAAAACTGTACAAAGGGACACAAGGAAACTGCTGGGGACGGACCTGTCATCACCTGGGACCATGGGTTCACAGGCACGTGCGGGCGTGCGTGTGGCTTGCGCATGCTGGAGAAAACTAAAAACTGGACCCTTTAAACATATGTATTTTGTTGTGTTGATTATATCTCAATAAAACCATTACAAGATAAATATGAAAAAGAGAAGAAAAGGTCAACCGAGAGCATGACAAACACCTTTATGCCGAGAAACTTGCGAATGTGGAGGAAGCGGACAAATATCTCAAAAGATGAAGAATTCTCAAACCGACTCAATAAGACCCAGAAGATGTAAATACCATCACGTCAAGTAGATCAACTGAATTGGGCATTTTAAACATTTCCACAAAGAAAAAGCCAGGCCCCGAGGGCTTCACGGGTGAATCCTGCCCCATACGGAAGGAGGAAAGCCCACGGGTCCTACAGAAACTCAAAAAGACGACAGGAAGAAGCGTTTCCCAGTCCATCTCGGAGCCTGGCAGCATCCTAACGCCAAAGCCAAAGAAATCACAAGGAAGAAAGTCATAGATCAGCGATCCTCACGAACGTGCAGACAGGAGCCCCTGACGCACGTTAGCACGTCAAGCCAGCCGTACGCACAGGGCGAGACCTGGTGGCCCAGCGCCATCAAGGCGGAGTGACGTCCAGCCCCTGGCTCACCCGCTACTCCACACTATCAGGCAGAGGGGAAGCCACACTGTCCCCTGAGGAGAAAAATCATCAGACAACGTTCAACGCGGCTTCCTGAGAAAAACTTTCAGCAAACCAGGAATCGGAGGAAACGTCCTCAACCTGGTGAAGGACCCCGTGACCCAAGGACTGGACAGACACTGCTCCTAAGACCCGAGAGGAGTCGGGGCCGGTGCCTCCACCCCCGCGGCAGGACCAGAAAGCAGACCAGGTGGCCACATCCACGCTGGCCAGAGCCTGGGGGTGGGACCTGTCCCCTCGTCATGGCCACCGGAGGGGCAGCTCAGCCGGCTTTCTAGAAGGCACTTTGCGTGACCCTCCGGCATTTCTAGTCCTAAATACAAGTTGGGCGTCCCTTACCTGAACGGCCAGCATCAGCCGAGTTTGGACGTCCAGCTTCTAACCTCTTATGATACGTGCTCAGACGCAATGAAGTACCCCGGGGAGGGGACCCGGGCTGGCCTCGGGCTTCAACCACCTCGCACGCGGCTCACACGATCTGAAGGAATGTCATGCACCGTTGTGGGGAGCCTGTGCCTTGACTGTGACCTGTGACGTGACACTGGTCACTCGTGGTGTCTTGTCAGTGCCCCGATACTTCAAAGATTGGAGCTTCATGGACTCAGGACCTGGGGGTCGCATCCGCCTCAGTGAGAGGAAACACAAGCATGTCAAGTTCCTACACAAGCAAGCACAGCAGCGCCATCTAAATATAAGGAAATGGGACAAAGCATCAGTGCGGCAGGCCAGGGACGGCCCTCCAATGCGTCACCTCTGAGAGAAGCGCCACTCCGCAGCCCGCACGCTGTCCAGGCTCATGTATGAGCAGAAGCGCCGTGAGAAACACCAGACCCGTGGTTTCCTGGGGCTGGACACAGACTGGCCTTGGGGACACCGGCTCGCTCACCTGACTGCACCCCGCGCACCCCTAACGGAGCTGGCCAAAGATGGGCCACCTTCCCACGTGTGAGTGACACCTCGGGAGAACGGCAAAGAGGGCGGGGGACACGGGCCCCGGGGAGCAGGGGACTGTGGGACAAGGCCGGATGCGCTGACCTACATTCACGTCTGGTCTGCCATCAGGGGCTGCAAACTGCCAGCCTCCTAGGCGCCACTGACCAGGATGATGAGCTACCATGGAGACCAGCCGCCCGCCGCTGGGCAGAAGGACGCGTGACCCACCATCGCAAAGCAGGGTGCGGGATCCGCGGCTCCCAAGCTCCGTGGGCGCACCGACAGGGGAACCAGCGGCCCCGTCCGGGAGCGGGAGGCCTCCCAGGAAACCAGGTGCCAGAGGGGGCCAGCCTCCCGGGATCGAGATCACGGGGACGCAGGGCCGTGGGCTTGGCTTTCTGCACAGCCTCTCTCCCTTTCCTTCCTGCCCACCAAAGGGCCAGGTGGCTGTCGTCTCTCTTTTAATTAAAGTGAATCTAATTCAGTCTTGCCTCGGGAGTTTCCTGATCCCTTCTAGAATAATTAGAATCTCCCTGGGATGTTGCAAAAATTGGGTTGGGCCTCTTGGATCTAAACTCTGAAGGTGGCCACGGTGACCACCTCCCGGATGCCGATTTGAGCTCCACGGAATGGGGGACAGGACAGCAGCAGGAAGGCTAGGGCTCCTGCTGCATGCAAAGGCCCGACCAGTGCGCAGAACTGTCCAGAAGCTCCGCTGACCAGAGCCCAGTTAGCAGCCACCTCAGGGAGACTGGGAGGTGTGGGTGTTGACTACTGATTCCAAGGGCAGGGCAGAGCCCCGATGTTATGTCACCCAGCCCAGCCCGGCCCTAATCGGCTCAAGGGCGTTACTTCAGCCCCGCTCCATCAGCAACCCCTGGAGGGCAAGTCTGTCTGGTCAAAGTTTCCTCACAGGCCTGAGAAAGAGGCGACAAATGTTTATTGCAAGCCTACTGTTTACTTTATGGGCAATGTGTATGCACTCAGGCAACACACACACACACACATATATATATGGATACTAATTTCATGGTCCCCATTTTAGGATAAGGAAACAGGTCCAGAGAGATGAAGTGACTTGCCCAAGATCACACAGCAGCAGAACTAGGATTCAAACCATGATCCGTTTTGCCAAAACCCCAGCTCAGAAATCCCTAGGAGGAACTGGCCTGCTCATTCAGCTCATTTCCTAAGTCCCAGCACCCAGGAGGGACCCAGCAGGTAGGCACCTGGCTTCCTGCCTCAGTTGTCCTGGGTGCTAGGAAAGTCAGATTATCTCAGGGATGACTAATGCCTGAGAGATGTACTGAAAGTTAGATCCAGTGACTAACAGGAAGGAAGGGGTGTCCCTCGGCCTCCCCGCCCCAGCCCCACACGTGGTTTCCCAATTCCCTCTGCTGGTCTGGACGAGTCGGAGGAGGGAGCTTGGGTCTGTGGATGGCAACAGCCTGGCTGCCCTTGGCAACCTGCCTTGCCCATCCCTCCTGACCCCGGCAGGCTGCCCACGCGTCCGCCATCACCACTCAGACCCCTGGAGGTTCCCCATCCCCAGGGTTTTGGCCCAGTCCTGACCTGGTACAGGATTCCTTGCCCTCCAGAGTCACCCCAATACCTTCTGCCCCAAATACCTGTCTGAGCCCCAGCTCACTGAGCCTCGGGATGTGCTCCAACGTCCCACCCTGCTTTCCACGGGTTGACACTGGACTCCAGGTCTTCAGACAGTCCTCTTCTTGGTCACCAAATCAGCTCTGATAACCCTGGTTTGGGGGACTCGGCCTGCTGTTCACTGGGGTCCAGCCTGGGGTGCCTGGCGTGTTGAATCACCTGTCTGAAGGCCTTTCCTGGCTCCCAGGGGATTGCAGGGTCCTTGGAGGACCCTTCACCCACTTCCAGGCAAAGCCAGAGTCCTGTCCGGCAACCGCTCCTCCCTGAGCAGGTCCCTGACAGCACAGGGGACAAGGGGTCGTGGTGACTTGTTCCTGGTGTGGTTCCCATTGGATGTGAGTCTCTGGCACACAGAGGTGTTCAGGGGAAGTTTGGAAGTGGAAGGAAGGGAGAGAGGGGGTGGAGGGAGGTCTAGCACAGTGCCCGACCTGGACGTGCGTACTGACACAGAGACGTGATCCGGTTGCCTCTGCTTGCTGAGGGAGCTTGACGACCTTCCAAAAGGGATACGTGTGCTGTCTCCTTATTATGGCAGCGATACCTGCCAGCGCCGATTTCTTCTAGACCAAGGGCTGGCAAACGTTTCCCTGTCAAGGGCCTCAGTACTTCAGGTCTTGTGGATCACGCGCCTGCTACAGCACATTCTTCTGTTGGTAGTGGTTTTTACAACCCTTTAAAAACATGAAAGCCATTCTTAGGTCATGGGCCAAAGGCAAACAGGCCTCGGCCTGCAGTTGTCCCTCAGGTCACATACGCTGGCCCTTGGTGACAATCCGAAAAGACACAACTGAGGGGTTAAGGGCGCAGGCAGCTCCCTCCTCCAGCAGCCGGGCTTCCTCCCGAGCCCCTCTCTGGACGCGTGTCCTGTGTGTGTTTTGCCAGCCCAGGACTGACCCTCCCGGCTGCCTCCAGGCAACGGCGGAACGTGGACCCAGCTCCCGGCTACTGAGTGTGGATCTAGGACAGCGTCTTCCCTGACGGGCGGCGCTGAGTCGCGGGAGCCCGATGTCCTCGGCGCCTCTCCCGAGGGTGGAAGAGTGATGCTCGTCCTGGTTGTTTGTTCAGAGGCCAGGAGGTGGGGACGATGGAGCCCACTGACCGGGGCAACCCCAGGCCCGGCCCCTCCGCTGCCTCTGACGCTGGGCTCCCTCCTGCAGTGCATGGGGCTCAGATCCCGTGTGCAAACAGACGGTGCCCACGGATGAGGGTGCTGGGCGCAGGCTCACCCACTGGGTCAGAGCCCCTGCTTCAGAGCAGGAGCGTGTGGGCGTCAGCCGGTCTCTGGCTGCCCCACCATGCAGGCTGCGACGGGCTTCCCTGTGAGCGCACAGCAGAGCAGCTGGGACGCACAGTGGGGGCACTGCCACGGGATGTAAGGGGGACACGTCAGGTGAGCTGACCCATTAGGGGCCATCGTGGAGAAGTGGCCCTGAGGGCATGGGAGGCAAAGAAGGAACTGTCCTCTGCCCAGGAGCCTCAAGCTCACTGAACAAGGCCTCTCCTCTCAGTCCTCTGCCCTAAAAACTGAACCCAGACATGTCACTCTCCTCTTCAAATGTCTTTGTGCCCCACGGTCTGGGTCTGAGCGCCAGGTGCACCTTGCAGCCTCCACCGCCCCCCTCCCCCCCGTTCCCCTAAGCCTGCCTCTGGGCCTTTGCACATGCTGTTCCTGCTGATTGACATGTTCCCTCTCCTGCTGGCCCCTAGTGCATCCAAACATCACCCTCCCTGACCCAGGCAGTGGGGTGCTCCCTCCGGGGTGCAGCACACAGGTCAGGACAAAGTCCGGGGTTTGGAAACGTTTGTGTATCCACTCGCCCTGGCCCATCCAGCTGGGTCATCCTCACCTCCAAATGCCGGTGCCCACTCTGTAGCCCGGCCCAGAGTCATTATCTGGCCCACAGGGGTTGGGTTAAGGCAGGGGACAGCTGGGCCTGGGCCCCCTCCACCCACTGACCACCCGCCCAGGCCCCAGCCCACGCGCCCGTCTGGGTGGAGCTTGGGTGCCAGTGGGAACCCGGCAGGCCGGGCAAGAAGGCGCTCGTCTGAGAACCAAGCCAGAGATGACCTCACGCTGACTCAGCCTCCCAAACACGCGGCGGGGCGGGTGGGCGGGGCGCTGGGACAGGCAAGGTGCGCCCTGGCCAGATGGAGGGCGAGTGGGAGGGAGCGGCCTCCTCTCACCTGCCCGCTGAGCACATCACTCGTAAAAAGCGACCGAAAAGCAATGGGAGGGACGAGCCCCAAGCCCGCAGCTGGCACTTTTTCTGGGAGGTAATTAACGCTCATTCGGAAAGAATGATGACAGTGTCCGGGAGGAGCCAGAACCCAGCCCAGGTGTGCGCCAGGCGAGGGCCAGGACCCAGCCCGCCCCCAGGCCCAGCGCCCAGGACACGCGCAGCCCGCCCCCCGCCGCCCGCTCTGGCCACGTGGACGCAGCAAGGGCCCTGAGCCTCCAGGGGCGCCTGAGCTTCCCCCCAACAGCCCGGGAGGCTGCCTCTTCCCCAGCCTGCAGAGGGCTGGGCGGCCGGGCGTCTGTGGAGTGCACGGCCCTCTGGTCACAGCAGGGCCACGGCTGGCCACTACAGACCCCGGCTTCAGAGGGAGAGCTGGAAAGAGGACGCAGGACACCGCCAAGGGCATCCTCCTGGACAGAGGGGCGGGATCGGCTGCCACTCCCAGCCGTGACTGCGCTGCAGGGCCCAGTGGGGACAAGGAGGGCCGGGAGCGGGGACCACAGCAACACAGCTGTGGCCATCAGGCAGTGGCCGGGAGGTGGTCAGGGTCCATGCCC